>NC_090813.1:182146859-182455268 GCF_000390325.3 Nicotiana tomentosiformis
ATCGTTGAGAAGGGTTGCCCGTCTTATTTGGCTTTTGTGAGGGATCTTAGTGCAGAGACTCCTGCCATTGATTTTGTTCCGGTGGTACGTGATTTTTCGGATGTGTTTCCTGCGGACCTGTCGGGCATACCGCCTGACAGGGATATTGACTTTGGTATTGATTTGGTGCCGGGCACTCAGCCCATTTCTATTCCACCGTATCGTATGGCACCGACGGAGTTGAAGGAGTTGAAAGAACAACTTCAGGAACTCCTTAATAAAGTGTTTATTTGGCCTAGTGTGTCACCTTGGGGTGCATCGGTTTTATTTGTGAAGCAGAAGGATGGTTCCATGAGAATGTGCATTGATTACAGGCAGTTGAACAAGGTCACAGTCAAGAACAAGTATCCTTTGCCTCGTATTGATGATTTATTTGACCAGCTTCAGGGAGCGAGGGTGTTCTCCGAGATTGATTTGAGGTCCGGTTATCATCAGCTGAAGATTCGGGATTCGGATATTCTTAAGACAACTTTCAAGACCCGTTACGGCCATTATGAGTTCTTGGTGATGTCTTTTGGGCAGACCAATGCCCCAACAACATTCATGCATTTGATGAACAATGTATTCTAGCCCTATTTGCACTAATTCATTGTTGTATTCATTGATGACATCCTGGTGTACTCTCGTAGCCAGGAGGAGCACGCTCAACATTTGAGGATTGTATTACAGAGATTGAGGGAGGAGAAACTTTATGCAAAGTTCTCCAAGTGTGAGTTTTGGCTCAGTTCGGTAGCATTCTTGGGACACGTGGTGTCCAGTGAGGGTATTCAAGTGGATCTGAAGAAGATAGAGGCGGTGCAGAGTTGGCCTAGACCGTCCTCAGTCACAGAGATCAGGAGCTTCCTTGGTTTGGCGGGTTATTACCATCGCTTTGTGGAGGGATTTTCATCTATTGCTTCGCCCTTGACCAAATTGACCCAAAAGGGTTCTTCATTCAGGTGGTCGGACGAGTGTGAGGAGAGCTTTTAGAAGCTCAAAACTGCCTTGACCACATCTCTAGTGTTAGTTCTGCCATCAACTTCGGGTTCTTACACCGTGTATTGTGATGCCTCGAGGATAGGCATTAGTTGTGTTCTGATGAAGGAGGGTAGGGTGATTACCTATGCCTCGCGCCAGTTGAAGACCCATGAGCAGAACTATCATGTCCATGATCTTGAGTTAGCAGCCATTGTTCACGCCTTGAAGATTTGGCGCCATTATTTGTATGGGGTTCATTGTGAGATCTATACTGATCACCGGAGTCTGCAGCATTTGTTTAAGCAGAAGGATCTTAATTTGCGTCAGCGGAGATGGTTAGAGCTTCTTAAGGACTATGATATCACTATTTTGTACCATCCGGGGAAGGCCAATGTGGTGGCCGATGCTTTGAGTCGCCGGGCGGAGAGTTTGGGGAGTTTAGCATATCTTCCAGCAGCAGAGAGACCTTTGGCATTGGATGTTCAGGCCTTAGCGGGCCATCTTGTGAGATTGGATATTTCGGAGCCGAGTTAGGTGTTGGCTTGCGTGGTCTCAAAGTCTTCCCTTTATGACCGTATCAGGGAGCGTCAGTATGATGACCCTCACTTGCTCGTTCTTCAAGACAGGGTTCGGAGAGGTGATGCTATGGATGTGACTATTGATGATGACGGCGTGTTGAGGATGCATGGCCAGATATGTATTCCTAATGTAGATGGGCTTCGGGAGTTTATTCTTGAGGAAGCCCACAGCTGACGGTATTCCATCCATTCGGGTGCCGTGAAGATGTACCAGGATTTGAGACAACACTATTGGTGGAGGCGAATGAAGAAGGATATAGTTGGGTTTGTAGCTCGATGTCTCAACTATCAGCAGGTTAAGTATGATGAGCACCAAAGACAGGTGTCTTGCTTCAGAGATTAGAGATCCCAGAATGGAAGTGGGAGCGGATCACCATGGACTTTGTAGTTGGGCTCCCGCGGACTTCGAAGAAGTTCAATGCTATTTGGGTGATTGTGGATAGGCTGACCAAGTCCGCGCACTGCATTCCAGTTGGTACTACTTACACTTCAGAGCGGTTGGCTGAGATTTACATCCGAGAGATTGTTCGCATGCATGGTGTCCCAGTTTCAATCATTTCAGATAGAGGTACTCAGTTCACATTGCAGTTTTGGAGGGCCGTGCAGCGAGAGTTGGGTACTCAAGTTGAGTTGAGCACAACTTTTCACCCTCAGACGGACGGGCAGTCCGAGCGCACTATTTAGATTTTGGAGGACATGTTGCGCGCTTGTGTCATTGACTTTGGGGGTTCATGGGACCAGTTTCTGCCACTCGCGGAGTTTGCATATAACAACAGTTATCAGTCGAGTATTCAGATGGATCCGTACGATACTTTATATGGGAGGAGGTGTAGATCTCCAGTTGGATGGTTTGAGCCAGGTGAGGCTAGGCTCTTGGGTACAGACTTTGTCCAGGATGCATTAGATAAGGTGAAATTAATTCAGGAGCGGTTTCGCACGGCGCAATCTAGGCAGAAGATCTATGCGGATAGGAAGGTCTGTGATGTATCTTTCATGGTTAGGGAGAAGGTTTTGCTGAAGGTATCACCCATGAAAGGTGTCATGAGGTTTAGGAAGAGGGAAAAGTTGAGCCCCTGGTTCATTGGGCCTTTTGAGGTGCTTCAGAGGATAGGGGAGGTGGCTTATAAGCTTGCCTTACCACCTAGCTTGTCGAGTGTGCACCCAGTGTTTCATAATTCCATGCTCCGGAAGTATATTGGAGATCCATCCCATATTTTGGACTTCAGCACGGTTCAGTTGGATGGTGAAATGACTTATGATGTAGAGTCGGTGGCTATTTTGGATCGGCAAGTTAGAAATTTGAGGTCAAAGGACATAGCTTCGGTAAAGGTGCAGTGGAGAGGTCAGCCTGTGGAAGAGGCCAAATGGGAGACCGAGCGGGAGATGCGGAGCAGATATCCATGCATATTCGAGACTCCAGGTATGTTTCTAGATCCGTTCGAGGACGAACGGTTGTTTAAGAGGGGGATGATGTAACGACTCGGCCGGTCCTTTCGAGAGTTATAACCCCGTTTCCCCCATTTCTGTTTCTTTGTGTGTTATTTAGCTATATTGTGTTGTATCGGGTTGGTTGGTTCAGGTCCAGAGTGGGTTCAGAGTGGAATGAGACACTTAGTCTCTAAAGTAGAAGCTTAAGTTGGAAAAGTCAACCGGATGTTGACCTATGTGTAAACGATCTCGGATTTGAACTTTTATGGTTCCGTTAGCTCCGTTAGGTGATTTTGGACTTAGGAGTGTGTCAGGAATGTGATATGGAGGTCCGTAGTGGAATTAGGCTTGAATTGACGAATTAGAAATTTGGCGATTTTCGGTCGGCAGTGAAAAATTTGATATCGGGTTCGGAATGGATTTCCGGGAGTTGAAGTAGGTTTGTAGTGTCATTTTTGACGTGTGTATAAAATTTGAGGTCATTCGGACGTGGTTTGGTAGGTTTCGGCGTTGTTTGTGGAATTCGGAAGATTTGAAGTTCTTAGGCTTGAATCTGAGGGTAATTTGGTGTTTTAATGTTGTTTGGAGTGATTTGAAGGTTCGACTAAGTTTGTATGTTGATATATGACTTGTTGGTATTTTTGATTGAGGTCCCGAGGGCCTCGGGCGCGTTTCAGATGGTCGACGGATTGGTTTTTAGTGTCTGAGAGCTGCTGGTGTGAATTTTGCTGGTGTTTCCGCATCTGCGGAAGGGGAGTCACAGGTGCGAGCCCACAGGTGCAACACTTGGAGCACAGATGTGGAAAATAGGAGGCCAAGGCTGGAGCGCAGGTGCGAAGGATTGGTCGCACTTGCGAGCCCGCAGGTGCGAGGCCTGGGCGCAGGTGAGGAGGCTAAAGAATTAAGTGAGTTTCGCAGGTGCGGCGAATTGACCGCATGTGCGGTCCCGCAGGCGCGAAGAATTGGCTGCAAGTGCGAAAAGCCTGGGCAAATAGTATAAATTGCACACTTCGCGAATTTTGGTCCATTCTTCACCATTTTCAGTCGGTTTTGAAGCTTTTGGGAGTGATTTTGAAGAGGGATTCAAGGGGATATCAGTGAGGTAAGTTTCTTGAGCCCTAATACTCGTATATATGGTGATTTACCGTTGCTTAATCATATAATTAGTGGAAATTAGGGGTGAAAATGAAGGGTTAGGACTTGGGATTTCGGAGAGTTTGATTTAAGGATTTGAGGGACCAAATGAGGTCGGATTTTGATAAATTTTGTATGTATGGACTCGTGAGTGAATGGGCTTTCTAGTTTTGTAAATTTTGTCAGATTTCGAGACGTGGGCCCGGGGCCAGGTTTGAGCCGATTTCGGGTTTTTGGTCTAATTTGATACTTTTTCTTGTGGAATTCATTCCATTAGCGTATATTGATGGTATTGTACTGATTGTGAATAGATTCGGAGCATTTGGAGGCCGAGTCGAGAGGCAAGAGAATCGCGGGGTAGAGATTTGATCAGTTTGAGGTAAGTAACGATTGCAAATCTAGTCATAAGGGTATGAAACCCCAGATTTCGTATCATTCTACTATTTTGAGGTGACGTACATGCTAGGTGACAGGCGTGTGGGCATGCACCGTTGGGGATTGTAACTTGGTCCGTCCCGTAGCAACTGTAAAGTTGCATATTTTGTTGAAACTATATGATACTTATGAGTTTTAGAAATGAATTTCTGTAAATTGGGCGGAATGCCACGTTTGGGCCTTGTTTCAGTGCTGTTTGGACCCTTAGGGGCCTTTTTCTTACTATCCTCTCATTGTTTTCGATTGAGAATCTATACTCAGTCATGGTTATACCTGTTTACTGAATAACTCAGTTTTATTACTCTGTTTTGATGCATATAAATATTGTTTTGTGTCGAGTACCCTGTTTTTACTGAGAGCCCGAGTGGCTTGAGAGGTTTGTGACTGAGTGAGGATGAGGGCCTGATTTGTGAGGATATTTATGGGATCGGGATGCACGCCACAATATGTTTGATATAGGCCGAGGGCTTGATTGATTTATGCCATGATTTGGCTTGATATAGCGCTTAGGATGAAGGAACCCCTCCGAAGTCTGTACACACCCCCAGTGAGCGCAGGTACCTACTGAGTGCGAGTGCCGAGTGCCGAGTGATGAGTGACTGGAAGGCATGAGAGATGGTGAGGTACGCCCGAGGGGCTATTTACGAGTGCTTGTGAGGTATGCCCGAGGGGCTGTATACGAGTGATTGTGAGGTTTGCCCGAGAGGATATATATGAGTGATGTTACCCGAGTGGCTGATTATGATTTTATTATTTTTCTCACCTTTGCATTGAGCCTTTGTTTGAAAAACTATTGAAAGATGTCTTTAAATGATTTTTCTACAATAGGATTTAAAAGAGCTGATTTGATTCAAACCCTGGTTTTAAAAGCATGTTGTGTCTTACTTAATTTTTGTGTTATGAACTTTACTTGCATTACTGCTTGTCACTACTTCTCAGTCTTTATTTACTGTTGTTGGTTACTGAGTTGGCATACTCACGTTACTCCCTGCATCTTGTGTGCAGATCCAGGTGTAGCTGGACAAGGTAGCGACTATTGATTATTCCGGTTGCAGATTTTCTCGGGGATTGCAAGGTAGCTGCCTGGCGATCGCAGCCCTGCTCTTCTCCCTCTTATCTTCCTTTAGTTGTATTTAGCTATTTTCCAGACTATGTTAGTCTCGATATTGTCAGACAAATTGTAGTAGATGCTCATGACTAGTGACACCCCAATGTCGAGCTTTTCTTTTCCGCACTTTTGTTTTGATTTGAACTCTTTTATGAAGATTTTTATGTTAAATAGCCTTGAAATTTTCTTTGAAATGAAAATATCGGTTTGTTTTGTGAATGAGTCGGCTTTCCTAGTTCCGCGATAGGCACCATCACGATGAGGCTAGTTTGGGTCGTGACAGAAGATCTGCTAAGGATACTTAATTACATCAATCAAGGAGGCAACAGTCATCACGCCATTTCAGGGTTCAAATATAGGAAAGTTCCAACTTTATTCTTGGAAGGAATCAATCAAGATTCATTATAAGGATCAACTCCTTTGGGTTGCCTATTTCTTAAAGATCTACTCATATTAAATAAGATCCTCCCTCAAGTCATATATATGCAGTCCAAGGTCCAACGAAAACAATATACTTTGATCGAACCATTACCAATCTTTTTGTTCTACTCGGAACAAGCATCGTAGTCTACTCTAGATTTACTGTGTAATAAGTGGAGAGACTAAATAGAGAAAAGAATCACTGGTGAGGCATTGTATCCAAATAGGAAAACTACTTACACTGTGAGAAGTTGTTGGTGTATGTTCAACCACATCAATACACTTGTACCAAAGATTTCAAGGAACTTAAAAGAGAACTCCCTTGAAACCCAAGGGAACTATAGTAGGATTCACATTAAATCTGAACCAGTATAAAACATATGGTGTCATTACTTTATGCAATTTACTTTCTGTTTTTTTTTTACATCTACCTCATATCAAGATCCAGTCGACTAACAGGAAAATCAGTCAACTACCTACTTAAAGAAAAAGAACGGACAATAATTCACCCCCCTCTTGTACTTTCAGAAATAGAAAACCTGAAAACATAAAATTTCAAAAACTCTAAGGGAACCTTTCACCATATATAGAACCCCTTATTCTACTTACCAACGTTCCTCGTTTCCACTTCAGTAACTCCATGCCTCTTCTCATCTTCAAGTTTTATTTTCCTACTTTTCTTTTTGATATGATCCTAGATAGCCCCGACAGAGGGGAGAATATTGAAGATTATCTTGAATTATCTAGTGGACTGTCAAGTACAAGAACGCCAGACGGATGCATGCTAAGGAGATGTATGATCTTCAACAATTAACCAGAAGATGTTTGGAGAGTCACTTGGAGGATTCATGCAAAGAATACCATGTCTGGAGTCTTGATAATTGAAGAATCAAGGCCCCAAGTCAAATTGTATGACACGATTTCACCAACCGTTGACTACGGTTCAAGAGGGCCTAAAGAGCGGAAGAAAATATGCTTCTGGAATTCGACATGGTTCAACTGTGTGTTATGATTGAGGTTAGGGCTGAAGTTATGGTTTGGCCTGGCGAGTTTTTTTGAATATTTAATTTTGAAACTTTTTCTATTTTACCCATTGTGTATTTATAATAGCCTAAGGTTATTTGATTAACCACTTAGCATATTTTCATATAAGAAACATGTCACGGCCCAAAACCCACTATATGTCGTGATGGCGTCCAACATCGTCGTTAGGCAAGCCAAGGGTGAACTATCAGCTTAATTATTTATTTTATTATTTTTAAAATCATAAGCCTAATTAAGTAAAGAATTCAATGCATTTAAAAATCATGAATACTTAAAATATTAGTAAGATATAAAATAAAAGATGACAATATTAAGCCGAACCATATCAATCACTAGAGTATCCCCAAAACCCGGTGTCACAAGTGCATGAGCATTTACTATGGAGTACAATAATAATACAACATCTGTCCGAAATGTAAATAAGACAGGATAGAGTAAATAGTACGATGGAGACTATGTGGGCTGCGATACGTAGCCTGGAAGGCATCTCACCAAAAGTCTCCTTAGAAACTGCGCCTACGCGCCAAGATGACCACCAAATGAACCTGTCAGATCCTACATATCTAGTGCAAAAGTATAGCATAAGTATGTAAATCAACGCATACTCAGTAAATATCTAGCCTAACCTCAGAGAAGTAGTGACGATGGATCGATATGAAGCACAACAGTAATAATGGGTTAAGACGGTAATTTACATAATCTTCCAAGATTTCTTTTAAAGATATAAATTTCTCAATCTCGTATTTTATCTCAACAGCTCAGATATATCAAGTGTTAGTATCAAACGGATAAGGAATACCATATAAAATGTCAAACATTAATAGAAGGAAAAATCTCACGAATATTCGGATTGCTAGCGATATAACGCACAATTATGCTGAGGTCGTACGGCCCGATCCAAAGTGGTGTGTACACTGTCAAGGGTCGACCAGCATGAACCAGAGATGCATCTTAATATACTACCGAGGTATTCGGCCCGCTCCACAAGAAAGGAAGGAACTTATCGAATTACGAGTCACGTGCTTACAATACAAGTACATGAGCATAAAGTGGATATACGCTTTATCGTTTATCAAATATTTTGCCAACAACTAATATGTATTCCTAAATCAATTTAAATTATAAATTCACTTAATTGAGCTAGCAAAAATGAGTTCAAATAATTCAAATATTACATGATAAAGTCCTAAGTCTACCCGTACATAAACATGCTTTAACTACGTACGGACTCTCATCACCTCGTGCGTACGTAGCACCCACAACTAGTAGCACATTAGAATTACATCACCTAGGTGGTAGTTTTCCCCTCACAAGGTTAGACAGGAGACTTACCTCGCTTCGAAATCTGATAACCGGCTCCAACACCTCTCTAAAACCTCAAATTGATGCCCATCGATCCGAAACTAGTCAAACAACATGCAAATCAATCAAAATATACCCAAAAACTCTTAATTAATCAATTCATAATAATTCTCAACTCCGCTCGAAAAGTCAGCAAAGTTAACCCCCGAGCCCACGTGCCCTTCCGAAGATTTTCGAAGATAAACATTACCCATAGCACAACGAAGTCAATTATATAATTTATTCCCAATTTCATGTCTAATTTCGTGGTCAAAATCCAAAAGTATTATTTCTAGGTTTTCTTCCAAAATTTTCACAATTTCTATCAAATTTCATGTTAAAATCCATATATAACTCATGTATGTAACTCGAAACAAGTAGGAATAACTTATCTTATGATATATGGCGAAAATAATATTCAAGAATCACCCTATACATGTGCTCCAAGAACTTAAAAGTGAAGAAATGAGCTCAAAATCCCGAAATTAGATGTTTAATACACCAGCCAGGCCTTCTTCTTTTTGATCGCGGTCATAAGCCACGCGATCGCGGTTAACAAAAGTTCCATCAACGTTTCTTTCACCATGATCGCGGACAAAACCCTGTGATTGCAATGTACAATTTGTGTTTTTTTCTTCACAGACACCCTTCCGTATAATGGCCATAACATTTTGTACAAAATTTCCAAAGACAAATGGTTTACCTTTTTAAAAACTAGATTCAAAGCGCTACAACTTTTGTTGTTGGATCATCTCAAAATTCCTTATAGATTGCAAGATATATGCTTCCGAAGTCAAACCACTAACAACATAAATTCCTTCTACGCAATCGCGACCTTCCTTCCGCGATCGCGATTCACAAGGCCTGGAATAACACTTTGCTCTTTGCGATCGTGGTCCAAACCTCCGCCATCATATTTCACACCCTCGACACCAGTTATCAAAAGTTTGAAAAGGGCTATAAGTGGTCCGGAACCATCCCAAAACTCACCTGAGGTCCGAGGAACCCCGCTCAACCATTCTAACAAGTTTATATATCCTATGTAAACCTGTCCAAAGGCTCGGAACTCAAATTACAATAACAAAGCCAAGAATTAAAGATCAAACTCAATTTCTTAAACTCTCTTAACTTTCAATCCTTCACCCTTCGTTGAACGCGTCCGAATCATACGTAAACATTCCGGAATGACGCCAAATTTTATGTGCAAGTCATAAGTCACGACACGAACCAATTCCAAGGCTCAGAACCCCAAACGGATATCGATAACACCAAAGTCCACTTCAAACCAAACTTGGGAAATTCTAAAAAATTTAAAATGCCAACTTTCCATATTAAGCGCCGAAATGCCCCCGGATCACCCGATACCCAACCCGAACATATGCCCAAGTACGAAATCATTATACGAACCTATTGGAACTTTCAAATCCCGATTTTGAAGTCGTTCACTCAAAAGTCAACCCTGATCAACTCTTCAAACTTAAAGCTTCCGGATTTAGAATTTTCTTTCCAAATCAACTCCGAATTTCCCGAAATTCAATTCTGACCACACGTACAAGTCAGAATACCTGAAGTGAAGCTACTCAAGGCCTCAAACCGCCGAACGACGCGCTAGAGTTCAAAACGACCGATCGGGTCGTTACAAAACCTCTTGAGAGAGATTTGGAACCTCTTGGTTTGAGTTCAACTTTGGATTATCTGTTTTCAAAAATTGGGTTCTTGAGGGTAATCTTCATCTCCTTCCTTTATATCAAGGGTTTCTAATTTTTCGTTCTTGGGAAGCAATCGAATAGTTTTACGATTGTTGTTTGAGACGCTTACTTAGGGTTCTAGATTTTCTTCTACATTTCATTATTCAGATTACTTTTGATTATATTAATCAAACATATCATTAGTTTTGCTTCAATTATTGTTGCTTTCATATTCTACTATTTTGTTTTATCTCGGATCGTATCACTTCTGAAGAAGAAGACCAACACTCTTCCAAAACTTCCCTCTTTGCACTTTTATTTCTTCAAATTAAAACCCACTTGTAATACCATCTTAAACTCAAATGTTGCCCTCTTTTCTCCTTGTTAGTTATTATATTAGTTAACTTCTCTACTTCACCATAAAAATTCAGAATACAATGATACATGAAACACCAACCAAACAGGTGAGATAAGCAAATCCCAAAATAAAAAAGAAAAATTTAATTTACCTCTGTCTAGTAACAGTGCTAAAATTTTAGCAATGGTATATTACTTACTTACCTTCAAAAAATCAAACCTTTTCAGTTTTATTAGATCTAGCTGTTGAACTCAAAAAAGTAAACAAAAATAAATACGTTTTATGGCATAACCAATCTGATCCATCCTTGAAGACTACATACTGGCGACAACAGACGCCTATATTAGTCCATCACTTGCATACACTGAGTTTGACACTACATACTGGAGTTGCATTTCTTCTTTTGGCTTGCATACACTGAGTTTGACACTGCATACATGCGCTAATTAAATAATTGTATATACTGTTAACCAACTCTTTTAACCTGATATTGTTTACTGAGACTTACACAACTAAATAATTTTACCTGAAGCAAAGAGTCTTTATCATCATATAGATAAAAGCTTGCTCTAGAGCATCAAGGCCAGGATGCAGTTTCAAATCCAGTAAGAGCAAGTGTATAGTTCCCTAAAAACAAAGAAGAATGCTTTTTGCAAGAATATTAGTATACAAGTATCAAAAAAACCAGCTTGAGTTTAAATTTAAAAATCTCATTGCAAGGGGGAAAAAAAAAAAAATCCCAAATCAGATATGAGGGCAAAATATTTATCCAATCTTTACTAGTTACTAGAGTTTAAGAGCTAGTGGAGATTTAGAAAGATTAAGCTGTTTCGTTTGCTTAAATCAACACGTCTATCCACTCATTCATTTTTGCTGCGTGTCGTTATCGTATTTCACTAAAATAAGGAAAAGAAGATTAATCCAAATCGGAAACCAACAAATTCTGATAAATTCTCGTTTTGGTCCTTCTAATATTTGGCTAGTCACCTTTAATCTTTTACTAATTAAAATGTTTGTCTTTAGTCCCTTTAATATAAGAAATATCTTATATCTAGATTATTTGATAGAACTACAATTATCTGCAAAATATAAAAAACAATATAAATTTAACATAATATATGAACAATTAAATAGTTTAACAGTTAAAAATTCATTAAAACTGTAAGATTTCACAAGCATAGGGATCTCAAAAGTTCACATTTCAAAATATCAGAAGAACTAAAATCAGAATTTACTAATCAATGTGGGACCAAAAGTGCTATTAAATCCTCATTCGGAAAATAGGAACAAATACTGCGATTATGTCTCATGCAGTTATTATATTATAGTTCTAGTAAAACACAAATACACGTCTATATTCTATCAGCCGCTTTTGTGATTCTTGAAAAAGCCATTGACAATCTTTTGAGCAAAAAGAAAGTAAGAAATTAACAAGAAGTGTGAGAGAGATAGAGAGACTTTTGTTTTTGTTTTTGAAGAAAACAAATCATAAAAGAGAAACCAAATATGCCTCCTCTTATGGCCTTTGACAAGGGGGATGATGAGTTTCCTGCCAAACTGACTGGACAGGTTGTGATTTGTTCCATTATTGCAGCCTTTGGTGGTCTTATGTTTGGCTATGACATTGGAATTTCAGGTAAAATCTCTTCTTGCTTGAAATATTTGTAGGTCAATTTAACCTAACAATATATGTGAATAAACTTATATTCTTGCAAAATTTGTTGAGAATTTATGGTCAATACAAATATTAAAAGGGTTTAAGTTATACACACTTATTAAGCGTTTGGACATAAAAATTATAATTTTTGAAGAAAAAGTAATATTTGGAGTTAACTTGAAAAATGGTATTTGGAATTTAAAAATTATGTTTGGACATACATTTCACTTGAAAATAATTGCAGTTTTATGAATGGGGAAAAAAGTTTTTTCTGAACATTTTGAAAAAGTGGTCAAATTTCAAAAACTCATTTTCAAAAAATTTTCAAAATCTTGCAAAATCTCATGGACAAACACATTTTTGAATTTTTTTTTTTTAAAAGGAATTTTTTTTAATAGACAAACAGGGCTTAATTTACATTGCTTGTGTAGTCTAACCGTTACAACACGTGTTATAATGATTATCATGGAGATTTGTGATTTGATTATGTAAATACAATTTTTTTCACACCATCACTGCATAGAACATAAAATCAAATTAAAAAAATATTTTTTTTTGGTTTTTGATAAATTCATGTCAAGTGGCATGATAACGTCTATGGATTTAACTTATATATAGTGTCAGCATAAAAGTTTCTTTTTATACTAAAATTGTAACCTAGCAGGTATTTATCAATTTTACCAGATTATCAATTAATGATTATCAAAAAGTTTACGTATAACTAATGACTTGATTGTGTAAATATTTTTTACATACATAAAACTTCTAGTTATGTATGGATTTGTGCAGGTGGGGTGACATCAATGGATGATTTCTTGGAGAAGTTCTTCCCAAAAGTCTATGTTAGAAAGCATAGGGCTAAAGAAGACAACTACTGCAAATATGATAACCAAATGTTGCAGTTGTTCACATCTTCATTGTACTTATCAGCAATTGTATGTTGTTTCTTTGCCTCAAAGTGTTGTAAGAGGTTTGGCAGGAAAATTACAATGCAACTTGCCTCTTTGTTCTTCTTTATTGGAGTTATCCTTAATGCTGCTGCTATGAATCTGCCTATGCTTATCATTGGACGCCTTTGTCTTGGCGCTGGTGTTGGATTTGGCAATCAGGTAACTTTTATTTAATTAATTATCACTTATATATTCAACAAATAGTCTAGGAATCTAATGACCGAATCTCTGTTTTGTTTGATTTTCTGTCCTTATTTGTAGTAAATGAAAGCGCTGTATTAGTACTACAACGATTGTTTCGATATTTTTTGGCTGCTATAGTGAAGTGCTGTTATAGATGATATATATTATAATATAATATAAAAATTTATTCCGAAAAAAAATCGGTTGTTATATACGAATGTTGTTATAAGAACAAGTTAAAGTTGAAAAAGAATATTTAGACGTTAAAGTTGTCTTGATGAATTTCATTTAACCAAAGTTGAATATTTGTGAGTAAAAATCAATACTCACTCCAATTCAATTTAAACGACAGAATTTCGCTTATTGAAAGTCAAACTGTGTGAAGTTTGACTAACATTTTAAAATATATTTTTTGATCATATTGACATGAGAAAAACTGTAACTTATAGTATTTTTGTTAGTTTTTGAATATCTAAATTTTAATTTTTAAAAATTGAGTTAAACTAATAATCCAATTTGACTTCAAAGTTTGGTCAAATTAACTCTCGATAAGCAAAATGTATCATCTAAATTGAAACAAGGGGAGTATTTAACTTGAAGTTCAATGTTTTAAAATATACTAATAGCCAATTTAGTCATTGCAAATACCATTATTTACAAATACTAAAATATCATTTATTGCAGGCAGTGCCATTATTCATATCAGAGATAGCTCCAGCAAAGTACAGAGGTGGTCTCAACATTTTGTTCCAAATGCTGATCACAATTGGTATTTTATGTGCCAATATAGTCAACTATGTAACTTCAAAAATGCACCCACATGGTTGGAGATTTTCCCTTGGTGGTGCAGCAGTTCCAGCAATATTTCTTGGCTTAGGTTCTTTTCTCATTGTTGAAACACCAACTAGCCTAATTGAACGTGGCCAAAAAGATGAAGGCAAACAAGCCTTAAGAAAAATTAGAGGTGTACATGATGTTGAAAAAGAGTATCAAGAGATTTTACAAGCCACTGAATTAGCTCAACAAATCAAACAACCTTTTAGAAATCTAATGAGCAAATCTAGTAGGCCACAACTTATATGTGGTACAATTCTTCAGATTTTCCAGCAATTTACTGGCATAAATGTTATCATGTTCTATGCTCCTGTATTATTTCAGACGATGGGATTCGGCGGAAAGGCGTCGTTGTTATCAGCTATTGTTACTGGTATGGTTAATGTGGTTTCAACCATAGTTGCAATACTTGGAGTTGATAAATTTGGAAGAAGAGTTTTACTTATTGAAGCTGCTGTTCAAATGCTTGTTGCCCAGGTAAACCATTATTTCAATATGAGTTTAATTTATAGTATAAAGGAACTATTCTTATACTATTAGATCACCTAAATATACACTATAACTGTTCATATTCATAATATACAGTAGAGTTTTTGAAAGTAAAAATGGTTTGATCTTAGCTCACTGTCCAGTTGGCTCCTGTAAAGGACTAGGAAAATTACTTTTTATTTTAAATTAATCAGTTTATTATTGAAACTATTACATCATTTAAAAGCATAAATTATTACGTATGAAATAAGGTATTTCTGACGTATGACTTGATTTTTCTAAAATTAAGGGGTTTTATATTATTCAACTTGTCAGTGAATTATGATATGATCTCATATAAAAGTTTAAACTGTTAAATATGAGATATTTTATTTATTTATTTATTTATCTTGTGTTCACAGCACAAACATTCATGTTTGGCTCGTATTTTTTCTTTAATCAAGCGTGCAAAAATAATCTTGTTGAATATTATATTGGTGGATCCAAGTGAGACACTCGAACCGTGACCTTTGCTTGTTTTGGCACTATATTAAATTGCTTTGCCACATCATAGTGTAAAAATTATCTATACTTTCTGTGCGTTTTAAGTAAATCTTGTTGTTCTGCTTGTTGATTCTTTTGGTTTTTGTTGCAGTGTGTTACAGGAGGAATTCTTGCAGTTCATTTGAAAGCCACAAATGTAATACCAAAGAACTATGCATATTTTGTGGTTGTGTTGATATGTGTTTTTGTGAGTGGATTTGCTTGGTCATGGGGTCCATTAGGATGGTTAATTCCAAGTGAGATTTTTCCATTGGAAACAAGAACTGCTGGATTTTTCTTTGCAGTGAGTATGAACATGATTTGCACTTTTATTATAGCTCAAGCTTTTCTCACAATGTTATGCCACATGAGATCTGGGATCTTCTTCTTCTTTGCTGTTTGGATTGTCATTATGGGAAGTTTTGCATATTTCTTCCTCCCTGAGACTAAAGGAATCCCTATTGATGAAATGAATGAAAGAGCTTGGAAGAAACACTGGTTCTGGAAGAGGTATTTCGATGATGATTCTGCTCCTGGAGATCATCGAGATGACAAAATCCCAGTAAACTAAGAGAATTAGTCGGGCTAGTGAGTACCAGACATTGAACAGTTAAACAAAAAATAAAAGTGATCGAACCATTTCTTTCATAGAGACTTTCAAATTTCTAGTCTCTTTTTTTGTTCTTTTAGTATGAGAAACTGCAGTTATTTATTTAGTTTTTAACTTGTCTCTATATACATTAGCGATATACTATAAGGATTTAATAAAATAAGAATTTAAGTTATATGCATTAGCAGTGTAAGAATTTTTACACTATCAGTAATTTCTCTTGTATGTTATTACTCTTTTTTTTTTTGTTATCATAAAATGTTTTCTATGACTTGTACCTGCATGTTAAGCTAACTTGATTGTGTGAAAAATGTATTCATTGTGTGGAAAATGCTATACTTACAACCTTAGATATTTTTCCAAAGCTCCTATATTCCCATTTGTTTTTACACCTCTCTTGTTCGTTACATATAAAACATGTCTTACCGCAAACGCTTAAGTGGAGCTTGTAGTACCTGCATGCATGTCAAACTGATAGGTTATATGTTCCTTGTTATGTTTTGATGATCTAACAAACTTAATGATAAGAACTAGATAAGAAACCTGATATACATCCTCAAGTATGTGAAAACAACAAGACTTAAGATGGAATTGTAAATCAACGCTTCGGGAGTCAAAGAATTAACAAGGGGAACAGATGGACATCAGTTCCCCTGGTGATCGTACTAGTCAACTCTCCAACAGCTATAAAGTTGCTGCCTGCACACGCAACAGTGCGAAACAGTACAACAGTCAACTTCATTGGGAATGATCATGTATCATCCATGCTTGCATCATTCAAGTGATGTCACCAATGTTATACTAATATTAAACCAAAGACAAAACATCACTTGAACTTTTGAAGAATCCATCAAGAACTCTCTCAAGTGACCAATCAATCTGGCAAGCGATTCTCAAGAGTATCAAGAACAAAGAACAACATAACAACTGACCAGTTTCCTGTATTGAGTTATTATATTTTCTTAGTTGTATTGTACCTTTGTTAAAGCTCTTTACTTGTAATTCCTACTTAGCTTAGTTAGAAGCATTGTGTAGGAAACCTTTGTAAATCATAAACCCTTGTATTTGTGTCTTGGCTAGAGTTAGTCCAGTTGTAAATCTTTGTAATAGAGTTATTACAAAGTGGCTTGTAATAGAGTTGTTACAAGTTAGTGAGGGATTAAGAAGTTAATTCCTAGATTACAATAGGTTGTAATCAAAAGTTTGCTCAGTAGTAAAGTTGAAATCCTACAAGGGTAGGTCGTGATTTTTAATCCCGTGAGCTGGGAGTTTTCCACGTAAAACTTCTTTGTGTCATTTACCTACTGTAGTGTGCATGTGTTATGTGGGAACTAATAGAGAACCTGGTTCTCTATATAGTTTGGTGGACCCTTAAATTCTATCAATTGGTATCAGAGCAGATTCTTTCTATCAGGCTAACACCTAGAAAGGATCATCATGGCTGCTCCACCAAACTTCGAAGAAGGTCAATCTACCTATAGGCCACCAAGATTCAATGGCCAATACTATGGATGGTGGAAGACTATGATGCACGACTTCATCATGGCTGAAGACTCAGAGCTCTGGAACGTCATCTGCGATGGACCCTTCATCCCCACAAAAACCAGTGGCGACCGAGCTATAACAATCCCAAAATAAGAAAGGAGTTCAATGATGCTGACCGCAAGGCCATAGAAAAGAACTTTCGTACAAAGAAAATTCTTGTTTGTGGTATCGGTCCTGATGAATACAACTAGATCTCACCATGCCAATCTGCTAAGGAGATCTGGGAGGCTCTCCAAATAGCCCATGAGGGAACAACACAAGTTAAGCAATCAAAGATTGACATGCTTACCACAGAATATGAGCTTTTCAGAATGAAAGATGATGAATCCATCTAGGACATGCATACTCGGTTCACTTCTATCATCAATGAGCTTCACTCTCTGGGAGAAATAATTCAAAGAAACAAACTAGTCGGGAAAATACTTAGTGTTTTGCCCAGTTCCTGGGAAAGCAAAGAGAATGCTATCACAGAGGCAAAGGACCTGCAGAAGCTAACCATCGATGAACTTGTTGGCAATCTGAAAACCTATGAAATGAAGAAGAAGGAGGACAATTAGAAAAGAGAGCCCAAAAGGGAGAAGAACCTGGTCTTCAAGACGGATAACAATGATTCAAGTGGTGAGGATGCTGATATGGCTCACCTGACAAAACGATTCCAGAAAATGGTTCGCAGAAATGGAAGCATTCCAAAAAGGGGCAGTTCCAGCAAGCCAAAAAATTATGACCTTTGTCATAAGTGTGGTAAGCCAGGACATTTCATCAAGGATTGTCCTCTCCTTAAGCAAGATCAATACAAACACAGCACAGACAAAGCAGCTAAGAGGAACCCGGTTCCTGACAAACGCTTCAAGAGGAAAAATGCCGCTGACAATGTTGTGAAACAAGCTCTTGCTGCATGGGGAGACTCTTCCAGCGAATCTGAAGAAGATGATGATCAAGGTGATAGCTCCATGATGGCAGTGGAAAGTAAAGCAGCTGAGTATTACTCCATCTTTACCTTGATGGCACAGTCCGATGATGATGAAGATGACAACGATGATGATGAGGTAAATTTTCTAGATATTCAAAGAAATCTGAAATCTTATTCTCTTAAAAAACTTATGTCTCTGGAAAATGTTTTAATTAATGCTTATCACAGTCTTATAAATGATAAAAATGCACTAACTCTTGAACTAGGAGAAGCAGAACAGTCGAGAGATGACCTAGTAGTTGTTGTGGTAGATTTAAAAGAAACCATTGAGAGTCTGAAGAAAGAAAATGATGTTTTAACTGAAAAAATTGCAAACATAAAACATGAGAGAGATAATCTAGTGGTTGTTGTGGTCGATCTAAAGGAGACCATTGAGTGTGTCAAGAAAGAGAAAAAAGTCTTGACTGAAAAGGTTGCTAGCATAGAGCATGAGAGAGATGATCTATTAGTAGTAGTTGTAGATCTGAAGGATACAATTGAGGAACTAAAAGGAGAAGGTAGGAATGAGATTCTTCAAAAGGGAAAGGAAGTTGCGGATGAAATACATCTTAGGCTTGAAGATGAGATAAAATCGGTGAAATCTAGTCTGTGTGCTGAACTTGAGAAGAACAAACAACTTCAGGAAGAACTAGGTAGAGTCAAGAGTGATCTTGAAAAATCACTCAAGTGGACTTGGCCCTATGATGCTATCACTTCCATGTACACAAACAATGGGGGAAACATGCAGGGAATCGGGTTCCAAAGGGAAAAAACTCCCTACAACCCTCATAGCAAGTACGTTACTGTACCTGACAATTGGCTCTACACTCACTGTGGTAATACTAGGCACTTTAAGGAAACCTGTAAGGCTAAGTTTTAGTCTCAACAAAAATACAAAGTGTTTGCTAAAAAGGTAACTACTGCTAGAGAACCTGGTCCCTCATATAAAAGACGCATGATGCATGCTTGGACCAAAAGAACTCTCATTCATCCCTTTCCTCATTACAAGGGACCCAAACTTGTTTGGGTTCCTAAATCTAACCCTTGATTTTCTTGTGCAGGGAGCAGTGAAGGGGAGCAGCCAATAATGGTATATGGATAGTGGTTTCTCAAAGCACATGACTGGAAGTACAATCGATTTTCTTTCACTGAAGGCCCTGCAAGGAGGGAGTGTATCCTTTGTAAATGGCAAAAAAGGATACATTCTGTGAGTTGGAAGGATTGGAAAGTCACTCTCTCATTCTATTAAAAATGTGTACTATGTCAACGGATTGAAGTACATCTTGTTGAGTGTTTCCCAAATCTGTGGCAAGGAAAACAATGTGGAATTTGTGTCAAAGATATGCACAGGCACAAATCTTGTGACTGGTGAAGTGGTGCTAGTGGCGAAAAGATACAAAAATATCTATGTTGCTGATTTTGAGTCCCTGTAGAGTGGTGATCTCAGCTGTCTAAGTGATGTTGATGATGATGCTGAGTTATGGCATAGAAGGCTCGGTCATGCAAGTTTCTCACTGCTGAACAAACTAGTCAAGAAGGACCTGGTTCATGGTCTGCCCAAGTCAAGCTTCAAGGATCACAAGGTGTGTGATGCGTGTGCTAAAAGAAAGCATGTCAGATCCTCTTTCAAGCACAAAAAGGAAGTTAGTACCTCAAGGCCACTTGATCTTCTCCATACGGATCTATGTGGATCTATGAGAGTGCCAGGCAGAGGAGGAAAAAGGTACATCTTCGTCATTGTGGACGACTACTCCAGATTCACCTGGACTTTGTTTCTCAGAACCAAAGATGAAACCTTCCAAGTATTTGTTGCATTTGTCAAGAAGATCCAAGTGAAGATGGGTAATAATGTAGTATGTCTTAGGTCTGACCATGGGACAGAATTTGATAATGCCAAATTCGACGAATTCTGTGTTGAAAATGGCATCACTCACAATTTTTCAGCTCCAAGAACACTACAACAAAATGGTGTTATGGAGAGGAAGAATAGGACTCTTGAAGACATGGCAAGAACAACACTGATTGATAGTGGTATTGCAAAAGGTTTCCGGGCATAAGCAGTCAACACTGCATGCTACTTGATAAACAGGTGCATGATCAGGTCCCTCCTGAACAAAATACCATATGAACTGCTGAACGGAAGGAAGCCCAAGCTAACCCATTTGCGGACTTGGTTGTAAATATTTCGTCCTCAACAATGGCAAGGAAGCACTTAGGAAATTTGATGCCAAAAGTGATGAAGGAATCTTTCTCGGATATTCATCACAAAGCAAAGCCTACAAAGTATACAACAAAAAAACTCAATGTATTGAGGAAAGCATACATATGATCTTTGATGAATCTCTCCACTCTTGTGAGAAGGACTTGCAGGATAAGAATGATCAAGACAAAGAACACTTATTTGTTCCTGGTGAAGTCATTGACATGGCAAATGGAAAGGCTGACATGATGAGTCACGTCAAGGAATTCAATGAAGCTCCAACTGATAGAGAGGAACCTGGTCCCACAATCACGACAACTAAAGCTGAGAACAGAGTTGTCGATGTTGTCCAAGGCACCCCACATGCTGAGATGAGAAGCGGACAAGAACCACAGTCAGATATACCTAGATCTTCTATCAATAAGATTTAGGTACCAAATTGGAAGCACCAAGGTTCACACCCTCTTGAAAACATAATCACCCATCTTGATTCAGGAATTCAAACCAGATCAAAGGCTAGAAACACACTTACCTTCTCAGCCTTTCTTTCTCAAATGGAGCCCAAAAATATCAAAGAAGCATTAAAAGATGCAGACTGGATTACTGCCATGCAAGAAGAGCTCCATCAATTTGAGAGAAACAAGGTATGGCACCTGGTTCCATGACCTGTGGATCGTACTGTTATTGGAACCAGGTGGGTATTCAGGAACAAACTTGATGAGTTTGGAAATACCACAAGAAACAAGTCAAGGCTAGTAGTTCAAGGCTACAATCAGGAAGAAGGGATTCATTATGATGAAAATTTTGCTCCAGTCGCTCGAATGGAGGCTATCAGAATTCTTATTGCCTTTACATCACATATGGAATTCACATTGTACCAAGGATGTCAAAAGTGTATTTCTGAATGGATTTCTAAAAGAAGAAGTCTTCATCAAGCAACCTCCTGGATTTGAGAATCATGAGCATCTTGAGCATGTCTTTAAACTTGACAAGGCTTTATATGGATTAAAGCAGGCTCCTCGCGCTTGGTATGAAAGGTTGTCAAAATTCCTTCTAGAAAATGGCTTTACAAGAGGAAAAATTGACAACACCCTTTTTCTAAAGAAACGCAGGAGGAACCTTCTCATTGTGCAAGTTTATGTTGATGACATTATTTTCGGAGCAACAGTCGACTCTTTGTGTGAGGAATTTTCAAAACTCATGGGAAATGAGTTTGAAATGAGCAAGATGGGAGAATTGAATTTCTTCTTGGGTTTACAAGTGAAGCACTCTCAAAAGGGGACTTTGATAAGTCAGCAGAAGTACATCAAGAAGCTGTTGAAGAGATTTGACATGGAAGCATCAAAAATCATTGACACTCCCATTGCCACAACCTCTCGTCTAGACATGGATGAACCTGCTTCCCCTGTGAATCAGACCATGTATAGAGATATCATATGGTCACTCATGTATCTCACAGCAAGCAGACCAGATATTGTCTTCAGTGTGGGACTTTGTGCCAGGTTTCAATCTAATCCAAAGGAATCTCATCTGAATGCCGCCAAGAGAATCCTGAGATATCTCAAAGGAACATAGGACCTGATTCTCTACTACCCCTCTGGAGATAACTTTGACTTAGTTGGGTATGCTCATGCTGATTATGCAGGGTATCTGGTGGACAGGAAAAATATGTCTGGAATGGCACATTTTCTGGGTTCATGTCTAATTTCATGGGGTACAAGAAAACAAAACTCAGTGGCCCTCTCCATAGCAGAAGCAGAATATATGGCAGTTGCATCTTGCTATGCTCAACTACTATTGATTAAGCAGCAACTAGAAGACTTTGGAGTGTTCTCTGATTGTGTGCCCTTGCTGTGTGACAATACCAGTGCACTCAACATGGCCAAGAATCCAGTCCAACATAAGAGAACAAAGAACCTTGATGTGCGTCACCACTTTCTCAGAGACAATGTTAAAAAAGGGATCATATGTATGAAATTTTGCAGCACAAAAAATCAAATTGTAGACATATTCACCAAAGCACTGAGTAGAGAACACTTGGAAAGAAATCGCTTGGCACTAGGGCTGATAAAACCAAGCTGAGAACCTGGTCCCTCGATGATTGGCTATGAAATAAATGTATAGGTAATTTAGCTAAAAAGTATTTTCTGGCAAAGTCTAACTCATCTCTATACCGTTATAGGTAGACACACATGATGATTACAGAGCAAACAAGCAGCTAATGAACTGCACCTTGGTCAAAGGATGAAGCTTACATTTGCAAATTCCGTCAGGGAACCTGGTTCCTTTGACACAGGTTAGTAGTTTCTCCGTACTCTCATGCACAATTTTTTAAACGGTTCAAATGGTGCCACGTCATCACATTGTCAGTTTCTTTTCTTTCCTTATTTTTGAACCCAAGCGTCTCACCCATTAGGAAGCGACCCGACTATCCAAACTGCCGCATTTTGCTTAATCGGTCCCTCATCCCTCTTAAATACATCCTTTCACCATCACTTCCACCACTATTCACATCAAAAATCCAAAATTTCCCTTTTTCTCTCTTTCAACCAAAACTATCTCTTCTTCAACTCACTACTTCCCACCATGTCTGAACACCATGAAACTCAAAATGTTCTAAGTATTACCCCCACTGAGCCATCACATGTTGAAACGCCGATCATAGAACCCACACTCTCCACACCAACCAATCCAAACCCTAAGGCAGAATCACCCCCATCCTCTGCTTCCTCTCCTATCCAATCGAGTACTGGTTCTCATCGGAGTCGCAAAACTTCGACTCCTAAGAAGTTTGTGGCTATGACTTCTCCTTCTGCCTCGCCGGAAAAAATGGTTGAAACGGATACAGTCGAAGAAGAAGAAAATCAAGAAATTTTCAGTCTACCAATGGAAGAATGCACTGATAAAGACCAAGTTGTTGGTCCTGTCCATGCTGAATCAGCAATGACATCCCCTAGTCTTGAGTCTACAGGTAACATTCTTTCTTCTACTGGGTTTTCCATGGGGTTACAAGAAAAAGAAGCCATAGAAAATATGTTGTCGATAACTGCTCAGGGTGTTGTTATTAAGAATGGTAAGGGTGTGTCTGAGTCTCAGGGGGAAGAAAATAGGACTCTAGTTAAGAATAGGGGACTTGTGCCTATTGCACCATCGGCACCGGACAATACTAATGGGGCACCTACTGAGGGACCTGTTCCCTCCATAGAGGACCCAAATCTTGGGTCCTCTCCAGAACCCTAGGTCAGTACTGATCATGCTCCCTCTCCTTACTTCTACGCTTAGCCTTTATCTATGGTTGTACCTGAAATGAGATCTTTATCTGAGGAAGAAAGCGGGGACAGTGAAGAGGATTATGATGATGTGGCGATTTCTAGTTTTATCAGGGCTAGGAGCAGACAGGTGGCTACGCAAGAGCCAAATCCTAAGAGACCTACTACTAGGTTGCAAAAGAAGGAGGCTCTTGAGTCTACTATTTAGAAAAGACAAGAACAACAAAAGAGGAGAAAGTTGGCGAAAGATGGGAAGGTTATGAATGAGAAAGTAGTGCATGTTGTTACTGTGGATAATGAAGTAGCCGAGGAACCTGGTTCCTTAACTCGCAAGTTCTCACAGAAGCATTCTATCTCCAAGTCAAAAAGGGGATCCTATGCGAGTGCTGAGAGTCTGAACAAGAGTGCAAGTGATAACTCTGGTGAAAAGTTAGTGGAAGAATCTGGAGAAAAAGTGATGGAAGAATCAGTTGGAAAGGTGTCTGAGAAGACAATGTCTGAGGAATCAGCTGAGAAAGGAAAGAGTGCTTGCAAATCAGTAAAAAGGAAGGGTGATGCCAGTGAGGAACCTGGTTCTTCCAAGAAGGCAAAGGTTGATGATACCCAGGATGCTGGGAAGGAAAAATTGAAAAATCAAAAGATGATGTGGGGCCGTGCATTTGCCCCTGATATTCTGGATATGGCTGCCATGCGACAATTGGTGGAGATCTGTGAATTTCAATATTGGATGCACTTGTTCACAGGTGACAGTCCCAAAGTGTACGAGGAAGAAGTGCACAATTTCTATGTTGACTTCTTCACAGTTGAGGATGATCATATTTGCATGATGGTGAATGGGGTCGATTTTGTGATGGACTCTGTTGTGCTGGGATCTATTCTGGGTATGTCTGCTGAGGGATTATCTTCGATTCAAGGCTCCTTCTCTTCAAACTTTAGAAATGCTATCGTGAAGGATAAGGCAGTTCAGCAGGGGGAACGGGTACACAAGAAGGCCCTCCTTCCAGTGTACCAATTGCTCTTTGAGATGGTGAAAAATATTTTGCTCCCTCGTGCTGAGATAAGGTCAATTACATCTCAAGCAGACCTGGTTCTCATGGAAGCACTGGATAGCTACACCACCATCAACATGCCTGGCATTATGATAGAACACATAGAGTTTAAGGATGGTAATCATGGGCTGCCTTATGGGTTCCTTCTCACCAAGGCGTTTGAGTTCTTTAAAGTCCCTTTGGGAAATGCTAAGGTGTGTACTCATAAGAAAACCTTCTCCAAGACCACTCTAAAGGAGTGTGAGTGCATTGATAAAGTTGGAGGGGTTGGCAGCACTTCTACTATCTCTCAGTTGATCAATGCCCAAAATAGTGCCACTGCTGAGATCAGGAAGCTGAAGGCAACGAATGCCATTCTTGAGGGTCAGCTGAGTCAGCTTCAGGAGGCACCTGGTTCTAGTAGCTCTCAAAGCACAGAGGTTGCCCGTCTAACCAAGGAGAATGCCGATCTCAAGAAACAGGTTGAGGACCTGAAGGAGAAACTGCTCAATGTGCAGATGTCAGCAAATGCTTAAATGGACATCGTCCTCAAAACCCTTGCCTCTTCCTCTAAGACTTCCCCTTCCAGTGCTCCCTAGAAAGTGTGCCTGTTCCAGTATCAAGTCCTAGTGTCTGTCCCTTGTTTTCAGTTGTGATGATGTTTATGACTGGTACTTTTGTTTTTTTTGTTTTTATTTTGTGGATGTGTTGGAAATAATGAAACTGCTCCTTACTTAATATACAAATGTTAAAGAAAGCTTTCTCCTTTTGTTGTGTATGCCTTTGCTCTTAAATTATGTTTTTATCATGGTTGTGGGCACACATATGGCATTAGTTAACCAAGCTAGACTTCTTTTTGCCTATTATTTGTTGCTGCTCTTTTTATGATGCCAAAAGGGGGAAGAATAATTGAGGGGGAATAGATTCAGGGGGAATACAAGATATGTGTGTATTACAGGATACGTGTGTATGTTATTCTGGTTCTTAGGGGGAACTTCAATTATAAGTTTGTCATCATAAAAAAAAGGGAAAATTGATAGGTTATATGTACCTTGTTATGTTTTGATGATCTAACAAACTTAATGACAAGAACCAGAGAAGGAACCTGATACAAATCCTCAAGTATATGGAAACAACAAGACTTAAGCTGGAATTGTAAATCAACACTTCAGGAGTCAAAGAATCAACAAGGGGAACAGATGGACATCAGTTCCCCTAGTGATCGTACTAGTCAACTCTCCAACAGCTGTAAAGTTGCTGCCTGCACACGCAACAGTGAGAAACAGTGCAGCAGTCAATTTCATTGGGAATGATCCCGTACCATCCATGCTTGCATCATTCAAGTGATGTCACCAATGTTATATTAACATTAAACCAATGACAAAACATCACTTAAACTTTTGAAGAATTCATCAAGCACTCTCTCAAGTGACCAATCAATCTGGCAAGCGATTCTCAAAAGCATCAAGAACAAAGAACAATATAACAACATACCAGCTCCTTGTATTGAGTTATTACATGTCCTTAGTTATGTTGCACCTTTGTTAAAGCTTTTTACTTGTAATTCTTACTTAGCTTAGTTAGAAGCATTGTGTAGGAAACCTTTGTAAATCATAAACCCTTGTGTTTGTGTCTTGGCTAGAGTTAGTCGAGTTGTAAGTCTTTATAATAGAGTTATTACAAAGTGACTTGGAATAGAGTTGTTACAAGTTAGTGAGGGATTAAGAGGTTAATTCCTAGATTACAATAGGTTGGAATCTAAAGTTTGCTCAGTAGTGAAGTTGAAATCCTACAAGGGTAGGTCGTGGTTTTTAATCCCGTGAGCTGGGAGTTTTTCACGTAAAACTTCTTTATGTCATTTACCTATTGCAGTATGCGTGTGTTCTGCGGGAACTAATAGAGAACCTGGTTCTCTATATAGTTTGGTGGACCTTACATTCTATCACAAACGCTTAAGCCGAACTTGTAGTCGTTTCTCACTTGTTTAAAAGAGCAATAGATGAGTTTCTACACACTATACGATATATACTGTTACAAAAAAGTATTGACAATACGAGTAACGAGTGTAAACTAAGAAATATGACTACATGGATGCAATTAATGTGTTGTGTTGAGCTGTGTATTTTTGAAAATTTCCTCTTTGTATATATATCACTTACTCGTAAACATTGTCGTTTACATATTCTTTTCTTGATAAAAACCAAACAATATTTAAGAGAACATCCTTAAAATATACCCAAAAGCTATACTTAATCCTTAAAATATCTCAATAAGCATAAAACATCTTGTAGTTTTCCAAAATGAGCAGCTTTCGTCCTCTTCCAATTCTCTTCTTCAAACATATGGCAGCTCACCCTTGAAAAGAAATGGGACTTCATTCCACGATTGCATAAGCGGCAATGCATTATATTAATGGTTGAGTATTTCTTAAAGCAACTACTCAGAATGTTTTACGTTCGACCAACTATCTTCATTTATTTACACTCTTTTATTCCAAATAAAATAGTACCTTAAAAAAGTTTTATTCATCGCTTAAATAAATCAGATATAAATCAGATGAATTAATAGGTTTTAAAGTATTGAGCAGGGTCATATTTTTCTGGGCCAATTTTGATACCTCTAGTTAATGAATGAAAAAAACGTAGAAATAACACCAGGTAGCTACTCTAAAAGGTTGCTATTTAGGAATTAACTAGTGCGTCCAACATTTCAATTTTTTAGTTTAATTTTTCTGGACCAAAATATCCTGAATTGTTCTGAAGTTTAGATTTTTAGTACAAAATTTCATGACAAAATAAAATATTGGTTAATCTCTAAATGACATCCCTCCCCTTATTTGCTTGATTTCTTCCGGCGTCGAAAATTTCAATAACTGGTGATATGTCGAGGACACTGCCTTCATCTTGTGTATCCACAACCTTTCGAGGATTACATTGTAATCCATATCACCATCTGCCGAATAGAGCGGTCTTGGTTATTCCTTTGGCGTGCGTGGGCAGTAAAATCTCCTCTCGGATTGTCACGCTCGTCAAGTTAAAGCCAACTAAGAGTTTTATCGCCGGTATGATGTTCCCGATCAGCTTTGATTGCTCCAGCACTCTCCATTAGATGATGTTGGCTGAGTTTCCTGGGTCAACCAAAAAACGCTTAATTTTGAAATCTAAAATATTAAGGGAGATTATCAAAGCGTCATTGTGTGGTAGAAGAAATCCGTCAGCGTCCTCCTCCGTGAAGGTGATATCATCTTCCGCTATTTCCCGGTGTCTCTTGTTGTATGTCACCAATATCTTCATTTTTTTTTGCTGCTGAGAAGGTTACACCATTGACTTCGTTTCCTCCGAAGATCATGTTGATAGTCATCCGTGGTGACCCTTCCACTACCTTCGAAGGCTCCGCATTACCCCAGCTTCTGCCATAGTTTTTCATAGCTCGGTCACTTAAGAACTCCCTAAGATGGTCATTCTTCAATAATGTCGCCACCTCTTCGCATAGATGCCAGCAGTCCCCAGTTTTATGGTCGTGAATCCCATGATATTCACACCACAAACTAGGATCCCTCTGGCTAGGATCTAATCGAATTGGCTTCTGGAACCGTGCTTCCTTGATATTCCTCATTTCCAATACCAAATCTACCAAGTGATGTTAAAGTTATAATCTGACAACCTGATATATTCGGAGTCTCGGGCCCCTGTCACTTCCTCTTCCTGTAACGACATGTTGTTCCGACCTCGATCGATCCTTTTGTCGGAAGATAACCTATCCGATGACGAAAAACCATTTTGTTGTTGCGCCCATCGGTCCTTTCATATGATAGAAAATGACTTCTAGAAGTTTGCCGATCCGTATCAATGTCATTCTTAAACCTGCCCTGATTTTTGTTTCGATCACGTCCCTTGGTTGAAACCGAGGACCCAAGCTGATAGTCTTTTATCCTTGTTTTTGATTCATAACTGTTATGGACAACCGCCCATGTAGCTGATTGAAACTCAAGTAGGCTCTCCTTCAATTTTCGGGAGGCATCAAAACTCAACGGGTTTAGACCCTTTATGAACACCTTTTCCTCCCACTCATTTGGAACCACCGGCAGCAATATCCTTTCCTTCTGGAATAGGATCACGAATTCTCGCAATAGCTCAGATTCGCCCTGCAAAACTATGAATATGTCTGCCTTTTGAGCCTGAACCTTTCTTGCTCCGTCATGGGCCTTAATGAACGAGTTTGCAAGCATCTCAAAAGAATCAAGTGGGTGCTCGGATAGGAGAGAATACCATGTCAGGGCCCCCTTTGTGAGGGTTTCACCAAAATTCTTCAACAAGACTGACTCGATCTCATGTTGAGCTAAATCATTTCCTTTCATATCTGTGATATAGGTTGTGATGTGCTCCTGCGGATCCGAGGTCTCATCGTATTTTGGTATGTCCGGCATGTTGAACCTCTTCAGAATGAGTTCTGGTGTCACGCTCCATTTAAATGGCAATTGTGTGTATTGTTTTGAATCTGGACCCTTTAGTCCTAGGGGTGCGCATGGAATCTGATCCATCCGAGCATGAAACTCCTTTGCATTGTGATCCATTCGTTCATTCATCTCTCTCATAAACCTCATGAGCTCGGTTTTGAAGGGACCATTCCCGTTATTATTCCCAGGTCTTCTATCGGCCCCTCTGGCTTCGTCAAAACCGATTTCACCCCTTGAGGTGTTTGTTATTGACTCTCTGAGTCGTTTGATTTGCAGGAACACTGGGAGGAATCGGGCCCCTTTCATTTGCATTATTAGAGGTTCTTGATAATGCTTGTTTTAACTCCGTC
The DNA here is from genome assembly GCF_000390325.3 of Nicotiana tomentosiformis. Classification (NCBI taxonomy): domain Eukaryota; kingdom Viridiplantae; phylum Streptophyta; class Magnoliopsida; order Solanales; family Solanaceae; genus Nicotiana; species Nicotiana tomentosiformis. The sequence continues at coordinate 182,176,432 of NC_090813.1, forward strand.
ATCACCCGATCCTGCCTTGAGAGGTGATTCATGATTGCTTTCTATTGTTCCCTCAGGAGTTTGACCGTTTCAACGACGTGCTCCTCCTCAACATCATCGGGAGTTTATTCTTGCACATGCCTAGGGTACTGACCTTTGCAAACTGAGGTTGCCTTATCACCGTTGTTGCGAGTCTCACTAACTGAGTCATCCCGTTGGGACAATTCTTCGTGCGCCTCAATGTTGTATGTGTTGTTGACATCATTAGCTTTCGTATCAGTTTTTACTAAGGAAAGAACCAAAACTAGTTAGTAATAAATGAATGAATCAAAACAATTGCACAGTTATCTATGCCCATGGTGGGCGCTAAACTATTTAACCGTAAAACGGTACAGTTAAATTTGTTTTGTGGTTTATAGAAAAGCGAATTGATTTGACCCAACAAATAATAAAGAGATACAATTAAAATTAAGATTTAGCGGTTGAAATTAAAGAAGATAACAAGCCTGACTCCGATCTCAGCGTCTCCGCGGGAGTGAAAAGAATGACCAAGTGAAAGAAAGCTGTTAATTTGAGAGCAAGATAGTAAAATATAGCTTTTTTGTATAGAATGCTTCATGTTTCTACAATGGTTGTTGACTCTACTATTTATATCTCTACCTAGAGAAACAAGATCCTAGGATCAACCTTCTCTTAAATAATAATTAAAAAGGCATTGATGAACATGTAACGGCAAACCTTGAATGCAAATATTATCTGAAATGGTCGCTCATTTAATGTTAGTGAATATTCTCGCATTGAATGCTATCCGATGGCAGACCTTTGAACTTCTACCGTCACCTATGTTACCCTCAAAATTTTCCCGGTACTGGCCACACTCGTTGTATTGGTTGTTTTCTAACTCGTCCTTTGCCTACCTTCGGTTCCATGTGTCACATTATCATTCGACCATATGTTATCAAACAATTTTACTCCATACATTGACCCCATCCACTTCTTACTCCTGAACTTGATCCTTATCCCCTTGTCAGGCGTTTAGGTCTAGTGTTCCTAGTTGTGCCTTTTGTTTGTGTTTGTTTTCTGATCAGTATGAAGGAATGTCTGAACTATCTTTGTTTTAATGTTGTTTTGATCAAGGCCTTTTGGCTTAATTGGCACTATCTAATGCATATTCCTTCGTTATTCTCCTGGTTCTGACATGGCTAATATCATCAGATTGATTCATTTATGGTATGATTTTTCTTATGCTTGTTATGTAGCCCTAGTGACCATGAATCTTGTATTATATTTGGTTGCTCAGTTTATCACAACTGTCTAGCTTTTCGATGACGTCAAAAGGGGAAGATAGAATGGGGGAAGGTTCATTGTTAGGTCACATGTTCTTACTGATGATTGATGATTGATACATGATAATAAAGGCTTCTCCTGGTTCATAAGCACATTATTGGTAATCATCAAAAAGAGAAAATTTGTTGAGTTATGTGTTTTGATGATTAACAAGTATTTGCGATGAACATGTACAAAGAACCAGGTTCTCAGCAGCTGCAAAAGGCTCCTTACAAGCAAATAACTTTCTTTGGATGAATCAAAAGTTACTGCAATCCTATATTTGTAGAATCTCTGATGCAATAAGGATGCTGGCTAAAGATCTTTGAGATAGGAGTTACGAAACTTGAGGAGTCCTTATGGCCTCAAGAGTTGTATGATGACTAGAGTTTTATTGTGCCTAGTACTCCCAAGTATCTCGATGTTGTGATGATTAAAATACTCTGCTTAAGAACTGTTCAAATATATCCTTTTTACACGCCTACAAAGTACGAAGGAACATTGTTTTTCAGTCCACAATATACTTGAAGTCATCTGATAAAGTTTGTTCATGTAGGAGAGTAAACTATGGAGTTAGTTCATATGCTATTTGAGTTAGTCTAGTTCATGTGTATTGGAGAATTGGATTGTATTCATATTTTCATCAAAATGATGTTAGTTGAACTACTGTCTGAATTTACAAGTTAGAGTAACTTGTAGTTTTCATATAATAAGCACGAGTAGTTGAAACCTGGAGGCGGATTAGGTTACAAGAGTTGTAATCTGCACATTTGGCTCATTTATTTTAGTAAAGTTCAAGCTTAAAATCCTACATTGTAAGTCATGATTTTTGCACCTTTGAACCGGGTAATTTTCTATGTTAAGATTGCTTGTTCTTTATATTATGTTGATACTATTTGAACATAAGAAGTTAGGTAAAGAACTAAGGTCATTGGTAATTTAGGAGGGCACTCAAATTAACAGAAGTTATACGTGTATTACACAAAACTTTGCAAGATTTACCCACTCGGATCTGAAGTTCTTTTATCTCTCCAATACAACTTCAGAATCGGATCTGAAGTTCTTCTATCTTTCTAATGCAACTTCAGAAAATCAGATCTTAAGTAGTTATATCTCTTCAATGCAACTTTCTTCTATATTTTTAATGCAACTTCAGAAAATTCGAATCTTAAGTAGTTGTTTTTTTAGTAAGTGTCGCCTTTATTTTAGTTAATTGTTTTAGTTATTAGTTTAGTTAATTATTTTAGTTATTTGTTGTTAGTTTAAAAAAAATTAAAAAATTGGACTCTTCCTGACGATGGATCTCCTAGACAGTTTTTTGAGGGAATTAAGTCTAAAGAAAAAAAAAACCAAAAATATTTTCTTGTAGGCAGTGTAGTAATTTCCCCTTGGTTTTTCTTTGGGCTGCGGTTCTTTTCCTAGGGTTTTATTTGAACCGGGTGTAGTTAGTTTTAATTTTTAGGAGTAAAACAATTACTGGGCTATGAATTGAATTGCAGCGATATCTCTTAACTTTGTATGCCTTGAGAATAGTTAGTACTCTGGTTGTGATGCTTAGGCTCAGTTTTTGACTCTAGTATAAGTACCGTAAATCGTAGATTCTTAAATTTGCTTGACTACTTTGACTGGAGTGTCATGATAAAACTAATCTTGAGTGAGTTATGTGCCATGTCGGTGTGAGGTTTGTATGTATTCAGTGTATTGCATTTGATGTCTAGAACTTGCCCCGTATATGTGCAAAGCGATGTCTAGAAATGGTAGTCTTGTTCAGTCTGGGAAGTGATATAGGTGTTTCTTTGTTGAGCCAGATATATAGAGTTTACCCGCCTGAATGTCATATAACGCAGTTAACCCCTTTGAGCCTATAATCCTGTTTCTTTGGTAACCACATTACAAGACGTGCCCCTTTGTTTTAATTGACCATATAATTGAATCTTGTCACCTCTCATGAGCACTTGAATTATGATAAATTATGAAAAAGTTAAAGTGTGGGGTGGTGGGTTGGCTTTTGAGTGGAACAATTGAAATAAAGAGAAAGGTGCACTATTTTGAAAACAAAAAAAATGATGTCAATAAAACCCACTTGAAGAGAAAGAAAGAGAGAGAGAGAGAGAGAGAGAGAGAGAGAGAGAGAGAGAGAGAGAGAGAGAGAGAGAGAAATGATAATAGTGTATTGTATGAAGAATAATTCTTGATGATGGTAGCTAGTGATATACTTGTGCTTAAAGAAGTATGGGGTAATATAATTTGAAGTGAAGGTGGAATGTTGGGTTTGACATAAGTATGAGTTATTATATTAAAGTATATGTATTAAAGTGCTTAAGGGAGGTGTAGTCACTCATATCCAAATGTATCCTACCCGACCAGCGGCCTACATTACAACCAATCAACGTCCTACTTGATATTAGACTGAATGAGCTCAATTAGTAGAGTATTACACTACGGGCAAGCTTATGGTGCATCATTTGTGGTATATGAATGTTATTTCTGAGAGCGAGTGAATTTTTCCTATCTTGAATTCCTACGTTCTTAAAATTCATTGTGTGTGAAACTAAGCTCTTTGTTGGGTGAGGGCACGTGATTCATAAAGGAAAGGTAATGTCATTGACCTCCATGTTAGAGTAAGTAAGTGAATTGTGAATAAGGCATGGTATTTCTGAGTCAAAACTTGAGGTGAGGATGTTACACCTTTGTGCTTAGACTATTTTAAAGATTCTTGGTATGATGAGTTAAGAGAATTGCTTAAAAAGGTTGCGTCTATAGGTGTAGTTTGATTGCTCGAGAACAAGCAATGTTTAAGTGTGGGGTATTGATGTGTGGCTATAATTTCGTATTTTAGTACATCATTTGCCTTGCATTTTATATGCGTTAATGATAAACTATACTTTAATTGCGTGTAATGGAGTCTATTTTATGTGTAGGTGAATTGGAGATGAAAGTAGAGCAAAAGGAATACTTAAAGTCTAAAGTGTGCTCGAAAACAGTTGAAAAGAAGAAAGAAAGAAGTGAGTAGCCTACAAATGAGAAAGCTGGCGAAGCCAAGCCTAAAGTGGGCGTTAGAGCAGGCTGGGCGAGTTTTTTAGCTCGCGTGGGAGCAGGATAGGCGAGGGGTAACGCGAGATCCACCAGGCGTTGAAGCTGGCGATGCTAGGTCTGGGGCGAGCTTCAGCTCGCATGAAGCCTCGCGAGGCCAGGTTTGAGGCGCGCACATTCCGAGCTTTGAAGACTTATTTCGTCTCCTAGTTTGACTAGGACTTGGCCTACGCATTTATGTCTTTTCCTACACATATAAATAGACATAAAAATGCCATTTTTGAGGATTTTTGGCAACCGAAGGCAAGGATAGCTCGTGGAACACCGTTGGGAGCTAGACCCATTGATTTCTACATCCCTTTATCCTTACTTTGTAATTTAATTATGCAAAATATTTTGGATATTGTTACTATGAGTATGTGTAGCTAAACTCCTAATCTAAGGTTTTGATGGAACCTATTGAAGGATGATTTTCTTGTTACGTTAATATAGATTTGCCGTAGTATTTTCTCTATTTGTTCAACTATAATATTATTGTGATTGATTGAAGGGCCCTCAATTGGTTGTGCCTATTTAGTATGTATTACTCGGGAGAGAGTGCATATTTTGGTAGGTGTTGAACAATATCACTCCCAACGTATATGAGGGATCAATATGAAAGGTTTAAAGGTAGGATTAGGGATAACGGAACTTTGGTGTGATCGGACTATCACGACCCGGAATTCCCACCGGCGGGACCGTGATGGCACCTAACATTTCACTTGCTAGGCAAGCCAACGTTAGAGAATCATTAAACCAATTCTTATCACATTCAGTAAATAACAGCAAATTAGCTAAGGTGAAATATAATGAGTGCGGAATAATATAAAGACTGCATTAATTACTACTGCCCGGATCTAGAGTCACAATTCACGAGCATTCTAGAGTTCATTACAAGTAATAGTCTGAAAGAAATACAACTGTTTGGATGAAAGAAACAATAAAACTGAAAAGATAGATGGGGACTTCAAGGTCTGTGAACACCGACAGATCTACCTTGAGTCTCTGGATAGCAGGTCCAATAGCTAAAATCTTGATCAACCCGAGCCGGTACCAAAATCTGCATAGAAAGTGCAGAGTGCAGTATCAGTACAACTGACCCCATGTACTGGTAAGTGTCGAGCCTAACCTCGACGAAGTAGTGACGAGGCTAAGGCAAGGCACCTACAAATCAACCTGTACAATTTAACAGTGTATATAAAAATAACAGTAATGAAGAGCTAGACAAGAATCATCGGGATGGGGATGCATGTTGGGGGAAATTACGAAGTAAAGAGCTACAGCAGAATGAGAACTGGAACAACCAATATAATATAAATCAACAGGAGCACGAATACAGTAAAGAAAAAATGCACGGCATTACCCTCCGTACTTTTACTCTCAATCTCACCATAAAATCAATAGAAACGGCACGGCATTACCCTTCGTGCATTAACTCTCATATCATGGCACGGCATTACCCTTCGTGATTTTACACTCACAATATGGCACGGCATCACCCTTCGTACATTAACACTCACAATATGGCACGGCATCACCCTTCGTGCATTAACACTCACAATATGGCACGGCATCACCCTTCGTGCATTAACACTTTTCCTTACCATAATACAATGAATAAATAACAACGTGGAGATAGGATAACAAATACAAACCTTACTTAAACATTTGGTTCCACAATATCAATCTCAACTTTGAAATAAATACTCAAATATCACCAAAAAATCCGTAAACTTGATAAGAACGATCAATTTAACAACACTAGTATAAACACGTAGTAATTAGGCATAGGAAAGAGACAATATAAGAAAAATGAGGAAAACAAGGAAAACAGGTAAATTGGTGGCGCATAAGTACTTGTCACCTCACATATACGCCGCTCACATGAATTTCACATAACAAATAATTTGAAGTTCCTAATTCCCTCAAGTTAGGGTTAGAAACAACACTTACCTCGCTCCGAAGGCCACTTAATTCTCAATCACAGCTTTTTCTTTAGAATTCACCTCCAAACCACTCGTATCTATTCAAAAATGACTCAATAATATCAAATATTGCTAAAGGAATCAATTATATTGCATAAATTAAATTTCCCAAATTTTCCTCCAAAAAGTCGAAAAATCGACCCCGGGCCTGCTTGGTCAAAACCCGAGGTTCGGACCAAAATCCATTTACCCATTCACACCCGAGCCCGAATAATTGGTTTTGGAATCTGACCTCAAATTGAGGTCTAAATCCCCAAATTTCTGAAATACCTAGTTTCTACCCTAACCCCTAATTCTACCATGAAAACTCTAGATTTTAGGTTGATAATTCATAAAAATATAATGGGTAATTGAAAGAAAATGGTTAAGAATCACTTACCAACACATTAAGGAAGAAAACAACTCTTGAAAATTGCCTCTAGTTTGTTTGGCTTTTGAGAAAATGAAATAAATGGCCAATTCTCGTTTTTGGATTCTGTTAAGTGTTGGGCGACAGTGTGCATCGCGTTTGCGAAGAGCATTGGCTGCCAAGCCTTCGCGTTCGTGATACCGTGTTCGCGTTCGCATAGGCTACCCCTTGGCCTTCGCGTTCGCGAGACATTGCTCGCATTCGCGATGAAGGAACGACTGACTCTCCCCCAGGTGTGCCTAACACTACGCGTTCGCGAGGAGCTGGTCGCGTTCGCGACTAAGCCTTCGCATTCGCGAAGAAGAAAATTCTAGATGACCAGATTACTCTTTGCATTCGCGTGAGTACCTTCACGAACGCGAAGAAGGGAATGCCAGAACACCTGCTGCAGCAAAATACCAGATTTTCTAAATCCAAAACATCCAGTGGCCTATCTGAAACTCACCCGAGCCCTCGGGGCTCCAAACCAAACATACACACAAGTCTAAAAATATCATACGAACTTGCTCGCGCGATCATATCACCAAAATAACACCTAGAACTAAGAATTTAGCACCAAATCAAATGAAATTCTCAAGAACACTTTAAAATTCCTATCTTCTCAACTGGACGCCCGAATCAAGTCAAATCAACTCCGTTTCTCACCAAATTTCACAGACAAGTCTTAAATATTATATTGGACCTATACCAGACTCCGGAACCAAAATACGGACCCGGTATCAACAAGGCCAAACATCAACCAATTCTTAAAAATAATTAATTTTCAGACTTTTAATTTTTATCAAAAATTCATAACTCGAGCTAGGGACCTCCAAATTCGATTTCGGGCATAGGCACAGTCCCATAATTCGATACGGACCCACCGGGACCATCAAAACACGGATCTGGGCCCGTTTACCAAAAATATTGACCGAAGTCAACTAAAATCAACTTTTAAGGCATAAATTCTTATTTTCATCAATTTTCAACATAAAAGATTTCCGAAAATATGCCCGGATTGCGCACGCAAATTGAGGAGGGTAAAAATGAGATTTTTAAGGCTTAAGAGCGAATAATCGAGTTCTAAAACATAAGAGGACCTGTTGGGTCATCACATTCTTCACCTCTAAAACAACCGTTCGTCCTCGAACGGCCATAGAAAAGTACCTAAGCTGGTGAAAAGGTGGGGATATCTACTCTGCATATCGGACTCGGACTCTCAAGTGGCTGCCTCAATAGGCAGACCTCTCCAATGCACTCGAACTGAAAGGTAACTCTTTGATCTCAACTGGCAAACTTGCCGGGCTAGAATAGCCATCGGCTCCTCCTCGTAAGTCAAATCCTTGTCCAACTGGATAGAGCTAAAATTTAACACATGGGACGGATCGCCGTGATACTTTCGAAGCATGGACACATGGAATACCGGATGAACAACTGCTAAACTAGGCGGCAGCGCAAGCCTGTAAGCCACCTCTCCCACTCTCTCTAGAATCTTAAAAGGTCTGATATACCTAGGGCTCAACTTGCCCTTCTTTCCGAACCTCATTACACCCTTCATGGGTGATACCCGAAGCAACACTCTCTCCCTGACCATGAATGCAACATCACAAAATCTACGGTCGGCATAACTCTTCTGCCTGGACTGAGCGGTGCGAAGTCGATCCTGGATAATCTTGACCTTATCCAAGGAATCCTGTACTAAGTCTGTGCCCAACAACCGAGCCTCTCCCGGCTCTAACCACCCAACTGGCGACCGACACTGCCTACCATATAATGCCTCATAGGGAGCCATCTGAATGCTCGACTGGTAGCTGTTGTTGTAGGCGAACTCTGCAAGGGGCAAGAACTGATCCCACAATCCTCCGAAGTCTATAACACATGCGCAGAGCATATCCTCCAAGATTTGAATAGTGCACTCGGATTGCCCGTCCGTCTGAGGGTGAAATGTTATGCTCAGCTCAACCCGCGTACCCAACTCACACTGTACTACCCTCCAGAAGTGCGAGGTGAACTGCGTACCTCAATCAGAAATGATAGACACGGGAACACCGTGAAGACGGACGATATCACGAATGTAAATCTCTGTCAATCACTCTGAGGAATAGGTAACTGCCACAGGAATGAAATACGCTGACTTGGTCAGCATGTCCATAATGACCCAAACTGCATTGAACTTCCTCTGAGTCTGTGGGAGTCCAACAACAAAATCCATAGTGATATGCTCCCACTTCCACTCAAGAATCTCTAACATATGAAGAAAACCATCAAGTCTCTGATGCTCACACTTTACCTGCTGGCAATTTAGGCACCGAGCTACATATGCAACTATGTCTTTCTTCATCCTCCTCCACCAATAATGTTGTCGCAAGTCCTGATACATCTTGGCGGCACCCGGATGAATAGAATACCGGGAACTATGGGCCTCCTCAAGAATCAACTCACGAAGTCCATCCACATTAGGCACACAAATACTGCCCTGTATCCTCAAAACTCCGTCATCTCCAACAGTAACCTGCTTGGCACCACCGTGCCGCACTGTGTCTCTAAGGACAAGTAAATGAGGGTCATCATCCTGTCGATCTCTGATGCACTCAAACAAAGAAGACCGAGCAACTGTACAAGCTAGAACACGGCTGGGCTCAGAAACATCCAACCTCATGAACTGGTTGGCCAGGGCCTGAACATCCAATGCAAGCGGTCTCTCTCCAACTAAAATATAAGCAAGGCTACCCATACTAGCTGACTTTCTACTCAAAGCATCGATCACCATATTGGCCTTCCCGGGATGATACAATATGGTGATATTATAATCTTTCAATAGCTTTAACCACCTCTTATGCCTCAAAATGTGCTCCTTTTGCTTGAACCAATACTGCAAGCTCTGATGATCCGTGAATACCTCACATGGCATGCCATAAAGATAGTGCCTCCAGATCTTCAGCACGTGAACAATGGCTGCTAGCTCTAGATCATGAACAGGGTAATGTTTCTCGTGAACCTTCAGCTGCTGCGAAGCATATACAATAACCTTGCCACCCTGCATCAATACCGCACCCAGACCAATACGGGATGTGTCACAATATACTGTATAAGATCCTGAACCTATGGGTAATACCAATACCGGTGACGTTGTCAAAGCTGTGAGCTTCTGGAAGCTTGCCTCACACTCGTCTGACCACCTGAACGGGGCACCCTTCTGGGGTCAACCTGGTCAACGGGGCTGCTATGGATGAAAACCCCTCCACAAATCGACGGTAATAACCTGCCAATCCCAAGAAACTACGGATCTTTGTAATTGATTTGGGTCTAGGCCAGTTCTGGACTGCCTCAATCTTCTTAGGATCCACCTAAATACCCTCTGCTGATACAACGTGACACAAGAAAGCAACTGAACTCAACCAAAACTTGCATTTTGAGAACTTAGCATATAACTGGTCGTCTCTCAGAGTCTGAAGAACGATCCGAAGATGTTGCTCATGCTCCTCCCGGTTGCGGGAGTAGATCAAGATATCATCAATAAACACAATCACAAAGGAATCCAAGTAGGGCTTGAACACCCAGTTCATCAAATCCATGAATGCTGCTGGGGCATTTGTCAGCCCAAATGACATCAATGGAAACTCATAATGCTCATGCCGAATCCGAAAAGCTGTCTTAGGGACATCGGATTCCCTAATCCTCAACTGATGGTAGCTAGATCGTAAATCAATCTTCGAAAACACCTTGGCACCCTGAAGTTGATCAAACAAATCATCAATCCTCGGCAATGAATATTTGTTCTTAATGGTGACCTTGTTCAACTGCCGATAATCTATACACATTCTCATCGATCCATCTTTCTTCTTCACAAACAACACATGTGCACCCCAGGGCGAGGCACTAGGTCTAATGAAGCCCTTATCAAGCAAATCTTGTAATTGTTCCTTCAATTCTTTCAACTCTGGCGGGGCCATACGGTATGGCGGAATGGAGATGGGCTAAGTGCCCGGAGCCAAATCAATGCAGAAATCAATGTCCCTATCGGGTGGCATCCCCGGCAGGTCTACAGGAAACACCTCTGGAAACTCACGAACAACTGGCACTGAATTTATGGAAGGAACCTCCGCACTAGAATCGCGGACATAAGCCAAATAAGCTCGACACCCCTTCTCGACCATAGGTCGAGCCTTCACATAATAGATAACCCTACTGGAAGAATGGCAAAAAATCTCTCTCCACTCTAATCGAGGCAACCCCTACAAGGCTAAGGTCACTGTCTTGGCGTGACAATCTAATATGGCATGATAAGGTGACAGCCAATCCATACCCAGTATGACATCAAATTCAACCATATCGAGAAGTAGATGGTGACCACAGATGAACGATAAACACGATCTACAATAATAGCATCCCCCACTGTCGTGGACACATACACAGGAGCACTCAAAGAATCACGGGGCACAACCAAATATGAAGCAAAATAGGATGACATATAGGAGTAAGTAGACTCCGGATCAAATAGAACTGAAGCATCTCTACTGCAAACTGAAACAGTACCTATGATAACAGCTTCAGATGACTCAGCCTCAGGTCTGGCTGGGAAAGCATAACACCGGGGCTGGACCCCACCACCCTGAACTACGTCCCTGGGACAGCCTCTAGCTGGCTGGTCTCCACCTCTAACGGCCTGACCTCCAACTCTAACTGTCTGGCCTTTACCTCTGGCTGCCTGACCCCTGCCTCTGACTGGCTGAGAAGGTAGTGCAGCAACTGGTGCCGGAACCATGGCACGAGAACCCTGATAATGTGAGTTGCCTGTTGCCCGAGGGAAAAATCTATCAACGTGCCTCGGATCACCACAAGTATAACATAACCTCGGCTGCTGTGACTGGTGACCTTGAAACTAACCCTGTCGACCTGAATAACCACCCTGATAACTCTGGAGTGGAGGTGCACTAATAGGAGCTGGTGGTGCACTGTAGGCTAGCTGGTCGGAATAATGCATCTGAGGGCCACGACCACCTGATGCACCGTGGGATGCCTGGAGTGCTGAATGAAACGGCCTGGGAGGATGGCCTCTACCAAAATTACCCCTGCCTCTAGATGAGGCACCGCTGAACTCACCGAAATAATGAGGTCTCTTGTCAGACCCCTGACCTCCCTGAGTAAGAACCATCTCAACTCGTCTGGCGACATTACCAGCCGCCTGAAAAGAAATCTCACTCCCAGTCTCCTTAGCCATCTGCAATTTGATAGGCTCAAAAATTCCATCAATAAACCTTCTCACCCTCTCTCTCTCTCGGTGGGAAGCAAAAGAATAGCATGACGGGCCAAATCCACAAAATGGGTCTCATACTGAGTAACAGTCATACTGCCCTACTGGAGATGCTCAAACTGACAGCGACGCTCCTCTCTCAATGTGACAGGTAGAAACTTCTCTATGAAGAGCTGAGAGAACTGGTCCCAAGTAAGAGTAGGCGACCCAGCTGGTCTGGTCAACAAACAATCTCTCCACCATTTCTTGGCAGAACCAGTCATCTGAAATACAGCAAAATCGACCCCATTGGTCTCCACTATACCAATGTTCTGTAGAACATCATGACAGCTATCAATATACTCCCGGGGATCCTCTGAAGTAGTACCACTGTAAGTGAACAGGAAAGAGCTTGGTAAACATGTCCAATCTCCACAAAGCCTCATAAGACATAGCTGATCCATCACCGGTCTGTGCCGCAATAACCGGCTGAACTACTCCGACTGGCTGAGCTGCTGGAGCCTGATACTGGGGAGCTATCTACTCCGGAGCGGGAGTAGTGGGAGTCTGGGCTCCTCCTCCATCCTGAGAGACAGCTCGTTCCATGGGGAATAAGCCAGTCTGGGCCACACTCTCCATAAGGCCTACCAAACGGACCAAAGTGTCCTGAAGTACTGGGGTGGCAATGAACCCCTCCGGAACCTGAGCTGGCCCGGCAGAAACGGTTTGGGCTGGAACCTCCTCGTCAAGCTCTATCTGAGGCTCCATTGCTGGGGCTGCTGCTCGGGCTCTGGGCTGAGCCCTGCCCCTGCCTCGGCCTTGACCTCTGCCCCTCGTAGGAGCTGCCACTGGAGGCGCTGGCTGTTGCTCAGCTGAGGAAGCGGTACGTGTTCTCGCCATCTGCGAGAGAATAAGAGTAGAAGAGTTCAATCAGTATTGAGAAAACAACATCACACGATAGAGGAGAATATAAGTGAAATTTGTTCCTAAACTTCATAGCCTCTGGAAGATAAGCACAGACGTATCTGTACCGATCCTCCAGACTCTACTAAGCTTGCTTATGAATCATGAGACCTAGGCAACCTAGTACTCTGATACCAACTTGTCACGACCCGGAATTCCCACCGTCGGGACAGTAATGGCGCCTAACATTTTACTTGCTAGGCAAGCCAATGTTAGAGAATCATTAAACCAATTCTTATCACATTCAGTAAATAACAACAAATTAGCTAAGGTGAATTATAATGAGTGCGGAATAATATAAAGACTGCATTAATTACTACTACCTAGATCTGGAGTCATAATTCACGAGCATTCTAGAATTCATTAAAAGTAATAGTCTGAAAGAAATACAACTAAAATCTCCGGATAGCGGGTCTGTGAACGCCGACAGATCTACCTTGAGTCTCCGGATAGCGGGTCCAACAGCTAAAATCTTGATCAACCCGAGTCGGTACCAAAATCTGCACAGAAAGTGCAGAGTGCAGTATCAGTACAACTGACCCCATGTACTGGTAAGTGTCAAGCCTAACCTCGATGAAGTAGTGACGAAGCTAAGGCAAGGCACCTACAAATCAACCTATAATAACAGTAATGAAGAGCTAGATAAGAATTATTGGGATGGGGATACATGCTGGGAAAAATTACGAAGTAAAGAGCTACAGCAGAATGAGAACTGGAACAACCAATATAATATGAATCAACAGGAGCACGAATACAGTAAAGGAAAAATGCAAGGCATCACCCTTCGTGCTTTTACTCTCAATCTCACCATAAAATCAATAGAAACGACACATCATCACCCTTCATGCATTAACTCTCATATCATGGCACGGCATCACCCTTCGTGCTTTTACACTCACAATATGGCACGGCATCACCCTTCATGCATTAACACTCACAATATGGCACGGCATCACCCTTCGTGCATTAACACTCACAATATGGCACGGCATCACCCTTCGTGCATTGACACTCACAATATGGCACGGCATCATCCTTTGTGCATTAACACTCTCCCTTACCATAATGCAATAAATAAATAACAACACGGAGATAGGATAACAAGTACAAACCTTACTTAAATATTTGGTTCCACAATATCAATCTCAACTTTGAAATAAATACTCAATTATAGCCAGAAAATTCGTAAACATGATAAGAACGAACAATTTAAAAATACTAGTATAAACACGTAGCAATTAGGCATAGGAAAGAGACAATATAAGAAAAACGGGGAAAACAGGTAAATTGGTGGTGCATAAGTACTCGTCACCTCTCATATACGCTGCTCATATGAATTTCACATAACAAATAATCTGAAGTTCCTAATTCCCTCATGTCAGGGTTAGACACAACACTTACCTTGCTCCGGAGGCCACTTAATTCTCAATCACAACTTTTTCTTTAGAATTCACCTCCAAACCACTCGTATCTATTCAAAAATGACTCAATAATATCAAATATTGCTAAAGGAATCAATTAGATTGCATAAATTAAATTTCCCAAATTTTCCTCCAAAAAGTCAAAAAATCGACCCCGGGCCCGCTTGGTCAAAACCCGAGGTTCGGACCAAAATTCATTTACCCATTCACCCCCGAGCCCGAATATATAATTGGTTTTGGAATACAACCTCAAATTGAGGTATAAATGCCCAAATTTCTGAAATCCCTAGTTTCTACTCTAACCCCTAATTCTACCATGAAAACTCTAGATTTTAGGTTGATAATTCATAAAATATAATGGATAATTAAAAGAAAATAGTTTAGAATCACTTACCAATACTTTGGGGAAGAAAACAACTCGTGAAAATCACCTCTAGTCCGTTTGGTTTTTGAGAAAATGAAATAAATGGCCAATTCCCTTTTTTGGATTCTGTTAAGTGTTGGGCGACAGTGTGCATCGCGTTCGCGAAGAGCATTGGCTGCCAAGCCATCGCGTTCGCGAGACCGTGTTCACGTTCGCGTAGGCTACCCCCCTGGCCTTCGCGTTCGTGAGACATTGCTCGCATTCGCGATGAAGGAATGACTGACTCTCCCCCAGGTGTGCCTAACACTACGCGTTCGCGAGGAGCTGGTCGCGTTCGCGAAGGGTAACGCCCCCATCGCTTCGCGTTCACGACTAAGCCTTCGCATTCGCGAAGAAGAAAATTCTAGATGACCAGATTACTCTTCGCATTCGCGAGAGTACCTTCACGAACGCGAAGAAGGGAATGCCAGAACACCTGCTGCAGCAAAATACCAGATTTTCTAAGTCCAAAACATCCAGTGGCCTATCTGAAACTCACCCGAGCCCTCGGGGCTCCAAACCAAACATGCACACAAGTCTAAAAATATCATACGAACTTGCTTGCGTGATCATATCACCAAAATAACACCTAGAACTACGAATTTAGCACCAAATCAAATGAAATTCTCAAGAACACTTTAAAATTCCTATCTTCTCAACTGGACACCCGAATCAAGTCAAATCAATTCTGTTTCTCACCAAATTTCACAGACAAGTCTTAAATATTATATTGGACCTATACCGGACTCCAGAACCAAAATACGGACCCGGTATCAACAAGGCCAAACATCAACCAATTCTTAAAAATAATTAATTTTCAGACTTTTAATTTTCATCAAAAATTCATAACTCGAGCTAGGGACCTCCGAATTCGATTTCGGGCATAGGCACAGTCCCATAATTGGATACGGACCCACCGGGACCGTCAAAATACGGATCTGGGCCCGTTTACCAAAAATATTGATTGAAGTCAACTAAAATCAACTTTTAAGGCATAAATTCTTATTTTTATCAATTTTTAACATAAACGATTTCCGAAAATATGCCCAGACTGCGCACGCAAATTGAGGAGGGTAAAAATGAGATTTTTAAGGTTTAAGAGCGAATAATCAAGTTCTAAAATATAAGAGGACCTGTTGGGTCATCACATTCTTCACCTCTAAAACAACCGTTCGTCCTCGAACAGCTATAGAAAAGTACCTGAGCTGGTGAAAAGGTGGGGATATCTACTCCGCATATCGGACTCGGACTCTCAAGTGGCTGCCTCAATAGGCTGACCTCTCCAATGCACTCGAACTGAAGGGTAACTCTTTGATCTCAACTGGCGAACTTGCCGGGCTAGAATAGCCATCGGCTCCTCCTCGTAAGTCAAATCCTTGTCCAACTGGATAGAGCTGAAATTTAACACATGGGACGGATCGCTGTGATACTTTCGAAGCATGGACACATGGAATATCGGATGAACAACTGCTAAACTAGGTGGCAGCGCAAGCCTGTAAGCCACCTCTCCCACTCTCTCCAGAATCTCAAAAGATCTGATGTACCTAGGGCTCAACTTGCCCTTCTCTCCGAACCTCATTACACCCTTCATGGGTGATACCCGAAGCAACACTCTCTCCCTGACCATGAATGCAACATCATGAAATCTACGGTCGGCATAACTCTTCTGCCTGGACTGAGCGGTGCGAAGTCGATCCTGGATAATCTTGACCTTATCCAAGGCATCCTGTACTTAATGCCAGCTAGCGTAAATCGGGAAAATATATCTAGTAAATTATGGTAATTACTCGGGAGAGAGTTAAGACAGTCAGAGTGCTCATTATCGATAGAGAAGACTTAGGAAAATTTGTAGAAAACGTAGCGAAAAAGATTCCGACAATAGGGGAAATCATAACCTTTGATCATTCCAATTCTTTTCTACAACCCGTTAGTAGTTAGTTATTAATTGTTGCATTTTCATTACATAATATTTAGTTAGTAAACATCCAAATTGTTACTTAAATATTTTTGAATATTGGTTGCGTGAGTTCATGCGAGTCTAGTAGCTGTGTTTGATAGGTTAATTCCTTGTGGGATTTGACTCCGGACTTATTAGCCGGAATATATTTGCAATGACCGCTTAGTCCTCTTTATAAGGCATAGTTGGGCATGATCAATATATATAAATTTCGACTATATTTAAATAGTTTGGATTGAAAAAATTTAAGTTATAAGCATTGAAAATACACTTAACTAGTTACAACAGGTTAAATTATTGCTTTATTTTCCAAGTTATTATATCAGAAATATGAAGAGTTACTTGTTATTGTAAGTTAACCTATCTGTTGTCGTAGGTCAATTTAACCTGATAATACTAAAAATATTACTCTAACTATGTACAAAACTTAAACTCGAATTTGATAAGAATCTCATTTTTTGATAGTATTAAGAGAGAATTGCCCAAAAATAGGTTCTCCTTTCTTTTGAAACCTATCCTCAAAGCTTGTTACATACAAAGGAAAAAGTAAACATGAGACAACAAATAGTATATGGATGGATGTTCATGTGTGAATAGTTTGTGGATAGATTTTCATACTTTATGTCCATCTCTTGCACTATTTTACTATAGCGTTTTTGACCTTTTTATGCCTATAAATTGGCTTGTAACTAGATTGTAAAAGATACACAATTGAAGAAGAAAAGTTATTCATTCTTTCTATCTCTATTTCTTATTTATGTTTTACTAAATTAATTTTTTTTATAACAAATTATCAGCACGAAACTCTAATTTCATTCTTATCCATGCTAAGTTGAGTCATATTTTATTAAATTTTCACTATGTCAAATTTATCAAAGCTTGAATTTGTGGCACTTGACATCACCGGAAAAAACTATTTATCATGGGTCTTTGATGCTGAAATTCACATTGATGCTAAAGGTCTCGGAAATACTATTATACATGGAAATGAAGCATCAAATCAGGATAAAGCAAAGGTCGTGATATTCCTTCGTCATCATCTACATGAAGGGTTAAAAATTGAATATTTAACCATAAAAGATCCACTTCAATTGCGGAATAATTTGAAGGACTGATATGGCCACTTAAAACTTACAGTATTACCAAAAGCTCGGTACGAGTGGATACATTTAAGATCGCAAGACTTTAAAACCGTACGTGAGTATAATTCTGCTATTTTCAAAGTAAGTTCTCTGTTAAAATTATATGGAGATACTATCACATATGAGGACTTATTGAAAAAACTATTTTCCACTTCTCACACTTCAAATGTAGCACTACAACAGCAATACTGTGAGAAGGGTTCACGAAATATTCTGAGTTAATTTGTCACGACCCCAATTTCTAACTTTAGGATGTCGTGATGGCACCTAGTCTCTAAGACTGGGTAAGCCTAACACATGCTGATTTAATAACAGAATTGAACTATTTAATCATTTATCATAAACCATTAAATGACATACATAGCCGCAAGCGGTCAATAGTTATACATTTCCCAAAATCGGTAGTATAAGCAGTACTAAAACATACTAGAATTTCTAAACACAATATTGTTTTAAATTATAATTTATTAGTAGCATAATGAAGTAAGATGGTGACTCTGAGGCCTGCGAACATCAAGCAGGTATACCTTGAATTCTCCCGCCGCGCAGGTGCAACTCTCAACAGCACAATAAGAATACCTGGATGTGCACAAAAATGTGCAAAAGCATAGCATGTGTACAACATAACGGTACCCAGTAAGTATCAAGCCTAACCTCGGTAGAGTAGTGATGAGACCATGTCAAGACACCTACTAGACATAGAAACATATTCAAGATATACATAAGCTAACAACGGAAAGAACATCAATGTAAGACCAACAACGGAAAAATTATTGATTTACAACCAACAATGAAGTAATAGAAATATAAATGCCAGCAAGTAGTAAACGAGTAATAAAGAAACAACATAATCAGAACATCGATGAGATGTAAATGAACTCAAAAAAAGGAAAAACGGATGACAACGCAAATAATCAAATCGCTCCCAACGCATGGACTTACAACAAAAATTACCCCGAGGCACCACACCTTCATAAACCACAATTCATGGACCATAATTTCCAAATCTTACACATATAGTACCTCATTCCCACAATAACAATCACCTTCGCATGGCAAAGCCCACGTGCTACCATGTACTTTGCAACCATGATAAATATTAATTTAGATGAACGAAATATATATTTAAATACCATAAAACATAATAACAATCTTGAATAAAGTAAGGTGTCAAATGAAATAATGAGTTTATTTTAGAAATCAAGTAAAGTGAAATAATATACAATTTGTACGAAATAGAGTATAAGATGGGCTTAGTTTAGAATCAATAAAATTGAGTAAAAGTATTATTTTTAAACAAAGTAAAACATAAGTTAAATTAACGAATTAAATATAGAACTTGTTAAGAAAAAATATGAAAATAATTTTAAGTAAGGTAAACATCTAACAGGATGATGAGTATAATTTGAGAACCCAATTATGGTGAAAGTGCGATAACCATTTTGAATAATAAAGCACCAAGTGAGATAACGAGTTCTGTCTTAATAGGCATATAGAATAAATCATGTTAATAATTCTTTTATTTAAACATTATATTAGCAACAACTAAACATAATATGATATAGTGACTTCATACAGTTAAATTCACATTGACAATCAATTCACCAAGTTATAACTGAGGCACATATTGGCATGTTAAAGCAACACAACAAATCACGTAGAATGCATGACTCACACAAGAAACCACAATCGTTCCAACACCAAGATAACAACGAGTAACCAAACACAATCAAAATGCGGATGAATGATTTAAGGAAGAACAATGACCGTTCAAATCAACAAGTTGTTCCAACATGGAATGTACAATAAAAATCACAACCGAGTTACCACCTCTTATTCATATTTTACAATTTCAATCACAATATTTTCTTATATCACCGTGTGAGCCTTACATTTAGTTTTGAAAATTATTTTTTCCGAAATAACTACACGCGTTTTAGCCCACCTTATCTCACCGCATGACTTCAAGTAGTTCCCTTACTAGCAACACGTATATCAAGCCCACCTTATCTCACCGCATGCGTATCAAGGAGATATGTTGGTTTCAATATTTGAAAATAGTGCAGATTTTTAAATACGAATTCAATACCAATTTTGTAATTAATCAGAAAATCTAGCAACCCAATTCTTAGTAAAATGACCATAAATTCCTCATACAATGTTGAAAGTTGATGATTTCAGTTGCTATGGTTCCAAAATTATGATACGGATATAATAGTTTAGTCAAAATATAAATCAAAGTCCGTTTTGTCAATATGATAACCTTTATTCTCAAATCGACGTCGAAACTGAAAACAATTACCATACAACTCATACTTATCCAAAACTCATCAGAATTTAACCAAACTTTGTGAACATGTCCAAAATCATCATACAAACTTATTTGAATAATTAAAACCTAATTCCAAGTCCGTTTACCCAAAAGTCAAACCTTAGTCAACTCTTTTAACTTAAAACTTCTAAAATGAGAATCATTCTTCCAAATCAGTCCTGAACCGCTCAAAAACCGAAACCAACCATACACGCGCCATAATACATAATATGAAACTACTCAAAGTCTCAAACCACCGAATAGAACCCTAAAGCTCAAAATAACCGGTCGGGTTGTTACATAATCACATGCCTACTTGTGGCAGAACAGAATAATACTCAATTAATGAAAAATCATGAAGCTCGTCCTACTTGGTCAGCTTTATTCCCAAAAGTGAATGTTGTAGCAGCATATATTAGTTCTGAAAGAAGATAAAATAATTACCGTGGTCGTGAACGTAAATTTGGCAGGGGACGAAATAATTATTATCATCATGGTGAGAATAAATAGGAGAACAATAAGGGTTCTCAAAGTAATCCTTCAAAAGGTAAAGCTAATATGTGCCATCGATGTGGTATGAAAGGTCATTGGGCATGTATTTATCATACATCCGATCATTTTGTCAAATTTTATCAAGCCTCCTTCAAAAGAAAAGAAAATAATATGGAGGCACACTTGACCTTTCAAAATAATGATGTTGAAGCAGGTTCCTCAAATAAATATGATTATGAGGCACGTCTTGCATATAAAGATGATGATCTTGGAGGCGTTGCAAATATTACTCATTTAGAAGTTGAAGACTTCTTTGAGGATATTGACTGAAGAACTAATTATCTTACTGGCTAATGAAGCTATAATAAAAATTATTATTTTTTATTTTATATTTGCATCTAGTTTATTCTTCTTAAGTGTATATTCCTAATACATCATGTGTTGCTAGTTTATACGTTCCTAGTGTATTTTTTAATGTTCTTTTGCTGTTAGTCTTATATTTCTTATGATGTATTTTATTTTTATTTTTATGAAGAATATAACAATTTCTGAGTCTTCAGTTGGACCCAAGATTAATAAAGATGATATATGTCTTTTGGATAGTGCTACAACACACTATTTTAAGAGATAATAGATATTTCTCTTATTTTATAATGAAAGAAGCCAATGTTAATACAATATCTGGTAGTACAAGATTAATTAAAGGTACTGAAAGGGCCAATTTATTACTACTAGGAGTAATAAATTTTGCTATTGATGAAGAACTATATTGTAGTAAATCTCAAAAAAAACTTATTAAGATTCAAAGATATTGGCTAAAATGGATACCATTGTCACGACCCAAACCGATGGGCCGCGACGGGCACCCGGTACCTTACTCAACCGAGTACCTACGTAGCGTATCTTTTATATCATACTACCATAGGTAAATGAGCCAGAGAGGTTGTCGTGAGATAAATACAATAAAATATGGGGAAAATACTCGACATTGAACGACCCAACATGTAATCCAAACTTATGCATATGACGTACGAGACGATAATGCCGGCATGATCTTTCATATACTCAAAACATAGGCCGACAAGTCCATACAAGCATTCGTATACATGACATCTGTCTACAAGTCTCTAAGAGTACACTTTAACATAAAGGTCGGGACAGGGCTCCGCCATACCAAACAATACGCGTCTAAATCATACTGACCAAACAAGCAACTTCGGAGCAAACGGAGCGCACTAACATCTTCCGCTGAGCTGGTAGCCTACTTGGAGGACTCTCGACCTGTCTATCAGGACCTGCGGGCATGAAACGCAGCGTCCCCAGGCAAAAGGGACGTCAGTATGAATAATGTACCGAGTATGTAAGGCACATAAATAAGTACATAACAGACGTGGAATAAATATAGAGTAAATGACTCAACCTATAAGTCTGGATAACTTTGTAAATCATGAAATAATTATAGTGTCATGCATATGCATATGAATATCATGTCGTGCATAGGTACATGTTTCATAACATCATCGGGCATCTTAGGGCATCCCATCATATCATCTCGGCCACTGTGGACAAAATCATCAACGTATACCAGCTGATCAGGTGGTGGTGTGTATATAACGCCATAACCTTTTCCCATATCCTATATACATATAAATACTTATATATACGCGTATATAACACCATCTGTTCATGGGTCAATGTACATATATAAATGAATGCAATGCATAAGAAGTACATCATTAAAATCTCTCGGAATGTCATAAGGCCATTATGCCTTAGAATAATATCATGAAGTAAACTTTTTCAACTTACATATTTTCTGAGACCCATGAACATATGATAGAATAAGAAGATACATGGGAATTCAAGAACATAGGCATTTCTAATACTTCTATGAATAGAGTCATTTATGAAAGTTGTGCATTTGCTCGTTTCGTGTCGTATAGATCATGCCAAAAGAAAAGAAAGGATAGCCTTAACATACCTGAGTCGATTCTCTTGACAATCCCTCTAAAACACATCAATTGCAACAACACGTAATGGCAAGATCAGAGTAGAAAAAAATCCGTATGATGTTCTTGAAAAAGGTTGCACCGTACTCCTTTAGAACCGCAAAATTTTACGTTACTATGATTTTAAAAATTCTCGTTGGATTACTTTTGGTTGCAAGAATTCACGTTGCTTAATGTAAGGGTTAGAATCTGATTTGGAGTGTTTGAAAATGAGAATTTGAAAATTTGTAGGAATTGACAAAAATGGCTAACGTTCTGATCTATTCACAACTTATAAAAATTGCTAATGAAATGTGTCTCTTCTTTATTTAATGAGTATGACTCTTGATCATTAAGGCTTTCCACATAATCATAGTGACTTATGAGTCACAATCCTTAGATGGGTTTGCTTCCACGTTATGGATTTTGTCCAATAATTAACCACCAATTATCATAATCAACTTGTTAATCTCTCATTAACCAATTACCCACATAATTAAGAATTATCTCAAATTACTTAAAATACTACTCATGTTAACACACCTTATACATCATACCATCGTGGTCATGTGGTACCTTGTATGGCACTAGTCCATAAATACCGAGTATTTTAGCTCGGGACATTCTTTATCCCACATGTCAAACTTGGATGAAAATTCATTTTCTTTGACTTGCTTCCCCTCTCACCTTTACGAATTTACTCATCACATGTTTTAAATGGCATAATGCTTATAGTCTCAAAATAATCTCATTCCCGAACTTTCATTAATTTATTTATGGCGTACTTCCTTGTATGAAAATATGGGGTGTAACAACCATATTGAGAGTACAAATAATGAAAAGATTGAATATCTTTATATTACTACAATAAAGTCTGGTTAGAAATATGTGCTTGAAATGTTACCTGCTCTTTCCTCCAGCTTATACTACACAAGTATTAGCAGGATCGAAACACATGCCATAGTAAACGAGAAGTTACGTAAACTAAGGGTCCACCAAACTATATAGAGAATCTGGTTCTCTATCAGTTCCCACAGTACGCAGTAATAAGTAAAAAATACAACGATATTTACGTGAAAAACTCTCAGCTCACGGGACTAAAAACCATGACTTACACTAGTAGGATTTCAACTTCACTAACTGAGCAAACTTTATATTACAACCTATTGCAATCTAGGGATTAAACTCTTAATCCTCACCTTCTTACAATAACTATATTGTAAGCCTCTTTGTAATAACTCTATTACAAAGTTTCATACTTGACTAACTCTAGTCAAAACAACCACAATGATAATGGTTTAAAAGATGTCATGTGAATGCTTTTGAAAAGTTGTATAGGAATTACAATTTAATAACATAAGACAAAGACACAACAATACTAAAGGACACACGACATAATCAATGTTGGGATCTGGTCCTTTATTCTGTTGCTACTTTATTCTTCAATGCCTGAGAGGAAATAAGGGCGGCTGCATACTTGAGAGTAAATCAATGTTTAGGTTTTGCAAGTGTTTTTGTGAAATCCCTTGCCACATGTTAATAATATATGTGTGAGGTCATCAAAGTTGATGCAAGGGAGTGTCCAGTACACTGCACACTTCAACTGTGTTGTTGTACTGTTGCCAGTACAGTGCAGCAATGTAACGACCCGATCGTTTGTTTTGAGTATTACAGCCTCGTTTCCCCATTTACTGCTCTATTTGTACTTTATAGTTAATGTATGACTTATTGGGTTAGTTAGTTCGGGTCCGGAGAGAATTTAGAGTGAAATGAGACACTTAGTCTCTTAAATGGAAAGCTTAAGTTGGAAAAGTCGATCGAATATTGATTTATGTGTAAACGACCTCAAATTTGAATTTTGATAATTCCAATAGCTCTGTATGGTGATTTTGGACTTAGGAGCGTGTTCGAAAAATAATTTGGAGGTCCGTAGTGGAATTAGGCTTGAAATGGCGAAAGTTGAATTTTTGAAAGTTTGACTGGGGGGTTAACTTTTGATATCGGGGTCGGTATCCGATTCCGAAAATTTGGAATAGGTACGTAATGTGAAATGTGTCTTGGGTGCAAAATTTGAAGTCATTCCGGATTGATTGGGTGTAATTCGGCACAAGATATAGAATTTGAAAGTTCAACGTTCATTGATTTTGAATTGAGGTGTGATTCATCGTTTCGATGTTGTTAGGTGTGATTTGAGGCCTCGAGTAGATCCGTATTATGTTATGGGACTTGTTGGTATATTTGGTTGAGGTCCCGGAGGCCTCGGGTGAGTTTCGGAGTGTTAACGGATCAAATTCGGACTTAAGGAAATGCTAGAATTGATGCCTACTGGTGTGATCGCACCTGCGAAGCTTTTAATCGCAGGTGCGAAGCTACATGCGTGCGCAACCAATTGCAGAAGCAGCCAAGAGTGGAACTGGGTAGTGCTCAAAGGTGCAAAAAAATGGCCCGCATCTGCGAGGCCGCATGAGCGAAGGGGAATGCGCATCTACGAGCCCGCAGATGCGAGAAGGGCGTCGCATATGCGAGATTCTAGAAGGCAGGTTATTTTCGCAGGCGCGCATTTTCGTCAAGCGGATGCGCAGGTGCGAGCCCAGGCACCGCAGGTGCTGAAATGCCTGGGCAGTGTTAAAAATGAGGGTTCAGAGATTTTTCTCATTTTAGACATTTTGGATCTCGGTTTGGGCGATTTTGGAGAGGAATTATTTCACACAACTTAGGGTACGTGTTCTTGACTCCCTTGTGATAATATTCCATGAATCTATCTTCATTTTTAGCAATTGGTTGATGAATTTAAAGAGAAAATTGGGGGTATTGGCCTAAAGTTCATAATACGAATGTTTGAGTTTTGAACCTCGATTTGGAGTCGGAATTAAGTGAAATTAGTATGGTTGAACTTGTAATTGGATGGGTTATCGGATTTTATGAGTTTCATCGGATTCCAAGATGTGGACTCCATGGGTGATTGTTTTTGGGCATAATATCGGATTTTTGTGGAAAATATTAATATTTTGATATGGAATTGATTCCTATAAATTGTGTGGACTGAAATAAATTTATTGTGACTAGATTCGAGCCGTTCGAAAGTTGATAGGTATATAATGGAATTTTTGGAGCATTGTTTGGCTTGCTCGACATTAGATTCGGCTTGTTCGAGGTAAATAACTCTTCTAATCTTGGAGCTGGGGGTATGAATCCTGAGTATACATGTTATGTATTTTGTGTTGAGGTGGTGCACATGCTAGGTGACGGGCGTGTGGGCGTGCACTGTGTGAACTGTATAATTATTTGAACTTGTCTGAAATCATGAAATCTCTACATACTAGAATTATCAAAAATGTGATTCATGTAATAAACTATGTTTAGACTACATGTCTATCCTGTTGGGACCCACCAAGGTCATTTCTGCTATTAAGTTATCTGTTTTCATTGCATTACATACTCAGTCATACGCATTCATATGCATATCATATCTCAGTCTCTGTTGTTATTTATTGATACATTATATCATCATTTTTGGGCTGTTTTCATGATATTGTGAGCCCATGAGAGAGAAACTAGAGAGATTGATGACTGAGTGAGGCCGAGGGCCTGATTGATTCTGATATTGATACTGATTTATGATAGCGCTTGGGCTGAAGGAGCCCCTCCGGAGTCTGTAATACACCCCTAGTGAGCGCGGATGATATTATTAAGGGATGGATTTCCCTGGACATGGATTTGTCCGAAGTATTTGATACTTGGAGATGGATTTCTCCACAGGGTTGGATTGCCCTTTTTCCTCGGTACTGGGTGACTTATAATCAGTGTTGTATATATTCCGGGATGGATTTCCCTGGGCCGTACGGGCCATATACAGTACCGAGTAGTTAAGCATGATGAATGGAAAGTGTGAGACAGGGAGATTGAGTAATCTAAGAGTGTGAGTACATGAGCCATCTCTGAGATGCATGGCATTGGCATGCACACATGACATACAGGCATAGATATGTATTTTCCTGGTTGTACGGTATCACGTCATTCATGATTTTTATACACATTGATATGTGGGAATAGTGATGCATTTGTATTACACTGGTTATCTGAAAAGAAAATGAGACATCTTACTTAATTTGGAAAGGATTTTCGGGAAAAATATTGTTTTCAAACTTATTCATATTTTTGGCAACTTCGGTAAATAAATTTGGGTTTTTCACTGATGTACTTGAAAGGAAGAACTATTTTTTTTTTTTTGAAATCATGATTTAGTTGAGCATTTTTATCTCTGAGTTACTACTTGTATTATTTGCTTTACGTTATTATGGACTGTTGTGGACTATTGGTTTGGACCCGACCTTGGTAAAAGCTCATCACTACTTTCAACCTAAGGCTAGATTTGTTACTTACTCAGTACATGGGGTCGTTATACTGATACTACACTTCTGCATATTGCATGAAAATGTTGGGTGTTGTTGTTATTGTGCTCGATGGTTGCCGGACTTGAAGATGTACCTGCGTTCCGGTTGTAGCTGCCTCTTGTTCATGGTAGCCTTAGATTTATAAAAATTTGTTCATGTACATTTTGAACAGATGATGTATTATTTCATACCAGTTTTGTAAATTCTATTCTTAGAAGCTCATGATTTGTACTACCAGTTCTTAGGGAAATGTATTGGTTTTATCTATTTTCTTTTAATTAATTGCTTTATTAATTTTATTGGAATTGGATAGTTGGTAATTGGCTTACCTAGCGTGTTGGGTTAGGTGCCATCACGACTAGTTAGATTTTGGGTCGTGACAAGGTGGTATCAGAGCTCTAGGTTCATAGGTTCTACAAGTCATGAGCAAGTGTCTAGTAGAGTCTTGTGGATCGGTATGATGACGTCCATACTTATCTTCGAGAGGCTACAGGGCATTTAGGATAATTTCTCATCTTTCTTTCTTTATCGTGCGGAATTGATTCAGCTTGAAATATAACTCTTTGAATTCCTTTCACGCATTCGTATGCGCACATGAGCGCTCGGTATCAGTTGTGCATCACTGGCTTGTGATTCCATAGACGAGGTTCGAGGTAAGTATTCTGTGTTTTGGTGATGGGCCAGACTGGAGGACTTGAGGCCAAGTTTAGACCGCAGCTTAGGCTCGGTAGCTTCAGTTGTAACCTGTACATTTGGACTTATATGTCTGGTAATGTCCCTACGAGTGGAATTTATGGCTCGATGAGCGGTGAAATGGCTTTGTGATGAGTATTAATATTTTGAAGGATCTTTCACGTTGTTAAATTTTGGGATAAATTAAATTTGCATGTCTGGTTAGTGAGTTTGGACTCAGATAGACTAAGTGATTACATAGTAATTGTGACTGCGAAAGGGTATAATGAGATACCAATTTGAGGCTAAGCAGGTGGGTTATCCCTTGCGGAGTAGTCTACGTAGGTGTGTTCCTTATAATGTGAGTGGAGAGTTTCTTTTCCGCCGGTGGGACGTATGTGTTGAGATTTGAATTTGAATCTAGTTGAGAAAGTTGACTTTAGTGTTAAGAGGATGAATGCGAGCCTAGCGGACGATTGAGGTATTTTATGGTTGGTGCTGTATGAGCTTGAGAAAAATTTTTGTTGAACTGACTGTGGTATTATGACAGTAATATAGTATGGGTATTGTGAGTTATAGAATATTATGTTCTATGGTTTTGAGCCAAGTGGGGGAGCCTGCTGCTGACGGTTTAATTTCATGGTTATATGTTATATTTTAGTTTTAGTCTGAGGCATACTTGTGGGTTAGTTATGACTAGTGAAGGTTGAGATCAAGAAAGACTAGAATAATGAAATTCCTGAATACGAGTTATATTGCGCTGTATGAGTATATGAAAATCATGGAATGATTAAGTTGTTATTTGAAGGATGTAGTGCGCACGAAGTATAAATTCGATTGATGGTGTTAAGGCATGGTTACTTCTTTGAGTGGTGTTGTGCTAATGAGGCACGTGTCTTTCAACACGTTTGGGCAGTGCAATTTTTAGATTTGAGCAAAGTGGGTGACTCTCGAGAAAGTTCCAATAGGTCCGAGGTTTATATATAGCAATTGAGAATTCCTCCGGACTTGTGTATGGATAAAATCTGAGATTTGCATTTGATGGTGCCTGAACTTGCGAAAATTCTGTATCGCTATGGATTCTGCATTTTAGTATAAGGAAAGTAAGAAGAATAATTTTAAATTAACATAAGGTATTTTCAAAGTGAGTGTTACAGTTGTGGTATTAATGGAGGTACTTAAGAAGAATACAGTTGCTTAAGGGTCGTAAGGCGTTGTGGTTCTATGCTAAGGTTCGTGGGGAGAGTTGTGGTTAAAGATCGTGGTGTTTTAGCAAGAAGAAGTATCAATTTGAAGGCAAATTTGGAAGGGACTCGGAGAAATAGGACAGCTTGGTGGTAGGTTGGATCAGTATGGTAATGGATATGATCGATTCTTTGGGTGCTTATAATGTGGGGGTTTTCTACAGGTTCTTTGTGGCAATACTCTTGGGTTTGGTGACCTGCGTGGCTAGGTCGAGTTAGAGGAATTCAGTTCTAATCGCTTGGTTATGTGCAAATGGATTTCAAAGTGTTCTTGATAGTTTCAACCATGGTTTGAGATGGATATTTTCTATCGGCGTGAGGTAGCATGTTGAGTATTTTGATTTTCTACCTAATGGGATCAAATGGAAGCCTTCTGGATGATCAGATATGTATTCTACTTGTGAATCAGAATGATTATGAGCTTCTCGTATTTTTCATATGATGGCATGATAGATGCGGTGTGTTGTGTGGGATTAAGGTTGACGTGTGCAAGGTCACAGTTTAGTTTTGAAAGAGAGGTCATAAATTCTTAGAGGGCATGGACGGTTTTTGATGTTTAAATGTTCTATAACTATTTGGTATTGCGTGAGTAGAGCGTACATTTCAGAATGCGCACTATGTTTCTAATTATGGATATTTCATAGGTATTGTGGCATTTTTCTGGTTGATCGACTGTTGATTTTAAGACGTTGCTATGTGGCATGAAAGAATGGGAGAAATATTTCTCATGGGATGATTGTGTACGAGAGATGTGTTAGACATTCGGGCGGTGAAGATGGACTCAGAAATAGGGATTCGTATGTTCTCTGGATTTGGAGACTAGGAGTTCTTAGGAGCAGATTGTTTTGTGGTTGTGGATTGTAAAGTTATGGCCAAAGCTAGCCAGATGATAATATGTGTGTTATGACTCAGTCATTATGGATTTTTGAGGGTTATTTATCTATTTGTGGGTAACCAGAGTTGATTTGGGGGTCCATTGGTAGGCCCAATTAGGATGTGTATTCTACACCGAGTCAGATTGGTTGGCTCCATACTGTTATTTTTGGGGGATGTGCCATTCGGTTGATGTTGAGCTTATTCGTGTTCCGGAATGATCGGTGAGTTACTCTTTTATGCTACGAGGAGTTGTGATTCATTGGTTATGCACACATAGTGCGGTTCTATTGGGGGCCTTATGGTGGAATTTGAATGAGATGAGTGTTTGTGTATTGCATGATTGATTGTGTATTGGTTATGTTCTTTCGGGTTTTGTGGGGCATTGTGTCATTTGCCTCTCCGTGGTTATTTATTTTGAGCAGGGTGGCTTGGGGTATATAATATGGACCAACGTTTGGATGGGGTCACGCATTGCAGCAGAGTTATGTTAAGGTATGAATCTTGTGTTAGAATCGGGTGATGGTTCTACGGTGTGTGATGGGTTTTCAGCATTTCGTTGTGGCGGTACTTATTAATCTTGCGGGGCAGTTCTCGCATTTGAGTCATTTTCCATGACAGAGTACATTTGAATTGTTGCTTATTGGCGCACGGATGGAACGAGCTGTGGCTCTGAGTTATATTGATGTGACATGTCTGTGGGATAGTTGTGTTTAATAATATAAGGTCATTAGACCTAGAATGGGTACTATCAGGTTTGATTTCGGTATATTCGGGAGGATAATATTAAAAGTCAGCTTAGAAAGTAATTATGGTTCTGGTTGGGGCAAGAGAGCTCCATGACTTGTTGATCTGATAAGGGGTAACGAGATTATGCGTGTTTCTTTTATTATCAACAGTGTACGAAGATTTTGGGATAAGGTTTAGCTTGATATGGGGTTTAATATACTAGTACTTGGTTGGTTTGAAGTAGTTACCGCGGTCAGGAATAGTGCTACGGTCATGCGAGTTGTGTAATATGCGGGGTGATTATATCTGTGGTTATAGTTATAGCTCGATGCAGCCTATTCAGACTCATACAATGTGTAAATGTAAGATTTGTGTCTTGAAAAGAAATTCTGAAGGTTGGGAATTGAATTCCAAGATTTTTTTTTTGGGCTAAGGTTAAATTAAGGATTTTCAGTTGTATTCTTTTGTCAGGCCTATGTGGAATAGGGTGACATGGGATCACCCCCGGGTACGTGTGTGGTAAGATGGAACAGTGATTTGATGGCATGAAAACAACTCTTGGCATGTTCGAGGACAAATGTATGTTTAAGTGGGGGAGAATGTAACGACCCGGACGGTTATTTTGAGTATTATAGCCTTGTTTTCCCATTTACTGCTCTATTTGTGCTTTATAGCTGTTGTATGACTTATCGGGTTAGTTAGTTCGGGTATGGAGAGAATTTAGAGTGAAATGAGACACTTAGTCTCTTAAATTAAAAGCATAAGCTGGAAAAGTCGACCGGATGTCGATTTATATGTAAACGACCTCGGATTTGAATTCTGATGATTCCAATATCTCTGTATGGTGATTTTAGACTTAGGAGCATGTCCGGAAAATAATTTGGAGGTCCGTGGTGGAATTAGGGTTGAAATGGCGAAAGTTGAATTTTTAGAAGTTTGACCGGGGTGTTGACTTTGGATATCGGGGTCGGAATCGGATTCCGGAAATTTGGAATAGGTTCGTAATGTGAAATGTGACTTGTGTGCAAAATTTGAAGTCATTCCGGATTGATTGGATGTGTTTCGGCACAAGATATAGAATTTGAAAGTTCAACGTTCATTGATTTTGAATTGAGGTACGATTCGTCGTTTCGATATTGTTAGGTGTGATTTGAGGCCTCGAGTAGGTCTGTATTATATTATGGGACTTGTTGGTATATTTGGTTGTGGTCCCGGGGGCCTCGGGTGAGTTTCGGAGGGTTAACGGATCAAATTCGGACTTAAGGAAACGCTAGAACTGTTGCCTACTGGTGTGATCGCACCTGCGAAGCTTTTGATCGCAGGTGCGAAGCCGCATGTGTGCGCAACCAATTGCAAAAGCATCCAAGAGTGGAACTGGCTAGTGCTCGCAGGTGCGAAGAAATGACCCGTATCTGCGAGGCCGCATCTGCGAAGGGGAATGCACATCTGCGAGCCCGCAGATGGGAGAAGGGCGCCGCAAATGCGAGATTTTAGAATGCAGGTTGTTTCCGAAGGCGCGCATTTTCATCCGCAAAAGCGGATGCGCAGGTGCGAGACCAGGCACCGCAGGTGCGGAAATGCCTGGGTAGTGTTAAAAACGAGGGTTCCGAGATTTTTCTTATTTTGGACATTTTGGAGCTCGGTTTGGGTGTTTATGGAGAGGAATGTTTTCACACAACTTGGGGTACGTGTTTTTGACTCCCTTGTGATAATATTCCATGAATCTATATTCATTTTTAGCAATTGGTTGATGAATTTAAAGAGAAAATTGGGGGTGTTGGCCTAAAGTTCATAATATGAATTTTTGAGTTTTGAATATCGATTTGGAGTCGGAATTGAGTGAAATTAGTATGGTTGAACTTGTAATTGGAAGGGTTGTCGCATTTTATGAGTTTCGTCGGATTCCGAGATGTGGACCCACGGGTGATTTTTTTGGGGCATAATTTCAGATTTTTATAGAAAATATTAGTATTTTGATATGGAATTGATTCCTATAAATTGTGTGGACTGAATCAAATTTATTATGACTAGATTCGAGCCGTTCGAAAGTTGATAGGCACATAATGGAATTTCTGGAGCATTATTTGGCTTGCTCGATATTGAATTCGGCTTGTTCGAGGTAAGTAACTCTTCTAGTCTTAGAGCTGAGGGTATAAACACTGAGTATACGTGTTATGTATTTTGTGTTGAGGTGGAGCACATGCTAGGTGACGGGCGTGTGGGCGTGCACCGTGTGAACTTTATAATTATTTGAACTTGTCTGAAATCATGAAATCTCTACGTATTAGAGTTATCAAAAATGTGATTCATGCAATAAACTATGTTTAGACTACATGTCTATCCTGTTGGGACCCACCGAGGTCATTTCTGCTATTAAGTTATCTATTTTCATTGCATTACATACTCAGTCATATGCATTCATATGCATATCATATCTCAGTCTCTATTGTTATTTATTGATACATTATATCATCATTTTTGGGCTGTTTTCATGATATTGTGAGCCCATGAGAGAGAGACTGGAGAGATTGATGACTGAGTGACGCCGAGGGACTGATTGATTCTAATATTGATACTGATTTATGATAGCGCTTGGGCTGAAGGAGCCCCTCCAGAGTCTGTAACACACCCACAGTGAGCGCGGATGAAATTATTGAAGGATGGATTTCCCTACACATGGATTTGTCCGAAGTATTTGATACCTGGAGATGGATTTCTCCACAGGGTTGGATTGCCCTTTTTCCTCGGTACTGGGTGACTTATAATCAGTGTTGTATATGTTTCGGGATGGATTTCCCTGGGTCATGCGAGCCATATACAGCACCGTGTGGTTGAGCATGATGAGTAGAAAGTTTGAGACAGGGAGATTGAGTACTCTGAGAGTGTGAGTACATGAGTCATCTCTGAGATACATGGCATTGGCATGCACACATGACATAGAGGCATAGAGATGCATTTTCCTGGTTGTACGGTATCACGTCATTCATGATTTTTACACACATTGATATGTGGGCATAGTGATGCCTTTTTCTTACACTGGTTATCTAGAAAGGAAATGAGGCATCTTATTTATTTTGGAAAGGATTTTCGGGAAATATATTATTTTCAAACTTATTCATATTTTTGGCAACTTCGGTAAACAAATTTGGCTTTTTCACTGATGTACTTAAAAGGAAGAAATATTTATTTTTGAAATCATGATTTAGTTGAGCATTTTTATCTCTGAGTTACTACCTGTATTATTTTCTTTACGTTGTTATGGACTGTTGTGGACTATTGGTTTGGACCCGACCTTGGTAAAAGCTCATCATTACTTTCAACCTAAGGCTAGGTTTGTTACTTACTCAGTACTTGGGGTCAGTTGTACTGATACTACACTTCTGCACATTGCGTGCAGATGTTGGCTGATGTTGTTATTGTGCTCGATGGTTGCCGGACTTGAAGATGTACCTGCGTTCCGGTTGTAGCTGCCTCTTGTTCATGGTAGCCTTAGATTTATAACAATTTGTTCATGTACATTTTAAACAGATGATGTATTATTTCATACCAGTTTTGTAAATTCTAGTCTTAGAAGCTCATGATTTGTACTACCAGTTCTTGGAGAAATATATTTGTTTTATCTATTTTCTTTTAATTAATTACCTTATTAATTTCATTGAAATTGGATAGTTGGTAATTGGCTTACCTAGCGGGTCGGGTTAGGTGCCATCACGACTAGTTAGATTTTGGGTCGTGACAAGCAGCTTTAACAGCTGTAGAGTTAACTTGTATTGTGATCGGAGGAACTGATCCCTATTTGTTCCCTCTATTATTCCTTTATCTGATTTCATTGAGAAATGAACCAAACATTTGACTAGTTTCTATGAACACTAAGGAACCAATTGTTTCGGGTTCCTTATCTGGTTCTCTCATGAATTTTGTCAAATCATCAAAATAAAGATCATAACTTATCAATTCCCTCTTTTTGATGATGAGAAATGTAGAATTAATATTCTCCTATAAGAACCAGATTACGCACTGTTCCCCTTACGAATCATCCATATTCCCCCTGAGAATATGTTTCCCTCTTTCAATTGTCTTCCCCCTTTTTGCATCATAAAAAGAATTAGATAAGTAAATGCAAAAAAAGTCTAGCAAAGTTAACTCGTGCCACTTGTGTGCACACAACATGTCTAAAAACAGAATGCAAGAGTATAATATTGCATTAAAAAGATGACAATGCTCATTAATTATGGGAGAAAAATATCATAGTAGCATTACTATATAATTACACATATATGCAATCCAAACAAAAATTAAAGTACCACAGTAAGTAAGGAGGGACAATAAAAGACAAGGAAATACTAAGAAGGAACTAGCAAAGGAGTACGATAGGGGACACTAGATGGGGAACAGAAGTACTAGGGAGGAAGGGCCTTGATTAGGCTATCCATATGAGCATTAGCAGATCAACTGCTCCTTCAGGTTCTCCACTTGGTTCCTCAACTATGCATTTTCAGTTTTCAGGCAGACAATCTCTTCTCTCAGAGCATTGCTGGAACCAGGTTCCTTGCTGTCCTGATTGAGCTCAGATGCAAGAATAGCATTTTGTGCCTTCAGATGCTTGTTTTCCTCATTTGCAGCATTTTGATCATCGATGAGCTGAGAAATGGTGGAGTTGTTGTATGCCTCCCTTCTCGTTCACACTCCTCCAAAGTGGTCGTGGTGAATATTTGTTTGCGAGTTCCCACTGATGCTTTTCCCAAAGAGACCTCAAAGCATTCAAGGACCTTAGTGAGGAGGAACCCGTAGGGGAGACTATGATTGTCATCCTTGAAATCTGTCACTTTTGTCATATGCTCAATCATTATTCCAGGCAGATTGATGGGAGTGTAGGAGTCCAGTGGTTCAAGAAGAACCAGGTCTACTATAGAGACTATATATCTCCTCTCAGTCATAGGTAGCAGAACCTTGTTTACCAAATCAAACAACAGTTGGTATTCTGGCAGAAGTGCTTTCTTGTGCACTTTTTCTCCCATTTGAACAACTCGAGGCTTGATGATAATTTTCTTAAAATCAGAGGAACAGGTTCTCTCTATAGTTGATAACCCTTCAGTAGGCACCCCAAGAATCTCACCAAGCAGAACCGCATCTATCATAAATTCCTTCTCATTTATCTTCAAGCAAATTGTTTCACCCTCCACTGTAAACATGTCAGCATAAAAACTCCGTACCTCCTCTTTATACACTTTTGGAGTCTTGATGTCAAAAAGATGAGTCCACTTCTAGAAGTCACAAATCTCCATCAGTTGCCTCATGCCTGAGCGATCAAGGATCTCAGAATCAAACACCTTTCCCCATAAAAATTTCTGTTTCTTCAAATTTACTCTCCTCTGAAGCTCAGATAGTTCAACTTTTGCCTTCTTTGAGGAACCAGGTTCCTTATTGCTACTTGGCCTCTTTCTGAGAGGCTTCTTCTTCTCTACAATTTTCTCCTTCTTAACATCTCCTTATTCACCAACTTTATTATCTTTGTCAGACATTTGTTTCACAGAAACTGCTTTCTTTGATGTTCTCCTCACAAAAGGAGCAGTTTCCTCATCATCAACCTCTACTACATCAGCCAGAGGCATATCCTCCTCATCAATTAACCTACTTTTTACCAGCCTTCTTATCTTCTTCTTCTCCTTATTCTCCTTTAATGCACTGTCAAGTACAACATTATTCTACTGCCTAGTGGTGGGTCATTTAGGAATAGAATATTTTGTGGCTTTTGCCTAGCAGCTAGAAACTGGTCTATAGATAGGCCATCCTCACTATTATCAAATTCTCCCACAGATGCCGATTTCATCTCATGGTATACAACCTCCAAAGGGGTTGTATCAGGGTGAGAAAATGAGGTAGGGTCAGCACTGCCTAGGGGTTCTCTTGTAGAACTAGGAGTTTCATCCCAAGTAGGAGCAGAAAACTCCTCTTGGGCAGAGGAATCAGGTCCCTCTGTAGTCTTCCCTATAGTACTAACCGATGCTTGGTCACTTTGAGGCACCTGATCCCCATTCCCTTGTTCTCCCCCCTGAGTCCCAGCACCTACATCACCAGTCAAAGAATCTCCAACTAAAATTTGCACAGCAACAACAAGCTCTATTTCAAAGGAGGTAAAACCTGTTTTAATGGCATCACTCCCATTTATTTCACCCTCATTACCTAATAATGCAGTACCAGAAAAAGATGATGGAACATTACCTGATGTTGGCGAGATATTCAGATCAATCCCCTGAGCACTTGCAATATCAGAAATACCAGATGCAAGTACACGATCAACCACATCAGGAACCAAAATTTTGTCCACAAGCCCTTCCTCAACACGCTAACTTGATACTTCTACTCTTTCATCCCCTTCCACTATTTCTTTGGTGGTTAAAAGAAATCGAGAAGTGGAGAAAAGCCCTTCTAATTTGACTTTCTTTGTTGTAGCAGAAGGAGAGGAAGAAGCCACAAATATATTGGGATTTTGGCTCTTACGGGTGCGATTGGAATCAGAACTAGATGGTGTAGGGGAGGGTACTGTAGATGTGGGTTGGTTTAAAATTGGGGCTTTAGTGGGTGAAGGTGTGACTCCAATCCAGATGGCTTTACCTTAGAATACGGAGACATAGCAGAAATTTCTTTAGTGGTTTTGGGAGACTCGGATTGTGGTGAAGTCATGTTTGATTTTGAGAGCAAGAAAATATAAGAAGGGGGTTTGGGAGTAGAGAGGTGTTCGATGTAGATAGTGAGAAGAGAGAGACTGACTTTTGGGGTATTTAGAGGGAAAAGAGGGATCGGTTACAATTAGGTGTGAGAGAAGGAATATGTAGTTGGGTCAGTTTGTATCGGATGTGTCGTTTGGGTTTGAGAAATAATGAATGAGGCAGAAACAATTAATGGCGTGGCACTCTATCAGTTCAAAATGCATATAAGTGTAAGAAAAACTACTAACCTGAGTCATAGGAACCAGGTTCCCTGACAAATGTTGAAATATGTGAGCAAAACATTCAAATAATTGCAATTTCATCTACCACTTGTTTATCCTGTGGTTGCCATGCGTGTTTACCTGTAACGGTACAGAAATGAGTTAGAAGTTGCCAGAAAATACTTTTTAGCAATTTACTTAACCATCCTTTCAGAGCCAATCATTGAGGGACCTGGTTCTCAGTTCATCTTAATCAATCCTAACTCCAGACGGTTTCTTTCAAAATGCTCTCTATTCAATGATTTGTGAAGATATCTGCTACCTAGTCCTCTGTTTTGCAAAACTTCATACATATGAGTTCTTTTTCAACATTGTCCATCAAGAAATGATGTCGCACATCAATGTGCTTTATCCTCTTATGCCGAACCAGGTTCTTTACCATATTGAGAGTACTTGTGTTATCACACAATAATGGCACACAATTAGAAAACACACCAAAATCTTCTAGTTGTTACTTGATCCACAGCAGTTGGGCACAACAGGAGGTAGCTGTCTCAAATTCAGTTTCCGCAGTAGAGTAGGCCATAAGGTTTTATTTCTTTGTACCCCATGAAATCAAGCATGACCCCAGAAAATGTGTCATTCCATATGTACTCTTTCTATCCACAAGATATCCAGAATAATCAGCATCAGCCTACCCAATTAAGTCAAAATTATCTCCTGAGGGATAATAGAGCACTAGGTCCTGCGTTCCTTTGAGATACCTCAGAATTCTCTTAGCACCCTTCAAATGAGATTCTTTTGGACTTGATTTAAATCTAGCACATAACTCAACACTAAACGCAATGTCATTTCTGCTGGCTGTTAGGTACAGAAGCGATCCAATGATACCCCGATACATAGTTTTATTTACAAGGGAACCAGGTTCGTCCATATCTAGACGAGTGGCAGTAGTAATGGAAGTATCAATGGTCTATGATCTTTCCATCTCAAATATTTTCAGAAGCTCCTTAATATACTTTTGTTGACTTATCATTGTTCCTTTTGAGGTTTGCTTTACTTGTAGCCCAAGGAAGAAGTTTAGTTCCTCCATCATGCTCATCTCAAATTCACTTTTCATGAGCTTTGCAAACTCCTCACAAAGGGAATCATTTGTTACACCAAAAAAGATGTCTTCAACGAAGACGTGCACAATTAGCAGGTTTCTCCCTCGTTTCTTCAGAAATAAAGTGTTGTCAATTTTTCCTCTATTGAATCCATTCTCAAGAAGGAACCTGGATAGTTTTTTATACCATGCACGAGGTGCCTGCTTCAATTCACATATGGCTTTTTCAAGCTTGAATACATGTTCATGATGTACATGACATATAAAATCAGGTGGTTGCTTGATAAAAACTCCTTCCTTCAAATATCCATTCAGAAATGCACTCTTAACATCCATTTGGAACAATATGAATTCCATATGAGATGCAAAAGCAATAAGAATTCTGATGGCTTCCATTCTAGCAGCAAGAACAAAAGTTTCATCATAGTCAATTCCTTCCTCTTGATTATAACCTTGGACTAACAGCCTATCTTTATTTCTTGTTGTATTTCCAAACTCATCAAGTTTCTTTTTGAACACCCACCTAGTTCCAATCATTGTTCTACCTTAGGTCCAAGAAATCAGGTTCCACACTTTGTTTCTTTCAAATTGATGGAGCTCTTCTTGCATAGCTGCAATCTAGCCAGCATCTTTTAATGCTTTCTTGATATTTTTTGGCTCAATTTAAGATAGAAGGCTGAGAAGTCAAACTTGTTTCTTGCCTTGGATCTAGTATGAATACTAAAGTCCAAAGTAGTGATCACATTTTGAAGAGGATGTGAACACATGTGCTTCTAGTTAGATACCTGAGTTTCAGGGTGTGAGGGATCAGGTTTCTCCATGTGTGACCCATTATTTCCATCGATGGAAGTATGAATGCCACTCCTTTGTTCTGTATCAAGAGTGCCTAGTATAGTATCAACAACTCTATCGTTGGCTTCAGTTGTTGTGACGGAGGGACCAAGTTCCTCCAAATTAGCTGGAAGTTCTACTGCATCTTCTTCACTAGTCTCCTTGATTTGACTCATTAGATCAGCCTTCCCATTTGCCATATCTATAACCTCTCCAGGGACCTTTGAGAATTCTCCATCTAGATCATCCTTATCATGTGAATCCTTCCCACTTACATGGTGAGATTCATCAAAGATCACATGTATACTTTCCTCTACACATTGAGTCCTTTTTTTGTAGACTTTGTATGCTTTTCTTTGAGATGAATAACTGAGAAAAATTCCTTCATCGCTTCTGGCATCGAATTTTCCCAATGCTTCCTTACCAGTATTGAGTACAAAGCATTTGCATCCAAATGCTTTTAGATAAGTCAGCTTTGGTTTTCTCCCATTAAGTAGTTTATAAGGAGTCTTGTCAAGCAGGGACCTGATCATGCACTTGTTGATCATATAGCAGGCACTGTTTACTGCTTCATCCTAGAAGCTTTTTGGCACACCACTGTCAACCAATATAGTTCTAGCCATACCTTCAAGAGTCCTATTTTTCCTCTCTACAATACCATTTTGTTGAGGTGTTCTAGGAGTAGAAAAATTATGACTTATACCACTTTCAGCACAAAATTCATCAAACTTAGCATTTTCAAACTCAGTGTCGTGATTAGATCTGATACTTGCAACATTATAGCCCATCTTTACTTGAATCTGCTTTACAAATACAACAAAAACTAGAAAGGTTTCATCCTTGGTCCTAAGAAATAAGGTTCATGTGAATCTGAAGTAGTCATCAATAATAACAAAGATGTACTTCTTTCATCCTCTACTAGGCATCCTCATAGGTCCACACAGATCCATATGAAGAAGATCTAGTGGCCTTAAGGTGCTCACTTCCTTCTTTTGTTTGAATGAGGACCTGACTTACTTCCCTTTCACACACGTTGTCATTTCCAAAGGACATACTCCCACCTTGCATGGCTTTGAGTGAGAAAAAATCATCCATTTTTCTAGTCATATATTTAGAGCAGCCACTATTCACATACCATTTTTGATTGCTTCCCCTCACTACTGCCTGCACAAAATAATCAAAGATTCAACTTAGGAAGTTTGGGTTCCTTTTAATGACGGAATGGGTGAATCAAGCTTCTTTTTGTCCAAGTAGGCATCAAATATTTCGTTTTCAATGGACCAGGTTCCTTAGTAGTGGGTACTTTTGCAACAAAAACTTTATTTTTTTGTTGAGACTAAAATTTGGCTTTACAAGAGTCTTTAAAATGACCAGTTTTACCACAGTGAGTACAAAGCCAGTTATCAGGCATAGTAACATACTTGTTATGTGGGTTATAGGGAGCTTTAGCCTTGTGGAACCCGATTCCTTGCATCCCCCCCCTCCCCAATTACTTTTATACATAGAAGTGATTGTATCAGAGGACCATGTCCACTATATTGACTTGTCTAGATCATTTTTAACCCTGCTTTAATCTTCCTGAAGTTGTCTATTTTCTTCAAGTTCAGCAACAAGGCTCAATTTGACATTTTTGAGTTCATTTTCAAGCTTAAGGTGTGCCTCACTTGCCACTTCCTTTCCCTATAGTACTAACCGATGCTTGGTCACTTTAAGGCACCTACTCCCCATTCCCTTGTTCTTCCCCCTGAGTCCTAGCACCTACATCACCAGTCAAAGAATCTCCAACTAAAACTTCCACAGCAACAACAAGCTCTATTTCAAAGGAGGTAAAGCCTATTTTAATGGCATCACTCCCATTTATTTCACCCTTATTACCTAATAATGCAGTACTAGTAAAAGATGATGGAACATTACCTGATATTGACGAGATATTCAGATCAATCCCCTGAGCACTTGGAGTATCAGAAATACCAGATGCAAGCACACGATCAACCATACCAGGAACCAAAATTTTGTCCACAAGCCCTTCCTCAACACGCTAACTTGACACTTCTACTCCTTTATCTCCTTCCATCATTTCTTTGGTGGTTAGAATAAATCGAGAAGTGGAGGAAGGCCCTTCTAATTTGACTTTCTCTATTGTAGCAGAAGGAGAGGGAGAAGCCACAAATTTATTGGGATTTTGGCTCTTACGGGTGCGATTGGAATCAGAACCAGATGGTGTAGGGAAGGGTACTGTAGATATGGGTTGGTTTAAAATTGGGGCTTCAGTGCGTGAAGGTGTGACTCCGATCCAGATGGCTTTGCCTCAGAAGACAGAGACGTAGCAGAAATTTCTTTAGTGGTTTTGGGAGACTCGGATTGTGGTAAAGTCATGTTTGATTTTGAGAGTAAGAAAATACCAGAAGGGGGGTTTGGGAGTAGAGAGGTGTTCAATGTAGACAGTGAGAAGAGAGAGACTGACTTTTGGGGTATTTAGAGGGAAAAGAGGGATCGGTTACAATTAGGTGTGAGAGAGGGAATGTGTAGTTGGTTCAGTTTATTATAGATGTGTCATTTGGGTTTGATAAATAACGGATGAGGCAGAAACAATTAATGGCGTGGAACTCTATCAGTTCAAAATGCATATAAGTGTAAGAGAAACTACTAACCTGAGTCATGGGAATCAGGGAGAAAAATATTCAAATAATTGCAATGTCATCTACCACTTGTTTATCTTATGGTTGTCGTGCGTGTTTACCTGTAACGGTACAGAAATGAGTTAGAAGTCGCCAAAAAATGCTTTTTAGCAATTTACTTTACCATCCTTTCATAGCCAATCATTGAGGGACATGGTTCTTAGTTCAACTTAATCAATCCTAACTCCAGACAGTTTCTTTCAAAATGCTCTCTGTTCAATGCTTTGGTGAAGATATCTGCTACATGGTCCTCTGTTTTGCAAAACTTGATACATATGAGTTATTTTTCAATATTGTCCATCAAGAAATGATGTCGCACATCAATGTGCTTTGTGCTCTTATGCTGAACCGGGTTCTTTGCCATATTGAGAGTACTTGTGTTATCACACAATAATGGCACACAGTCAAAAAACATACCAAAAGTTTCTAGTTATTTCTTGATCCACAGCAGTTGGGCACAATAGGAGGTAGCTGCCACTAATTGAGCTTCCGCAGTAGATGGCCATTAGGTTTTGTTTCTTTGTACCCAATGAAATCAAGCATGACCCTAGAAAATGTGCTATTCCATATGCACTCTTTATATCCACAAGATAACCAGCATAATCAGTATCAGCCTACCCAATTAAGTCAAAATTATCTCCTTAGGTATAATAGAGCACCAGGTCCTGCGTTCCTTTAAGATACCTTAGAATTCTCTTAGAAGCCTTCAAATGAGATACTTTTGGACTTGATTGAAATCTAGCACATAACTCAACACTAAACGCAATGTCATTTCTGCTTGTTGTTAGGTACAAAAGTGATCCAATGATACCCCGATACATAGTTTTATTTACAAGGGAACCAGGTTCTTCCATATCTAGACGAGTGGCAGTAGAAATGGAAGTATCAATGGTCTTTAAGCTTTCCAGCTCAAATCTTTTCAGAAGCTCCTTAATATACTTTTGTTGACTTATCATTGTTCCTTTTGAGGTTTGATTTACTTGTAGCCCAA
The DNA here is from genome assembly GCF_000390325.3 of Nicotiana tomentosiformis. Taxonomy (NCBI): domain Eukaryota; kingdom Viridiplantae; phylum Streptophyta; class Magnoliopsida; order Solanales; family Solanaceae; genus Nicotiana; species Nicotiana tomentosiformis. The sequence goes on from NC_090813.1 coordinate 182,219,540, forward strand.
GAAAGAAATTTAGTTCCCCCATCATGCTCATATCAAATTCACTTTTTATAAGCTTTGCAAACTCCTCACAAAGGGAATCAATTGTTGCACCAAAAAAGATGTCACCAACGAAGACTCGCACAATTAGCAGGTTTCTCCCTCGTTTCTTCAAAAACAAAGTGTTTCAATTTTCCCTCTAGTGAAGCCATTCTCAAGAAGGAACCTGGATAGTCTTTCATACCATGCACGAGGTGCTTGCTTCAATCCACATAAGGCTTTTTCAAGCTTGAATACATGTTCAGAATGTACATGACATTCAAAACCAGGTGGTTTCTTAACAAAAACTTCCTCCTTCAAATATCCATTCAGAAATGCACTCTTAATATCCATTTGGAACAATATGAATTCCATATGATATGCAAAAGCAATAAGAATTCTGATGGCTTCCATTCTAGCACCAAGAACAAAAGTTTCATCATAGTTAATTCCTTCCTCTTGATTATAACCTTGGACCAACAGCCTAGCTTTATTTCTTGTTGTATTTCCTAACTCATCAAGTTTGTTACTGAACATCCACATAGTTCCAATCATTGTTCTATCTTAGGGCCAAGAAATCAGCTGCCACACATTGTTTCTTTCAAATTGATGGAGCTCTTCTTGCATAATAGCAATCCAGTCAGTATCTTTTAATGCTTCCTTGATATTATTTTGCTTAATTTGAGATAGAAGGCTGAGAAGCCAAATATTTTTCTTGCCTTGGATCTAGTATGAATACTAAAGTCCAAATGAGTGATCATATTTTGAAGAGGCTGTGAGCTCATGTGCTTCTAGTTAGAAACCTAAGTTTTAGGGTGTGAGGGATCAGGTTTATCCATGTGTGACCCATTATTTCCATCGATGGAAGTATGAATGCCACTCCTTTGTTTTGTATCAAGAGTACCTAGTACAGTATCAACAACTCTATCATCAGCTTCAGTTGCGGTGATGAAGGGACCAAGTTCCTCCAAATTAGCTCGAAGTTCTACTGCATCTTCTTCACTAGTCTCCTTGATTTAACTCATTAGATCAGCCTTCCCATTTTCCATATCTATAACCTCTCCAGGGACCTTTGAGAATTCTCCATCTAGATCATCTTTATAACGTGAATCCTTCCCACTTACATGGTGAGATTCATCAAAGATCACATGTATACTTTCCTCTACACATTGAGTCCTTTTTTTGTAGACTTTGTATGCTTTGCGTTGAGAAGAATAACTAAAAAAAATTACTTCATCGCTTCTGGCATCTAATTTTCCCAATGCTTCCTTACCAGTATTGAGTACAAAGCATTTGCATCCAAACGCTCAGCTTTGGTTTTCTCCCTTTAAGTAGTTCATAAGGAGCCTTGTCAAGCAGGGACCTGATCATGCACTTGTTGATCGTATAGCAGGCACTGTTTACTGCTTCAGCCTAGAAGCTCTTTGGCACACCACTGTTGATCAACATAGTTCTAGCCATATCTTCAAGAGTCCTATTTTTCTTCTCTACAATACCATTTTGTTGAGGTGTTCTAGGAGCAAAAAAATTATTACTTATACCACTTTTAGCACAGAATTCATCAAACTTAGCATTTTCAAACTCAGTGTCGTGATCAGATCTGATACTTGCAACATTATAGCCCATCTTCACTTGAATCTGCTTTACAAATACAACAAAAACAGGAAAGGTTTCATCCTTGGTCCTAAGAAATAAGGTCCATGTGAATGTGAAGTAGTCATCAACAATAACGAAGATGTACTTCTTTCATCCTCTGCTAGGCATCCTCATAGGTCCACACAGTTCCATATGAAGAATATCTAGTGGCCTTGAGGTGCTCACTTCCTTCTTTGGTTTGAATGAAGACCTGACTTACTTCCCTTTCACACATGTTATGATCTTTGAACTTTAACTTTGGCAGTCCACAAACCAGGTCTTTCTTTATCAGCTTGTTCAACAGAGAAAAACTTGCATGCACCAATCTTTTGTGATATAGCTTTGCATAATCATCAATGACACTTAGGCATGTAAGATCACCGCTATTCAAAGAGTCAAAGTCTGCAACATAAATATTTTTGAACCTTTTTGCAATCAGAACTACTTCACCAGTTATAAGATTGGTGACAGTACAAGACTTTGACAAGAACTATACTTTGTTTCCTTTGTCGCAGATTTGAGAGACACTTAACAGGCTATATTTCAAGCCATTTACATAATACACACTTTCAATTGAGTGGGTGAGTGTTTTGCTAATCTTTCCAAATCCCAGAATGTACCTTTTTGTCATTTCCAAAGGACATACCCCCACCTTGCTTGGCTTTGAGTGAGAGAAAATCATCTATTTTTTCAGTCATATATTTAGAGCAGCCACTATTCATCTACCATTTTTTATTGCTTTCCCTCACTACTGCCTGCACAAAAAAATCAAAGATTAGACTTAGGAACCCAAACAAGTTTTGGTTCCTTTTAATGACGGAATCGGTGAATCAAGCTTCTTTTTGTCCAAGTAGGCATCAAATATTTCGTTTTCAAAGGACCAGGTTCCTTAGTAGTGGGTACTTTTTCAACAAAAACTTTGTTTTTCTGTTGAGACTAAAATTTGGCTTTACAAGAGTCTTTAAAATGACCAGTTTTACCACAGTGAGTGCAAAGCCAGTTATCAGGCACAGTAACATACTTGCTATGTGGGTTATAGGGAGCTTTAGCCTTGTGGAACCCGATTCCTTGCTTGTCCCCCCCCCCCCCCCAATACTTTTATACATAGAAGTGATTGTATCAGAGGACCATGTCCACTATAATGACTTGTCTAGATCATTTCTAACCCTGCTTTAATCTTCCTGAAGTTATCTATTTTCTTCTAGTTTAGCAACAAGGCTCAATTTGACATTTCTGAGTTCATTTTCAAGCTTAAGGTGTGCCTCACTTGCCACTTCCTTTCCCTTAGAGGAGTTCATGAATTTTTTCATTGAATTTTTTAACATGATATTTTCTTTCTTTGTTTCTTCCACAATTTCCTTCAAATCTACAACTACAACCACCAAATCATCTCTCCCTTGTTCTCACTCTCCAATTTCCTCAGTTAAAGTATTTTTATCATTAATGAGGTTGTGGTAAGCATCAATTAAAATATTAGCTAAAGATACCAGCTTCTTTTGAGAATAAGATTTTAAATTTCTTTGAACATCAAGAAAGTTTACCTCATCGTCATCATTTTCTTCATCTTCACCAGATTTTGCCATCAGTGCAAATATGGAGTCATACTCTGTGGATTCGCTTTCAATGGCCATCATGGAGGTATCTCCTTGGTCATCATCACACTCAGATTCAATAGAGGAATCTGCCAAGGCAGCTAAAGCTTGCTTCACAACCTTATCAGCGACATCTCTTCTCTTGAACTTCTTGTCGGGGATCGGATTCCTCTTAACTGCCTTGTCCGCGTTATGTTTATAGTGGTCCTGCTTGTGGACAGGACACTCTTTGATAAAATGTTCTGGCTTTCCGCACTTGTGACAACAATCATATCTTTTGGTGTTTCTGCTAGAGCTGCCTTTCTTGGGAATTCCTTCATTTCTACGAACCATTTTCTGTAATCTCCGAGTAAGGTAGGCCATGTATGTGTCTTCACCACTTGAGTCACTGTTGTCCGCCTTGAGAACCAGGTTCTTCTCCTTTTTTGGGTTTTTTGTTTTTCAAGATCCTTCTTTTTTCATCTCATATGTTTTCAGATTTCCAATGAGTTCATCAATAGTCAACATTTGTAGATCCTTGGCTTTCGTGATAGCATTAACTTTGCTCTCCCAAGAACCTGGTAATACACTGAGTATGTTTCTGACCAGTTTGTTTCTTGGGATAACTTCTCCAAGGGAGTGAAGCTCATTGATGATGGAGGTAAAGCGAGTATACATATCCTCAATAGACTCATCCACATTCAAGAACACATTCATCTTGAAGAGTTCATACTCAGTAGTAAGCATGTCAATTTTTGACTGCTTGAACTGAGCGGTTCCCTCATGTGCAGTTTGGAGAGCTTCACAAATCCCCTTGTCAGACTGACAGGCTGAGATGTGGTTGTACTCGTCTAATTCAATTCCACAAACAAGAATCTTCTTTGCCCTGAAATCTTTCTTGATGGCCTTCTAATCAACATCATTGTACTTCTTTCTTGTCTATGGAACTGTAACTATTCCCTCACCAATGGTCATCAGGGGACAAAAGGTCCATCACAGATAACATCCTAGAGCTCTGACTCTCATGCCATGATAAAATCATGCATTCTTATTTTTCACCAACCATAGTATTGGCCATTGAATCATGGTGGTCTATAGGTTGATTGTCCTTCTTCGAAATTTGGTGGAGCAGCCATGTTGATCCTTTCTAGGTGTTAACCTTTTAAAAAAAACCTGCTCTAATATCAATTTATGTAAACTAATGTCCACCAAACTATATAGAGAACCTGGTTCTTTATCAGTTCCCACAGTACGCAACAGTAAGTAAAGAACACAACGATATTTATGTGAAAAACTCCCAGCTCACAGGATTAAAAATCATGACCTACACTAGTAGGATTTCAACTTCACTAACTGAGAAAACTTTAGATTACAACCTATTGCAATCTAGGAATTAAACTCTTAATCTCTTACCTTCTTACAATAAATATATTATAAGCCTTTTTGTAATAAATCTATTATAAATCTTCACACTTGACTAACTCTAGTCATAACAATTATAATGATAACGGTTTAAAATATGTCCTATGAATGCTTCTAAAAACCTGTATAAGAATTATAATTTAATAACATAAGACAAAGACACAATAATACTAAAGGGCACACGACATAATCAATTATGGGATCTAGTCCTTTGTTCTATTGCTACTTTATTCTTCAATGCCTCAGAGGAAATAAGGGCGGATGCACACTTGAGAGAAAATCAATGTATAGGTTTTGCAAGTGTTTTTGTGAAATCTCTTTCCTCATGTTGATAATATATGTGTGAGGTCATCAAAGATGATGCAAGGGAGTATCTGGTACACTGCACGCTTCAATTGTGTTGTTGTATTATTGCCAGTACAGTACATCAGCTTTAACAACTGTAGAGTTGATGTAACGACCCGACCGGTCATTTTGAGAATTTATATTCCGTTCAGCTATTTGAAGTCTGGAGTTGCTATGATGTATTATGACTTGTGTGAATCGTCGGTTTTGATTTTCAAGTTATTCAGAATTGATTTGGAAGAATGAATTTCATGATTGAAGTTTTAGAGTTGACCGAGTTTGACTATTTAGTATTTGACCCCGGAACATAATTTTGATGGTTCCGTTAGGTTCGGATGGTGATTTTAGACTTGGACATATGCCCGGATTTGCATTTGGATATTTCTAGAATGTTTCGGCGCTAATTGGCAAAAGTTAGAAATTTGAAGGTTTGGAAAGCTCATAAGTTTGACCGAGAGTTGACTTTGAGGATATCAGATTTTGGATTGTGGTTTCGGGAATTGGAATAGATTTTTTACGTCATTTTGAACTTGTGTGCCAAATTTGAGTTCATTCCGGGTTGTTTGATATGTTTCGGTGTAGGTTTTGGAAGTTGAAAGTTCATTAAGTTTGATTTGAGGTACGATTCATCGTTTCGATATTGTTATGCGTAATTTGAGGCCTTGAGTAGGTCTGTGTTATGTTATGGGACTTTTTGGTATGTTCGGACGAGGTCTCGATGGGTTCGGGTGAGTTTCGGATAGGTTTGGGTTGTATTGTGCTTGTTGTTTTATGTTTCGACGTTGTATTTTCAGGCATAAATTGTAGCACATTAAGAAAATGGGCTCCAATTTCTGATTTATTGAAGCATTAGATCCGTATCATAATTACGGAGACATAACAAAAAGAATCGTCGAATTTGGACATCGTATGAGGAGTTAATGGTCATTTTACTAAGAACTGAGTTGCTAGATGTTTCATATTAATTACGAAATTGTCACTCCCGTCGTATTTAAAAATCTGCACTATTTCCAAATATTGAAACCAACATATCTCCTTCATTATAAGGTCAAATGGAGTGATTCAACAGCCTAACTTTACTGAAATTTCACAAAGAATCCATTGGAGGTATCAAAAGCAAGTTTTGGGATCGTTTGGCACAAGAAATGAGGCAGAACAGATGGGCAAAAAATATTTAATATCGATGGTTTGTTCATTTGGTCATATTTTTAGTTGGGGAGCTCGGATTTGGGCAATTTTGGAGGCGATTTTTACTACATGGATTGAGGTAAGTGTTCTATACTCAATTTTGGTCATATTTCATGAATCCATCTTCGTTTTTAGTATTTGATTGATGATTCAAAGTGAAATTTGGGGGGTTTTGTCTAAAATTTTATAAAGTAAATTTTTGAGTTTTGAACATCGATTCGGAGTCGGATTTGAGTGAAAACAGTATGGTTGGACTCGTAATTGAATGAGTTATCGGATTTTGTGAGTTTCGTCAGATTCTGAGGCACAGGTCCAAGTTTGACTTTTTGGCTGACTTTGGGGTTTTGATTAAAGATTTGACCTTTATCATTTGAAATTGTTTCCTTAGGCATTATTTGATATTCTTGAGTTGCTTTTGGCTAGTTTCGAACCGTATGGAGGTTGGTACGCGTGGGATGGCATTTTTGGAGCATCGTTTGGCTTGCACGATATTGGATTTGGCTTGTTCGAGGTAAGTAACACTTCTAAACTTGGTGCTGAGGGTATGAAACCCGGAATTACGTGCTATTTAATTGATGTTGAAATGACGTGCATGCTAGGTGACGTGCGTGTGGGCATGCACCATAAAAATTGTGATTTAGTCGATTCTATGGAACTGCGTAGCCCACTTATCTGAACATTTTTACTGTACTCTATGTGTTAGAGCACTTGAGCTGTGATTCATGCTAGAAATCATATTTAGGCTATTTGCTGATACTACTAGGACCCACAGTGGTCGTTCTTTGCTAGTGAGTTATTTGCTTAATTGCATTTATGTATTCAGTCACATTCATCTTTACGTATCATATCTCAGTCTCTGTTATCATATATTGTCACACCTTGTATCACTGGTTAGGGCTGCTTAGCATGAGTGTTGTGAGCTCGAGAGACTGGAGAGATTGATGAATGAGTGAGACCGAGGGTCTGTTGTGAGAGATATTGATGAGATCGGGCTGCACGTCGCAGCATGCTTTATTGATTCATGCTAGGATTTGGATTATTATAGTTCTTGGGCTGGATCGGCCCCTCCGAAGTCTACACATCCACAGTGGGCGCAGTTGCTATGGATTTTTGGGTTGGATCTGCCCTGGATTCATTTGCATTGGGCTGGATTTGCCTTGGATTTACTTATGTTTGGGATGGATCTGCCTTGTACAGTACTGAGTGAGTGACTGAGTGTGTTGAGTATTGAGCATGGTGAGTGAGAATATGAGACAGTGAGATTGAGTACTTTGAAAGTGTGAGTACATGATCTCATCACTGAGATGCATTGCATTTGGCATGCGTACTTGAGATACAGGCATAGAGATGCATTTCCTTACGCTACCCGGTTTTTGGTGACATTCATGATTTCACCTGCATTTACTGTTGAGAGGGTTTTGGGAAAATCACAATTTTCAAACTTACTCATATGTTTTTGGTGTTTTTAGTGAAAGATTTGGGATATATTGTTATACTTGAAAAGTATGCCTATTTTCTGTAACTGCGAACGAGTTTAGCATCTTATCTCTGAGTCATTTTTTTGTACCATTTTATTATATTGCTATGAACTGTGGCTGGTTATTGGAGTTGGACTCTGATCCTTGTCCCAGCTCATCACTACTTTCAACCTAAGGTTAGGTTTGTTACTTATTGAGTACATAGGGTCGGTTATACTCATACTACACTTTTGTACCTTGCGTGCAGATGTTGGATGTCGATATTGCTGTGTATGGTGCAAGCTGGCTGTGAAGATGAACCTGCGTTCCAATTATGGCTATCACTTGCTCTTGGTAGCATTAGATTCGAATTCTGTTCATTTACATTCCAAACAGATGTTGTAATTATTTCAACTTAGTCTTGTAAAAATCTAAATCTTAGAAGCTCATGATTTGTACTACTAGTCCTTCGGGAATTCTTTGTATAAAAGCAGTTGTATTATCTTTTCTTCTCTTAATAAATCTCATTAAATTGGATAGTTGGTTATTGGCTTACCTAGCGGGTTAGATTAGGTGACATCACGACTAGTTGGATTTTTGGTCGTGACAGTTGACTTGTACTGTTACTGGAGGAACTGATTCCTATTTGTTCCCTCTGATGTTCCCTTATCTGATTTCGTTGAGAATTGAACCAGATATCTGACTAGTTGCTCTGAATGCAAGGAACCAATTTATCAGGTTCCCTATCTGGTTCTCTCATGAAGTTTGTCAAATCATCAAAATAAAGACGCATAACTTATCAAGAAGTTTACTAATCAAGATAATTTTATTATTTGGCATGACCGGTTGGGACATCCTAGTTCTACTCTAATGCGTAAAAGAATTCACATGGACATTCAATGAAGAACTAGAAAATTCATTAATTTAAGGAATTCTCTTGTGTTGCATTTCTCAAGGCAAATTAATTATTAGACTATCAACGATTAAAGTTAGGATAGAATCCCCTGCATTTCCGGAATGTATACAGGGTGATATATGTGGGCTCATTCACCCTCTATGTGGACCATTCAGATATTATATAGTTTTGATAGATGCATCTACAAGATGGTCACATGTGTTCTTGTTACCAACTCGCAATATGGCATTTGCGAGATTGTTGGCTCAAATAATAAAGCTAAGAGCACAATTTTCAGATTATGCAATTAAGACAATTCATCTTGATAATGCTGGTGAGTTTACATCCCAGGCCTTTGATGATTATTGTATATCAACTAGGATAACAATTGAGCATCTGGTTGCTCATGTTCATACTCAAAATGGTCTAGCGGAATCACTGATCAAACGCCTCCAATTAATTGCTGGACCAATACTTATGAGAACAAAACTTCCCATTTCTATATGGGGTCATGCTATTTTACATGCAGCGGCACTTGTGCATGTCAGACCAACAAGTTATCATAAATTCTCCCCATTACAATTGACTTTTGATCAGGAGACAAATATTTTCCATCTTAGAATTTTTGCTTGTGCAATATATGTTCTAATTGTTCCACCATAATGCACAAAGATGGGTCCCTAAAGAAGGTTGTGGATATATGTTGGGTATGAATCTCCTTCTATTATAAAATATTCGGAACCTATGACTAGAGATTTATTTACGGCAAGATTTGCGGATTTCCAATTTGATGAATCAGTATACGCAATATTAGGGGGAGAAAATAAGCAGTTGAAAAAGGATATAGATTGGAATGCATTATCACTATCTCATTTAGAACAAATCAATGTGAACAAGAGGTTCAAAAGATAATTTATTTGTAAAATTTTGTAAATCAACTGCCATACGCATTCAATGACTTGCCAAGGGTGACTAAGTTACATATTCCAGATGTTAATGCTCTTATTCAAGTTGATTATAAGAAAATTAACTAATGCAAATGAGTCTAAGCCACACTTGAAATGTGGTAGATCAATCAGTTCTAAAGATAAAAATCCTCGAAGAAGGAAATGAGCAAATGATCAAGATGATCATAATATGGAGGCGGTGGCTCAAGAAGAGCCCCGAGACATAACAAATGATAAGACCTCAGGAGAGGTCCAGGTACCTGAAAATGACGAGAATGAAGAAATCTCAACAAGTTATGTCTCTACAGGAAAAACGTGGAACCGCAATGATATTGTCGTCAACAACGTTTTTTCATATAATGTTGCTATTGAAATAATGCAATAAGATGAGGATTTTAAACCAAAATCTATTGATGAATGTAGACAAAAAAATAATTGGCCAAAATGGAAAGCCGCTATCCAGGCAGAATTGACTTTACTTGGAAAACGTGAAGTATTCGGATCTATGATCCGAACCCCGGAAGGTATAATGCCAATGGGGTACCAATGGGGTTTTGTGCGAAAAAGAAATGAGAAAAATAAAGTATAAGATATAAAGCACGACTTGTGGCACAAGGGTTTTCACAAAGGCTTGTCATTGATTATATGGAGATATATTCCGATGTTTTGGATGCTATTACCTTCATATATCTTATCAATCTGGTTATACATGAAAAACTTGATATGTGTCTTATGAATGTTGTCACAGCCTATTTATATGGCTCATTATTCAATAATTTTTTTTTAAAGTACCTAAAGCATATAAAAGTTTTCGAGAGACTTATTCAATAAAGTTTCAGAAATCCTTATACGAATTGAAACAATCAGGACGCATGTAGTATAATCGCTTGAGTGAGTACCTGCTGAAAGAAGAGTACAAGAATGATCCAATTTGTCCTTATGTCTTTATAAAATGATCAGGATCTGAATATGTTATAATCGGTGTGTATGTTGATGATTTAAATATCATTGGAACTCCTGGCGAGCTTCCAACAGTAGTGTACTGTTTGAAAAATAAATTTGAAATGAAAGATCTTGGAAAGACAAAATTCTGTCTTAGTCTACAAATTAAGTATATGAAAGATGGAAATTTTATCCATTAATCAACATACACCGAAAAGATCTTAAAGCGATTCTATATGAATAAAGCACATCCGTTGAGTATCCCAATAGTTGTGAGATCACTTGATATATATAAAGATTCATTCCAACCTCAAAAAAATAATGAAGAGCTTCTTGGTGCTGAAATATCTTATCTTAGTGCAATTGGGGAATTAATGTATCTTGCCAATAATTTCCGCCCATATATAGCTTTCTCAGTAAGCTTGTTAGCAAGATTTAGCTCTTTCCAAATACAAAGACACTAGAATGGTATTACACATATATTCAGATACATGTGAGGCACAATTGTTATGGGTTTATTCTATTCGAATGAATCCGAGTCAACACTAGTTGGCTATGCAGAAGCATGATATTTATCTGATGCACATAAAGTTCGATCTCAGACATGCTACTTGTTTATATGTGGAGGTACAACTATACCATGGCATTCAACAAAATAGACTATGGTTGCTACTTCTTCAAATCTTGCAGAGATAATAGTCATTCATGAAGCAAGTCGAAAATGTATTTGGTTGAGATCAATAACTCAAACACATTCAGGAAACATGTGACCGTTCTTTGAAAGAAACTATTCCAACAATATTGTATGAAGACAATACTACATGTATAGCTCAACTAAAAGGAGGATACATTGAAGGAGACAGAACAAAACATATTTCACCAAAATTCTTCTTTACTCATGATCTTCAAAAGAATGGTGAAATAGATGCTCAACAAGTTCATTCGAGTGATAATTTGGCGGATTTGTTTACTAAGGCATTGCCAACCTCAACATTTGAGAAGTTAATATACAAGATTGGAATGCGCCGTCTTCGAGACCTTAAGTGATATTTTAATCGAGGGAAGTAAAACACGCGTTGTACTCTTTTTTTCTTAACCAAAGTTTTGTCCCATTGGGTTTTCCTTGTAAAGTTTATAATGAGGCAGTAAGTAATGCATATTACAAATAACTATGTACTCCGTAGGTTTTTTCTATTAAGCTCTTAATGATACATTTTTTTTTACATAGTATCCAAAGGAGAGTGTTGTAAATAGCATATGGATGAATGTCCATGTGTGAATAGTTTGTAGATGAATTTCTATACTTTATGCCCATCCCTTGCACTATTTTACTATAGTGATTTTGACCTTTTTATGCCTATAAATTGGCTTGTAGCCAAATTGAAAAAGATACACAATTGAAGAAGAAAAGTTCTTCCTTCCTTCTATCTTTATTTTTTTATTTATGTTTTACTAAATTGCTTTTATAGAAAAGTTTGAACAAACAAAGAAATTGAAATCTTGGTTCTTATATACTGCTAAGATCTTATATCTAGTTACAAAAGAAAGTATTGTAAGAGATGTTTTACATCAAAGCATTAATTTAGGGTTGAAATGGTAAATGTTGTTTTCAATAGATAAACTTACAGTATTATCTAAACCTTAGAACTTAGGAAAGTAATATATACTTCACTAGTTCTATATGTGCACACCTAAAATACATATATATAGCGTTCGATCTCTGATAGTTTAATTTTTTTAAAATGATAATTTACTCTAATTCATAATGGCCTCAGAACAAGTAAACAATATAAAAACATTATAGTGTGCAAAGAATAATAGGTGTAACTGGTACTATGCATACAGTCAAGAAAAAATCAAGAAAAGACAATTTGTTTTTATTTTTTATTTTTTTCGTAGTATTAAAACAAGAGGTTGTGAACTTACCTATAAAAACAGAGATAGATAGAGAACAAAAATAGAGAAAGAGAGGTGAAAGTAGTCAAACTCCGAACTAGGAACACGTTTTAAAAATAAGAAAAATTAAGTACGGAGCATCCTTCGCTGGAAAATTACACATTATATAAATAAGTAAAAAACAATTATATATATGTATTTCTTGACTTTTTTGTATATTTATTTTTATGTATTTCTTGAGCCATTTTGATGGCTTTTTTCAGCTGTCATGCGCTCCCAAGCGAGTGTTTATACACGTTATGCCAGATCAGCAACGATGAAGTTTTAATATGAAGGACAATATAGTTCAGGAGATTTTGGGGATACCGAATAGTTTAAGCAGGAAACTAACAAAAATGTATAGTTTAAGGGAATTTTAAGGTATTAACACAAAAACAAAAATATCGAGAAGGAAGTAATTACGGAGCCATCCTTCGCCGGAAAACTATACACTATATAAATAAGTAAAAAAAATTATATATATATTTCTTGACTTTTTTATATATTTATTTTTATGTGTTTTGGCTATTTTTAGTAAAAATTCTCATTCTGCCACCGAAAAATATTGATGAGGTCTCTCTCACCGCAAGCTTTTTTCCATTGTGCCAAATAGAAAAATCAAAGCAAACTGGAAAATTTTAGTATAATTAAATTGTAAAATATATGTGGTGTGAATTGTGGATCGGATGAGGACAAGAGGATTATTGAGCAGCACATAATAATATAATCCATGCAAACTGGCCAACTTCTATTATATAAAAATTTTACATTCTCTTATTTGTTTTCCCCCTTGTCTCTTACATTCTCTTATTAGCTTTCTTGTCCTTTCTCTTCAAGTCACACACTACAACTCTGATTCAGGATTTGAATTTCGTTTATATACGAAATTTATAAATTTCATATATATTTAGTGAATTTTGTAACTTTTTCTTCAAGTCTATATACTCAAAGAAAGAGATTCAGAATTCAGAATTTAAAATTTATGAATTTCATACATACTTAATGAATTTCTTAATATAAATATAAAATTTAAACTAGAACTATGAAATTCGACATAACCCATAGCTAACCTTCTAGGCTCCCATGGGTAACAAAATATGTTTTTCTTATGCCTTCCACGATGCAGCTTGCAATCACAAATAAAATACTAAGTAATACTTTACTATTATGCACGGATAATACAAATAAGTAAATTATTTGTCCTTCTGTTTAATTTACTAAATTAGGCAAATTATGTTGTACCTGTTTTTACAAGTCCCATTATAAGTAAAACCAATAATGTGTGCAATTTCTTATGATAACTTTATGCTTAGGATTGCAAAACTATATTTATTGCATTAAGTTATAGTGAATATATATGGATGTGCACGTGGTATATATATATCCACATACACTTGTATATATTTGTTTGAATCAATGAAACTTTATATTGATAGTTTAACAATAAAATTGGCACTTAAAGGACCAAAAAACCAAAAGAATGTTTGACTATCCTAAAATGATAGGTGAATGACGTTTCGGACCAATCCAAAGGGGAAATAATCTTAAGTTGACCTTTTATTCTTAATCATGAATTTCGGGTTGAGTCACGAGAATAAAAAGATCTAAGGATAAGAAACAATTATTCTTTATATGAATTAATTAAATAATTGAATACCGAATACTAAATAATTATACTACAAAATATTCGAGGTTAAAAGTGGAGTAGAGTGTCAAATCTCATTAAAGTCCTCATCGTCCTGTTTTCCTCTAATTCACATGTCCACTCCTTTCACAAGAAAATTTAAAAGAGATGGTAAGAACTAGGAGTAAGAAGGAAATTTACCAGCCAAAATATTATTAACCAAAGTAAAAAAGGTGTGTCTGATGCACGAAGTATTCTGCGTTCACGCAGGTTTGGAGAAGGATCGTATCTTAAGGGGTGTGATGTAGGCAACTTATCCTGATATAAATATTTTACGACTCGAACTCGTAATCTATAGATCACACAAAGACAACTTTAATATTATTCCAAGACTCCCCTTCTATTAACAGACCAAAGTCTGTTTGAATATTTGTCACTTGCACTCAAGATTTCAATTCTTTGTAATCTTGTGAAAACAATATTTCTAATTCTTTTTATTTGTATTCGTAACAAATTTAATAATATCTTTTAATTTCTATTTTTAATGCTGGACTTGAACAAGATCAGAATCTTTGTGGAGTATCATAATTAAATTTTGGTATTGAGACATAATCGATTGATCTATCTATAACATACTTAAAACAATAGATTGATGTACATTAATTTGCTATTCTCAATAACAATATTTCAAATTAAGTTTGAGTCACGAATCAAATTTTCCTCCGTAGGATGTCGTGATGGCACATAGTCTTAGGGACTAGGTAAGCCTAACACTTACTGAATTAGTGGCAACTCAACCAACAATTATTAAATATGAGATAGAAATATTCTACAATTCCCAAAACCGGTAGTACAAATCTTAAGCTCTACAGAATTTACTAGAAAATCTCTAAATACAATTGTTCCAGAATAGAATCATGTAACGACCCGGCCGGTCGTTTTGAGTGTTATAACCTCATTTTCCCCATTTACTGCTCAATTTATGCTTTACAATTGATTTATGACTTATCGGGTTAGTTGGTTCGGTTCCGGAAGGAATTCGAAGTGAAATGAGTCACTTAGTCTCATAATTGAAAATTTTAAGTTAGAAAAGTTGATCGGATGTGGATTTATGTGTAAACGACCTCGGATTTAAATTTTGATGATTCCAATAGCTCCGTATGATGATTTTGGATTTAGAAGCGTGTCCGAAAAATTAATTGGAGGTCCGTAGTGGAATTAGGCTTGAAATGGCGAAAGTTAAATTTTGGAAAGTTTGACCGGGGGTTGACCTTTTGATATCGGGGTCGAAATCCGATTCTGAAAATTGGAATACTTCTGTTATGTCATTTATGACTTGCATGCAAAATTTGAGGTCAATCGGACTTGATTTGATAAGTTCTGGCGTCGTTTGTCGAAATTGAAAGTTTCAAAGTTCATTAGGCTTGAATCTATGTGTGATTCGTGTTTTTAGTATTGTTGGATGTGATTTGAATACTCGACTAAGTTCGTATGATGTATTAGGACTTGTTGGTATATTTGGTTGAGGTCCCGAGGGGCTCGGGTGAGTTTCGGATGCCTAACGGATCATTTTTGGACTTGGCTTGATAGCTGAAGTTCTGGTTTCTGCAGGTTTTGGTTTCCTTGTACGCGATCACGTGAGAAGGTATGGGATCGCGTAGGATTAATTAAGCAGCTGAAATTTTGTGCTATGCGATCGCGTGGGCGAGTCCGCGATCCCGTAGGTTTGGCAAAATATGTTATGCGAATGCGTGGCTAAGACCGCGTTCGCGAAGAGGAAATGAGGCAGAACCTGGTCCACACGCTTAACCTTTCGCGATCGCGTGGATGAGTCTGTGATCGTGTAGGTCTAGGAATGATGTGGTTCACGATCGCGTGGAGTTATCCGCGATCGCATAAGCTTAATTCTGGGGAACCTTATTTTGTTCTTCGCGATCGCGTGCCTTTGGCCGCGATCGCATAGAAGAAAAAGTATGGACAGAAAATTTAAGTTCTCAAAATGGGACTTCGTCCCATTTTCTATTTTTAACGATTTGGAGCTCGGATTGAGGCGATTTTTGAGAGATTTTCAGAGGAAACAACGGGATTCGAGGCGTTTGGAGGCCAATTAACGAGGAAAAGCCATTGCAGAATAAAGAATTTTACGGTTTGAGGTAAGTAACAGTTTTAAATCTGGTCCTGAGGGTATGAAACCCCGGATTATTGGATTATGTGAGTATTCTGGAGGTGACGCACATGCTAGGTGACGGGCATGTGGGCGTGCACCGTAGGAATTGGGACTTGGTCCATTCCGTGAAACTGTAAAGTTGTATAACTTGTTGCTACCTATATGCTCTCTCTGTGTTATAGAGATTCGACTGCAAATTATGTGGTAAACCATGTTTAGGCTATATGTTGGTACTGTTGGGATCCACAGAGATCGTGTACATGTTGAACTACCTGTGTAAGTGTTATTTTGTACTCAGTCACAGTTTACTTGTTTATTTTATCTCAGTCTCTATTGTTCATTATTGATGAATCATATCATTGTTGTTTGGGCTGATTTCTTGATTATTGAGAGCCCGAGAAACTGGAAAGATTTGTGACTGAGTGAGGCCGAGGGCCTGATTGTGAGATATTATATTATAGCACGCGAGTTGTCCGTGCGAGATATTATAGCACGTGAGTTGTCCGTGCAGCACGTGAGTTGTCCATGCCGATCCTTGTATTATACTATAGCACGTGAGTTGTCCGTGCAACACGTGAGTTGTCCGTGCGGATCCAGATATTTATACTATGACACATGAGTTATCCGTGCAGATTATAGCGCTTGGGCTGTAGGAGCCCCTTCGGAGTCTATACACCCCTAGTGAGCGGGTACCCATTGAGTGTGAGTGCTGAGGGCCGAGAGCCGAGTGGTTGAGCTGTTGTGATGAGTTGAGTGACTGTTACCTGAGAGGTTGTATTTGCTTTGCATTTGTTGTTGCACTTGGTTGCTATCTATCATTGTTGTGAAATCTCTGAAGGATTTATATCCGGATTATATGAATTTGAACTGTATAAAATTGATTTGACTTAAACTGCCGGATTTGAAAGCATGTCTATTCTTTGTTAGAATTACTGAAAGTGAACTATAACTGTGTAGCTCGTCACTATCTTCAGTTCATTATTTATTATTGTTACTTGTTGAGTTGGTTGTACTCATACTACACTCTACACTTCGTGTGCAGATCCAGGTGTTCCCGGACATAGCGGGTGTTGATTCTTTCGCACAACTGATTTTAGGAGATTCTGAAGTAGCTTCCATGTTTCGCAGACCTTGCCTCTCCTTCCCTATCTCCTTGTTTACTGTATTTGGTCTCAGATTATTATGGACCGTATTTTCTAGATTTGTAATCATATTAGATGCTCATGTACTCAGTGACACCAGGTTTTGGGAGTGGTTGTATCGGTATTTGTAAGATTTGTGAATTTTATTTAAATATTATATTTTCAAACTTAAAAGAAATTATGGTTTACTGAGATTTTTGGCTTGCCTAGTTTCGAGATAGGCGTCATCACGACATGTTAGAATTTGGGTCGTGACAAGTTGGTATCAGTGCCTAGGTTACATAGGACTCACGAGTCATTCGCAGGTTTAGTAGAGTCTTGTGGATCGGTACAGAGACGTCTGTACTTATCTTCGAGAGGATGCAGAACCCTTAGAAAAAAAAAATTCACTTTCTTATATTCTGTCGTGTGAATTTATCGATTCTAAAAACTAAATTTCTGTTAATCTATTTTCTCATAGATGGTGAGGATACGTACTACCGGATCGGACGGTCAGCAACCAGTGCCACCAGTTAGGGCCGCGAGAGGCAGGGGCCGTGGTAGAGGCCGGGGTTGAGGTAGAGGTCGAAGTATAGCTCGCACCACAGTTAGACCAGCACCTGTAGTACCACCAGTTGCTCCAGGATCAGCTCAGGCACCAGCAGTGCCCATTTAGATTTCAGGCCTTCAGGAGACTTTGGCCCAGATATTGGCAGCTTGCACTGGTCTAGCTCAGGTGGTTTCGGCTCAGGCCGCACCTGCAACTTCTCAAGCCGGGGAAGGTACTCATACCCCTGTTGCCCGTACTCCAGATCAGGTAGTACAAGGACTTCAGATACCGGGGGCACTACCAGCCCAGCCGGCTGCAGTTGCTTAGGCCCCGGTAGTTCCTGTTATGGTAGATGATGAGCAGAGGAGACTTGAGAGATTTGAGAGGCTTCGACCTCCATCTTTTAGAGGTGCGGAGTCGGAGGATGCTCAGGGTTTTCTGGATAGGTGTCAACGGATGCTTCGGACGGCGGATATTCTAGAGACCAGTGGGGTCTCATTCACTACTTTTCAGTTTTTTGGGGCTGCACTCAGATGGTGGGAGACTTACGAGGGGCGTAGGCCTGTTAGCGCAGCATCCCTTACTTGGCAGCAGTTCTCCGTGGTCTTTTTGGAGAAGTTCGTGCCTCAGTCCCGCAGAGAGGAGCTGCGCAAACAGTTTGAGCAGCTTCGCCATGGTGATATGTCAGTAACACAGTACGAAATGATATTTTCTAAGTTGGCTCGTCACGCAGTCTGGTTGGTTCCCACTGATAGGAAAAGGATTAGGAGGTTTATTGATGGCCTCACATATCAGCTGCGGTTACTTATAACTAGGGAGAGAGTATCTGGTGCTACTTTTGATGAGGTAGTGGACATTGCTCGACAGATAGAGGTAGTTCGTAGCCAGGAATGTGGAGAGAGAGCGGCTAAGAGGCCTCATGGTCCAGGTGATTATAGTGGTGTTCCTTCAGGGGGTCAGCTTTACCGCGGTAGGGGTCGTTCTTACAGACACGCTCAGACGAGTCGTCCAGTTCATCGTGGTGCATCAGCTAGCCGCGGTTCTTACAGTGCTTACTCAGGCCAATCTTCATTCAGTGCACTACCAGCGTAGAGTTCTCATCATGCCTTGTCCGCTCAGGCTTCTGCATGTAATTCCTCGGGTTATCAGGAGCAGCAGTTCCGTCAGAGAAGGGGGGTTTTCGAGTGTGGAGAATTAGGTCATTTCAAGAGAGAGTGTCCTAGGTTGTTGAGTGGGGCTCCACAACAGAGTCCTCGGCTGACGGCACCAGCACCAGCAGTTCCACCACCCGCCCAGCCAGCACGGGGTGGGGTCAGGCAGCTAGGGGTCGCCCAAGAGGGGGAGGTCGATCAGGTGGCGGGCAGGCTCGATTCTATGCTTTTCCTGCCAGGCCAGATGCTGTTGCCTCAGATGCAATGATCACATGTATTGTTTCAGTGTGCCACGGGGAGGCTTCTATATTATTTGACCCTGGTTCCACTTATTCATATGTATCATCATATTTTTCTCATTATCTGGATATGCCCTATGAGTCCTTAATTTTACCTGTTCGTGTATCTATACCGGTGGGTGATATTATTACTGTGGATCATGTGTATCGGTCGTGTGTGGTAACTATTAGGGAACTGGAGACTATAGTTAATCTCTTATTACTCGGTATGGTTGATTTTGATATAATCTTGGGTATGGATTGGTTGTCTCCATATCATGCTATTCTGGATTATCACGCAAAAATCGTGACGTTGACGATGCCGGGGTTGCCAAAGGTTGAATGAAGGGGTTCTCTAGATCTTGTTCCTAGCAGGGTAATTTCTTATTTGAAGGCCCAACATATGGTTGGAAAGGGATGCTTATCATATTTGGCCTTTGTGAGAGATGTTGATGTAGATACTTCTATTATTGATTCAGTACCGGTCGTGTGAGACTTTCCGGATGTATTTCCTACAGACTTGCCAGGTATGCCGCCCGACATGGATATTGATTTCGGTATTGACTTGGTGCAGGGCACTCGGCCCATTTCTATTCCTCTGTATCGTATGGCACCAGCTGAGTTAAAAGAATTGAAAGAGCAACTTCAGGAACTCCTTGAAAAAGGGTTTATTAGACCTGGTGTGTCACATTGGGGTGCACCGGTTCTGTTTGTGAAAAAGAAAGATGGTACTATGCGGATGTGTATTGATTATAGGGAGTTGAACAAAGTTACAATCAAGAATAAATATCCATTGCCGCGTATTGATGACTTATTTGACCAGCTTCAAGGAGCGAGGGTGTTCTTCAAAATTGATTTGAGATCTGGGTATCACCAATTAAAAATTCGGGATTTGGATATTCTAAATACGGCATTCAGAACTCGTTATGGCCACTACGAATTTCTTGTGATATCTTTTGGGCTAACCAATGCCCCAGCAGCATTTATGCATTTGATGAATAGTGTGTTCCAACCATATCTTAATTTATTTGTCGTAGTATTTATTGATGATATTCTGGTGTACTCACGTAGCCAGGAGGAGCATGCACAACACTTGGGTATTGTATTACAGAGGCTGAGAGATGAGAGACTTTATGCCAAATTTTCTAAGTGTGAGTTCTGACTTAGTTCGGTGGCATTCTTGGGACATATAGTGTCCAGTGAAGGAATTAATGTGGATCCGGAGAAAATAGAGGCAATTCAGAATTGGCCCAGGCTATCTTCAGTTACTGAGATTCAGAGTTTTCTCAGCTTGGCCGGTTATTATCGTCATTTCATGGAGGGATTCTCGTCTATTGCATCGCCTATGACTAAATTGACCCAGAAAGGTGCTTCGTTCAGGTGGTCGGATGAGTGTGAAGAGATCTTTCAGAAGCTCAAAATAGCTTTGACTACAGCTCCAGTATTGGTGTTGCCTACAGGTTCAGAGTCTTATACTGTGTATTGTGACGCGTCACGTATTGGTCTCGGCGCAGTGTTGATACAAAACGGTAGGGTGATTGCCTATGCGTCCAGACAGTTAAAGGTGCATGAGAAGAATTATCCGGTCCACGATCTTGAGTTAGCAGCTATTGTTCATGCCTTAAAAAATTGGCGGCATTACTTGTACGGTGTCCAGTATGAGGTATATACCGATTATCGGAGTCTACAATATTTGTTTAAACAGAAGGATCTTAATTTGCGGCAGCGGAGGTGGTTAGAGTTGCTTAAATATTATGACATTACCATTCTCTATCATCCCGGAAAAGCCAATGTAGTGGCCGATGCCTTGAGTCATAAGGCGGAGAGTTTGGGCAGCTTAGCATACTTACCGGTAGCAGAGATGCCTTTAGCATTGGATGTTCAGCCCTTGGCTAACCAGTTTGTTAGATTGGATGTTTCCAAGCCGAATCGAGTTTTGGCTTGTGTGGTTTCTCGATCTTCTTTATATGATCGCATCAGAGAGCACCAGTATGATGATCCACATCTACTTGTCCTTAAGGACACGGTGCATTATGGTGATGCCAAGGAAGTCACTATTGGAGATAACGGTGTATTACGGATACAAGGCATTGCATGAGCTGATTCTCCAGGAAGCTGACAGTTCGCGGTACTCTATTCATCCAGGTGCCGCAAAGATGTATCAGGATTTGAGGTAGCACTATTGATGGAGGCGAATGAAAAAAGATATAGCTGGATTTGTAGCTCGGTGTTTAAATTGTCAACAGGTAAAGTACGAGCATCAGAGATGGGGCGGATTACTACAGACACTTGAAATTTCGGAGTGGAAATGGGAGCGTATTACCATGGACTTCGTAGTTGGGCTCCCACGGACTTTGAGAAAGTTTGATGTTGTTTGGGTGATAGTAGATCGGTTGACGAAATCTGCGCATTCTCTTCCAGTTGGTACTAATTATTCTTCGGAGCAGTTGGCTGGGATTTATATTCGCGAGATTGTTCCCCTACACGGTGTTCCAGTGTCCATCATTTCAGATCGGGGCACGTAGTTTGCATCGCAGCTTTGGAGAGCAGTGCAGTGAAAATTGGGCACCCAGGTCCACTTGAGTATAACATTTCACCCTCAGACGGACGGACAGTCCGAGCGCACTATTCAGATATTGGAGGATATATTACGCGCTTGTGTCATTGATTTTGGGGGTTCTTGGGATCAATTTCTGCCACTCACGGAGTTTGCTTACAATAATAGCTATCAGTCGAGTATTCAGATGGCTCTGTATGAGGCTTTGTATGGGAGATGGTGCCGGTCTCCGGTGGGTTGGTTTGAGCCGGGTGAGGCTAGGCTATTAGGTACTGACTTGGTTCAGGATGCTTTAGAGAAGGTCAAAGTGATTCAGGAACGGCTTCGCACGACAGAGTCTAGACAGAAGAGTTATGCCGACAGGAAGGTTCGTGATATTGTTTACATGGTTGGGGAGAAGGTTCTGCTCAAGATTTCACCCATGAAGGGTGTGTTGAGGTTCGGGAAGAAGGGCAAGTTGAACCCTCGGTATATTGGGCCTTTTGAGATACTTAAGAAAATTGGAGAGGTGGCTTATGAACTTTCTTTGCCACCTAGTATATCAGGTGTTCATCCAGTGTTCCATGTATCCATGCTCCGAAATTATGTCGGGGATCCATCTCACATTCTAGATTTCAGTACATTATAGTTGTACGGTAATTTGACTTATAATGTGGAGCCAGTGGCTATTAGACCCGCAAGTTCAAAAGCTGAGGTCAAAGAACATAGCATCAGTGAACGTACAGTGGAGAGGCCAGCCAGTCGAAGAAGCTACTTAGGCTTGAATCTATGTGTGATTCGTATTTTTAGTGTTATTGGATGTGATTTGAATACTCGACTAAGTTCGTATGATGTATTAGGACTTGTTGGTATATTTGGTTGAGATCCCGAGGGGCTCAGCTGAGTTTCGGATGCCTAACGGATCATTTTTTGACTTGGCTTGATAGCTGAAGTTCTGGTTTCTGCAGGTTCTGGTTTCCTTGTACGCGATCGTGTGAGAAGGTATGCGATCGCGTAGGATTAATTAAGCAGCTGAAATTTTGTGCTATGCGATCGCGTGGGCGAGTCCGCGATCGCGTAGGTTTGGCAAGCTGTGTTATGCGAACGCGTGGCTAAGACCGCGTTCGCGAAAAGGAAACGAGGCAAAACCTGGTTCACGCGCTTAACCCTTCGCGATCGCGTGGATGAGTCTGCGATCGCGTAGGTCTAGGAATGATGTGTTTCGCGATCGCGTGGAGTTATCCGCAATCACATAAGCTTAATTCTGGGCAACCTTATTTTGTTCTTCGCGATCGCGTGCCTTTGACCGCGATCGCATAGAAGAAAAAGCCTGGACAGAAAGTTTAAATTCTAAACCCATTTTCCATTTTTAACGATTTGGAGCTCGGATTGAAGCAATTTTTGGGAAATTTTCAAAGGAAACAATGGGATTCGAGGCATTTGGAGGCCAATTAACGAGGAAAAGCAATTGCA
Source organism: Nicotiana tomentosiformis (assembly GCF_000390325.3). Taxonomy (NCBI): domain Eukaryota; kingdom Viridiplantae; phylum Streptophyta; class Magnoliopsida; order Solanales; family Solanaceae; genus Nicotiana; species Nicotiana tomentosiformis. The sequence continues at coordinate 182,242,792 of NC_090813.1, forward strand.
GAATAAAGAATTTCACGGTTTGAGGTAAGTAACAGTTTTAAATCTGGTCCTGAGGGTATGAAACCCCGGATTATTGGATTATGTGAGTATTCTGGAGGTGACGCACATGCTAGGTGACGGGCATGTGGGCGTGCACTGTAGAAATTAGAACTTGGTCCATTCCGTGAAACTGTAAAGTTGTATAACTTGTTGCTACCTATATGCTCTCTTTGTGTTATAGAGATTTGACTGCAAATTATGTGATAAACCATGTTTAGGCTATATGTTGGTACTGTTAGGACCCACAGAGGTCGTGTACATGTTGAACTACCTGTGTAAGTGTTGTTTTGTACTCAGTCACAGTTTACTTGTTTATTTTATCTCAGTCTCTATTGTTCATTATTGATGAATCATATCATTGTTGTTTGGGCTGATTTCTTGATTATTGAGAGTCCGAGAGACTGGAGAGATTAGTGACTGAGTGAGGCCAAGGACCTGATTGTGAGATATTATATTATAGCACGTGAGTTGTCCGTGCGGGATATTATAGCACGTGAGTTATCTGTGCAGCACGTGAGTTATCCGTGCGGATCCTTGTATTATAGTATAGCACGTGAGTTATCCGTACAGCACGTGAGTTGTCCGTGCAGATTATAGCGCTTGGGTTGTAGGATCCCCTCCGGAGTCTGTACACCCCTAGTGAGCGCGGGTACCCATTAAGTGTGAGTGCTGAGGGCCAAGAGCCGAGTGGTTGAGCTGTTGTGATGAGTTGAGTGACTGTTGACTGAGAGGTTGTACTTGTTTTGCATTTGTTGTTGCACTTGGTTGCTATCTGTCATTGTTGTGAAATCTCTGAAGGATTTATATCCAGATTACATGAATTTGAACTGTATAAAATTGATTTGACTTAAACTACCGGATTTGAAAGCATGTCTATTCTTTGTTGGAATTACTGAAAGTGAACTATAACTGTGTAGCTCGTCACTATCTTCAGTTATTTATTTATTATTGTTACTTGTTGAGTTAGTTGTATTCATACTACACCCTTCACTTCGTGTGCAGATCTAGGTATTCCCGGACATAGCGGGTGTTGATTCTTTCGCAAAGCTGATTTTAGGAGATTCTGAGGTAGCTGCCATGTTTCGCAGACCTTGCCTCTCCTTCCCTATCTCCTTATTTACTGTATTTGATCTCAGACTATTATGGACCGTATTTTCCAGATTTGTAATCATATTAAATGCTCATGTACTCAATGACACCAGGTTTTGGGAGTGGTTATATCGGCATTTGTAAGATTTGTGGATTTTATTTAAATATAATATTTTCAAACTTAAAAGAAGTTGTGGTTTACTGAGATTTTTGGTTTGCCTAGTTTCGAGATAGGCGCCATCATGACATGTTAGAATTTGGGTCGTGACAAATCAACAGTGCAATGAAAACATCAGAAGGCGACTCTGAGGCCTGCGGACGCGACAACAGGTATACCTGGAGTCTCCACAACAATGCTCGATCAACTAACAAGAATATCAATAACTCTGGGGTACCTGGATCTGTACAAAAAGATGTGTAGAAGCGTAGTATGAGTACACCACAGCGGTACCCAGTAAGTATCAAGTCTAACCTCGGTAGAGTAATGACGAGTCCAAGGACCTACGAGACGTATAAAGCTATACAATATGTTACATGAAGCTAACAAGGAAAGAGTATCAATGTAAGGCCAATAATAGAAGAATTTTCAATCCAAATCAATAATGAAAATAATGAGAACATGAATGGCATCGAGCAAACAATCAAGCAATTGAGCAACAACACAGTCAGAGTACAAATATAATATAAAAATGGCACGGCATCACCCTTCGTGCTTTTACTCTCGTCTTTCCCATGAAATGATGAATAATTTAAACATAATTAACACTATTCCAACTTGAACATAGTAAAGCATCAAATAAGTTATCAAGCCAATTTAGGATTTAAATAAGGTAAGATAGTGGAGAGGTTGTGCAAATAGAATATCAATTTAGTTTAATTTAGAAATATATGAGATCCAATATAATATTGTATTTATACAAATTAAGAAATTCAATCAAATTTTAATTAGATAAATATAGGATTTATTAAAGTAAAATGTAATAACAATTTTTCACATAAATTACATGACGATAAGATGATGAGGAAGTTGAGGTATCAATTAGAGTAAAATTATAATCACCATTTAAACTAGTAGATCTTCGGATAAGATATGAGTTTTATTTTTGAAAGACACACAAGTGGAATAACTTGAAAATCCTTTCATTTATATCTGCTAAATATTCAGCAACTTAACATATCACATAGAATGCATGACTCACACAAGAAGTCCATATTATTCCATTTTTAATATATTGATGGTTAATTAATTATAATCAAAATATAATGAGGTGATTTAAGAAACCACAGTAACCGTCCTAGCATGAAATGTATCATGAGAATCACAAATGGAAATTAACCTTAATTTTTGCAATAATTTCATATTTATACATTTGTTGCGGCGTGCAACCCGTTCCCACAATATAATCCTCCAATTAAACTTTGTTGCGGTGTGCAACCCGATCCATCAATATAAACTTAAAATAAAATCCATTGCGACGTGCAACCCGCTCCAACAATATAAATTTAAAATAAAATCCATTGCGGCGTGCAACCCGTTCCAACAATATAAACTTAAAATAAAATCCGTTGCGGCGTGCAACCCGATACAACAATATAATCTTCCAATTAAACTTTGTTGCGGCGTGCAACCCGATCCATCAGCAACACAAATTAAGCAACCAATTTATAACCAGCTACGGTATACCACAAAGTCAAAAGGAATAACGAGGCTACACAAAGAAGTCACAACTAATGAAAAAGGCTACACGATAGCTCACGAAATCAAATAGCAAGGAAATGACAATCCATAAGCCAAGGCACAATTTATGAGCATCAATTGACAATTAAGGCATCTGGCAGGTAAAGAATGAATTCAACGAGTGGTTACAATCAACAATTGGCATATAAGGTGATCTTAACAATAAAGATGGAACATGTGCTAACAATTTCAAGTAAAGCACATACAAACAATTCTAACACAAAAGATGTAGTCATAGAACAATAGTTACAATTAGTTACATGCAGGGAGCCTACAGTCCAAACCAGTCAAATAACACATATAGGTCGTGTACTCACTCGTCACCTCGCGTACACGACCTTCACATAACACGAATGACACAATCAACTCAAATCCTAAGGGGTGATTTCCCCACACAAAGCTAGACAAGACACTTACCTTAACGAAGTTGGGCCGATATTCCAAAATAGCCTTCTAGCTTGAATTGACCTCCGGACATCTCAAATCTATCCAAATTAATTGTATAACATTAAAATTCATCGAAAATAATTCCGGATAATAAAATGATGAATTAAAATTTCACATTAAAAAGTCAACCAAAAATCAATGCGGGGCCCGCCTCTCAGAACCCGATAGATTTTTTACGAAATCCGAACACCCATTCTGATATGATTCCAACCATACCAATTTTATCAAATTCCGATAACTAATCGACCTCCAAATCTAAAATTTTTGTTTTTGAAAGATTTTGCAAAAATCTCAATTTCTTCCATCAAAACTCAAATTAAACGATGAATATAACTATGGTATTATGAAATATAATCACTTTCGGATATAAAATACTTACCCAGTTCAAACTTGTGAAAATCCCCTTTAAAAATCGCCCAAACCGAGCTCCCCAACTCTATTTTTGTTAAAAATGGCAAAAACCTCCCGTTTATAGGGATTTTTAATGTTCGAGCGCCACAGGTGGCATGGGGCGCTGCCTGTGGCGCTGTTTCCAGAACCTCTAAACATCCCAGCGCCAGGGCTAACGCCCCACGCAACCCTAGACACTGGTGACGGGATTTTATTTTTTTCTAACACGGCAATGGGCATAACTCTCTCATACGAAGTCCGAATTCGACGATTCTTTTTGCTATGGCTCTGTAATTTCAATATGGATCTAATGCTTCAATCAAAACTGAATTTGGAGCTCATTTCCTTAATTTGATACCACGTATTCTTGAAGAATCAACGTCGAAATATTCTAGAAATATCCAAATTAAATTCCATTAACCATCCAAAATCTACCCGATGCCCTCGGGACCTCAACCAAATATACTAACAATTCCTAAAATATCATACGAACTTAGTCGATACCTCGTGTCACGACCCAAACCGATGGGCCGCGATGGGCACCCGGTACCTTATTCAACTGAGTACCAACGTAACGTATCTTTCTTATTTCATCATATACACGTGACATACAGGCCTAATAGGCCAACATCATCATTTATAAACTCAAAACATAGGCCGACAAGGCCGTACAATCTTTCACGTACACGACATATGTCTACAAGCCTCTAAGAGTATATAACTGTCATAAAGGTCGGGACAGGACCCCACCATACTAATCAGTACATGTTCTAATCATACTGACCACATAAGCAACTCCGGAACAAATGGAGTGCACCAACATCTTCTGCTGAGCTGATCGCCTATTGGGAGAACTCTCGACCTGTCTATCGATACCTGCGGGTATGAAACGCAGTGTCCCCAGTCAAAAGGGACGTCAGTACAAATAATGTACCGAGTATGTAAGGAATGAAATTCAGTAAATAATAGACATGAGAGAAACGTAGAGTAAAAGACTCGACATGTACGTCTGCCTAGCTCTGTCAATCATTTCATTTTTATAATGTCATGCATATGCGTATAAATGTCATACCATGCATTGGTATATGCGTTCATAACATCATTAAGCCTCTGAGGGCATCCCATCATATCATTTCGGCCACTGTGGGCAAATCATCAATGTATACCAGTTGATCAGGTGGTGGTGCGTATATAACGCTGTAACCTTTTCTCATATCCCATATACATATAATATACGCGTATATATCTGGTCATGGGTCAATGTACATGTATAAATGCATGAAATGCATAAGAAATATGTTAATAAGATTTTTTCGAAAAGTCATATAAATAATATGTCCGTCGAATAAATTTTATCAAAGATATATTTTTCTGAGACCCATGAACAGAAGATATAATAATAATTCACATGGGTAATCAAGAATATAGACACCCCTAATATTTCTATGAATAGAGTCATTTATGAAAATTGTGCATTTGCTCATTTCGTATAGATCATGCCAAAAGGAAAGAAGGGATAGCCTTAACATACCTGTAGTAGGAAAATATCAGTATGATATTCTTGGAAAAGGTTGTACCGTACTCCTTTAGAACCGCAAAATTTCACGTTGCTAAGTATTAAGTATTCTTGTATGAGATTTGATTGTAGCAAATCGCGTGTATAATTTGTACGAAATTATACACGATTTTGATAATACACCAGTTTCGGCCATTGCCAAGTTGAGCTTAATTTTGTGCTCAACCGATGCTTATATCTTCTAATATCAAGGGGGTAAGCAAACATTAGTTTTCATGTGTTAAAGTGATTATAATCACGTTCTGAGGCTAAAGAGGGGTGAATCTTGTTGTATGCTCTTATAATATGACACATTTATACATGGTATATGAGTCACTTTATGGACCATAGGTGGCAGCCACGTTGATGCACTAAAGCTTATCCAAATTTTTACTCATTTCCCTTAATCAACTTATTAATCCCCCACTAATTCAATAATTAACCAATTACCCACATACTTAAGAATTATCTCAAATTACTTTAAAATAGTACTCACTTTTTAACATATTTTATATACCTTACTATCGTGGCCATGTGGTACCTTGTATGGTACTAGCTCATAAATATCGGGTATTTTAGCTTGGGCCGTATTTTATCCCAACATGTCAAACTTTGACGTAAATTCATTTTCTTTGATTTTTTTACCCTCTCATCTTCACGAATTTACTCATCACTTGTTTGAAATAACGTAATACTTATAATTCCAAAATAATCTCGTTCCCGAGCTTACGTCGATTAACTTACGACGAAACTTTTAACGTACAAAAACGCGGGATGTGACATCTCATTTCCGAGATTTCATCAATTTATTTATGGCGTACTCTCACGTATAAAAATATAGGGTGTAACATCATTCCCCCCTTTGGAACATTCATCCTCGAACGTTGACTGATATTCTTATCATTCTCATAACCCGTAGCTCTTGCGAATACTTTAATACTCTTCTTGCCATTTAGGAAACTGTTCTTTGAATAAATCCAAAGGCCAGGGCATTCCCCCCTTTAGGCCTCTTTCTCACACAACGACTCGTGGTCGGAATCATTCCAATCTTGTAACTGTTGCTATATTTTATCATGCAGTCTGTACGACTCTAACTTTATAAGTGCGCCTATGCGACTCTTCTTTCCCTTTTCCTCCAGTTTTTAGCCCATCTCTAGGCCTCACTTTGTAAACATATACAGAGCTTGACAAGATGTCTGTCTGAGCATCTATAGGTATACTGAAGTTCTTTGCTCGGTACTTTGTCAAACTTATGAATATTGCTATATCTTATTTCATAGGCCCGGTTATCTATCCGCATGACTTTACTGCATCTAGGTAGGTCATACTATACCATAACTCTTACTTCGATTTATCGTTGTTGAGGTCTGCTACCAAATTCCAGCTTACTCTTGTTGCTTATGCCATATGTATAAATCTAGGTCTTTTAATGCTTCCTCATTACTATTCATCTTAAGAATGACAACCTAATTCTCATCTCATACTTTGTGACTTTTGTCCATCCATTGTTAATTCACCTCAATATTGATCTACAATATACCACTGATAACTTGAAACCTCTTACGTAATCACTAGGGCTCACGTTGCATTGAGGATCATTTGAAGTGATTTTTCTGACCCACCTGGGGGCGATACCGTACTTCCATAACCATATTTCATAGCATCCCAACGTGATTCATCTTATGGGTGGGGGTATTCTAATCCTGTGCCGTCTATGAAATCAAATCAGCACTCAATCGAAACCCCAAACGTCATCCTTTATCTTTCACAATTACACCCTCATTCTACTACCAGGGCAGCATTCCATCTCTTCTAAATGCTATTAGTCTTAGACTCCTTTGAGTTCATTCAGGCTATACGGAACTTTCTATAACTTAGACAAACCATTAGCTCTCTTGTTTTCATGGGCTTAATCCCAAGGAATTATCCGTTCTCATCACCTTCTCACTCGCCCTTTCTTATCTTTACTCCTGTCTTCCTAAAACCTTGTCGCTTTACCATACTTTAGCTTGCGACCTATACATATTCATTTATACTGCTCGTAACCTTCATTCAACTTCCTTGCACCACAAATTTCCTTATGTGATTTTGGAACATCAAGCGAGACATCACATCGTCTCTAACTCTTCTTTACTCTCTTAACTGGACCTCTCGATACCTAGAAATCATCGACTGGAAGATATGTCACTGACGACGGTGCTATCATTCCTGGATACTGAATCCCAGCATTTCTAGCCTTCTGCCTGAAGTATGGACTATTCACGATCTTCTGCACTTGAGTATCTCGTACGTTGTTCACCTTTACCTTACTTGCCTTAAAATCTCGCATCACATCTTTTATTTCTTTTATAACCTACCTTCCACATAGGTATTATTTACATCCACAACTTGAAACTCCATTATAATACTTGCGCCTCTGGTGCATACACAATCCGGTGGGAGCTTCATACTGACTTCTTATGATGCTGGTACTTTTCTGACTGGCTTTATCGTAGAGCCGTTATAGAATATGGCTAATGTACTATCTCTCTTGTATTTAAGAGTGATCCTGCAATGTTCTCAATCACGAGGTCTAAAATTTTCTTTGTCCAATAATCTGACTCATGATTTATTGAGTTGATGTAACTCTTTAGTTTCCTCTTCCTTCTGATCAGCCTTTATGTAAGCTTAAACTATCTTCCGATATGCGGCTCCTGGGATTAGTTATTACTTTAGACTTTCATGGGAGCTATGGACTATCCATGATATAATCTTCTAATAATTCAATCCTTTGTCTATGCCCTGGGCTCAATTCTTTCTTTTACTTATACTGGAGTCTTCTACGGCTGTATGATTGTCACATATATGCTGCATGGATAATACTCCGAAATCTTACGTGCATTCATAATGTAACTCACCCTGGATCACTGATCAAATAATTCCTTTTGTTCCTTCTCTATTTTCTTTAAATGTAAGCAATTACTTTTCCTGGTCGTTTTGCCACTTGTTGCATGTATACTTGGCTTATCTTAGTTCCCACACATGCTAAATTTTTCGTGCAACTCATATGATCTCGAATATTACTTTTGATTTTTCTTCCCGTTCCTTAGCCACGGTAGGTACCACTTCCTTATGGAGAGCATACAATGTTGTTGTGAGACTATTGTTACAAGACCATTTCCTCCTTAGGTTACTGAGCTTAGGTTGAAGCCTTCTTCCTTACTTCCTTAGTTAGTCTTTCATTGTAGTATTTAGGGAGGATCCTCTGATTCTTGTAAAGCTATGAGCTTATCACATCGTATACCTGATAGAATTTTTGATGTCCTTCCTCGCCTATAATTACCCGTAGTTACTTACCTCCACGCTCTTGTGCTTGTAGGGTTGCTTGTGAACTGATATTTGGATTGTCTTCCTAGTGGGACGCTCTTTTATTTTCATAACACTCATACGGTACCTTTACTACCCCAAGTCCTATCTGAATATTTCTCAAGGATCACGATGTCGTATCTGCGAGACTGAATTCCCCATGTTGGGGTTCACTATGTTCATCTTGTATAATTTGTTGATTTATCTGTGTCTTCTTGTTTAGCCATAACTAGGCTCTTCCTGGATCAACTACTAACTACTCGTTGGCCCATCCTCACATCAATATTTCGCGTAATCTTTCTTGGATTATTTCCTTTGCATTAACTTACGGCTCTCACTGGCACCTTATTTATCAATAACATCTCGGGCAGGGACCCTTACTTCCTTTCCTTGACGCCGTATTTGCATAATGTTCTGGAATCATAGCATATCTGTAGGCTTTGAATAAGTGCAATCTCATCCCTTTTTTCATTTTTTTTTATTTTTTTCGCATTCTTCCCTTACCATTCCATAATTACTAGAACAACTTAATTCTGACTTAATACCACATCACTCCATATTCCCTTTAGGGGAGCACTAAGATTTAATATTAAGATAATCTACGTATAGATGTTTTACCTTCTCATCTGTGGCATAGTTTCACATCATCGATGATCCTTACTCACCTCGCGGTAATCCTTCTGTACCAAGGATAACAAAATTCCTCGCTCGCGAGGATGCCACTTAGTGTAACTGGCACATACAGTCCCTTAAGCTTAACTTTACTCACCTTGCTTACTTTGGGGAAGCGTCTTCCTGAATGACCCTTAAAGGGTATTCTTCTGTCCTCCATTCTATTATCACCAGGACGCAATCTCTGAAATTCTCATGATGTCGACTACTACTCAGTCCCTAGTTCATGCTTAGTTTATCTTGTTCATCAGTCCATGCTGATTTCTTATTACTCTGGGGTCTAACTTTTTCTTTTGGTAGTCGCGTTGGAGTTACGAACTTATTTCTCGAAATGAGGATATGACTTTATGGCATATACTCTTTTGTTGTCTCAAGGCCTGTCACCTCTCGTATTTTCCTTCACTTGAGTATAAACTCAGTAATACTGTCATCTTTTTGATCTGTCATTGTCGTCCATGTATCACATCTTACTCATAATGCTTCATTAACTCTCTTCTTATTTCCCGCTGACATTTATGTCTATTACTTTATTCAGAAAACTTCAACAAGACATTCTTTGCTTTTAGCTCCCCTTGCTCCATCCCCTGGCTCTTCGGGTTGCCTAACATTCTCGTTCTACTAAGGACGGGAGCCACACTAAGGTAATGTTTATCCCTTCAAGGCTTCTAGTGCCTATCTTTGTAGTACTCATATCTAGCTGTACTATTTTAGAGTGTACCATTTGGGTGTCTCACAAGGAGATCTATTACCACATTTACAATACCCTTCGGAAATGTCAACTAACACAAACAATCCATTTACTATTTTGGGTTACTCTAACCCCAGCCGGATCCTGATATCCCGTCCTTCTCTTAAACTACACTTGTCAGCCCCCAGAGGACATAACTGAAATGGGTGTGATCAATTGTATATATCTCCGTTACTGTTAAAGGTAACTCAGAATGCTTATATTTCTCTGTTTGAATTGTAAATACTGTTAACTTTCATTAACTGGGTACCTCGTACCCTTTTTCATCTTGCTTCTTTTACTTGCTGAAACTTGTGTGTACCTTCCGATTCTCTTATTCCTTTTTACCGTAAGAGTGGATAGACATTCTAGTCTTAGGGATCCTTATCAAGAAGTTTACACATCTTAGTACACACATGATCTGTTGAATACCTCATATTTATCCATCATAAGCATGATGCAAAAATTGAGTTCCTCTAACTCAACTCTTCCACAGCTACATCTCTTACCAACCGTTTTTCTGGATGGAGGCGTCATCGTACTATCAATAATATAGAGTTTAGGAAATTGAGTTCTAACAACTGAGCTCTACCACATGATCTAGAGTAAGAAGAAAGAGTGACAGTCCTAAATGCCATGTAGCCTCCTACTTATAAGTGTGGTGCACGACACACCTATAAATAAGACTCTACTAGACACGGCTTGTAGACTCCCTAGGAAAGAACTGCTCTGATACCACTTTTGTCACGACCCAAACCGATGGGCCGCGATGGGCACCCGGTACCTTACTCAACCGAGTACCAACGTAACATATCTTTCTTATTACATCATCATATACACGTGACATACAGGCCTAATAGGCCAGCATCATCATTTATAAACTCAAAACATAGGCCAACAAGACCGTACAATCTTTCACGTACACGACATATGTCTACAAGCCTCTAAGAGTACATAACTGTCATAAAGGTCGGGACAGGGCCCCGCCATACTAATTAGTACATGTTCTAACTATACTGACCACATAAGCAACTCCGGAACAAATGGAGTGCACCAACATCTTCCGTTGAGCTGATCACCTACTTGGAAGATTCTCGACCTGTCTATCGATACCTGCGGGCATGAAACGCAGCGTCCCCAGGCAAAAGGGACGTCAGTACAAATAATGTACCGAGTATGTAAGGAATGAAATTCAGTAAATAATAGACATGAGAGAAACATAGAGTAAAAGACTCGACATGTACGTCTGCCTAGCTCTGTGAATCATTTCATTTTTATAATGTCATGCATATGCGTATAAATGTCAAACCATGCATTGGTATATGCGTTCATAATATCATCAAGCCTCTGAGGGCATCCCATCATATCATTTCGGCCGCTGTGGGCAAATCATCAACGTATACCAGCTGATCAGGTGGTGGTGCGTATATAACGCTGTAACCTTTTTTCATATCCCATATACATATAATATACGCGTATATATCTGGTCATGGGTCAATGTACATGTATAAATGTATGAAATGCATAAGAAATACGTTAATAAGATTTTTTCGGAAAGTTATAGAAATAATATGTCCGTCGAATAAATTTTATCAAATATGTATTTTTCTGAGACCCATGAACAGAAGATATAATAATAATTCATATGGGGAATCAAGAATATAGACACCCCTAATATTTCTATGAATAGAGTCATTTATGGAAATTGTGCATTTGCTCGTTTCGTATAGATCATGCCAAAAGAAAAGAAGGGATAGCCTTAACATACCTGGAGTAGGAAAATATCCGTATAATATTCTTGGAAAAGGTTGCACCGTACTCCTTTAGAACCGCAAAATTTCACGTTGCTAAGTATTAAGTATTCTTGTATGAGATTTGATTGTAGCAAATCGCGTGTATAATTTGTATGAAATTATACACGGTTTTGATAATACACCAGTTTCGGCCATTGCCAAGTTGAGCTTAATTTTGTGCTCAACCGATGCTTATATCTTCTAATATCAAGGGGGTAAGCAAACATTAGTTTTCATGTGTTAAATTGATTATAATCACGTTCTGAGGCTAAAGAGGGGTGAATCTTGTTGTATGCTCTTATAATATGACACATTTATACATGGTATATGAGTCACTTTATGGACCATAGGTGGCAGCCACGTTGATGCACTAAAGCTTATTCAAATTTTTACTCATTTCCCTTAATCAACTTATTAATCCCCCACTAATTCAATAATTAATCAATTACCCACATAATTAAGAATTATCTCAAATTACTTTAAAATACTATTCACTTTTTAACATACTTTATATACCTTACTATCGTGGCCATGTGGTACCTTGTATGATACTAGCACATAAATACCGGGTATTTTAGCTTGGGCCGTATTTTATCCCAACATGTCAAACTTTGACGTAAATTTATTTTTTTTGATTTTTTTACCCTCTCATCTTCACGAATTTACTCATCACTTGTTTGAAATAACGTAATACTTATAATTCCAAAATAATCTCGTTCACGAGCTTACGTAAGAAACTTTTAACGTACGAAAATGCGGGATGTGACATCTCATTTCCGAGCTTTCATCAATTTATTTGTGGCGTACTCTCACATGCGAAAATATAGGGTGAAACACCTCGAATCACATCAAACAATATTAAAACACGAATCACACCCCAATTTGAAGCTTAAATGAAACTATCGAATTCCAACTTCTATATTCGATGCCGAAACCGAACAAATCAAGTCCGATTGACTTCAAATTTTGCACACTAGTCATAAATGATATAACAGACCTATTCAAATTTTCAGAATTATATTCCAACCCCGATATCAAAAAGTCAACTCCTGGTCAAACTTTTTAAAAATCACCCATTTTCCAAATTTTGCCAAAATGCGTCAAATTGTCCTACGGACTTTCAAATTCAAATCCGGACATACACCTAAGTCCGAAATCACCATACGAAGCTATTGACATCATCAAAATCCCATTCCAGAGTCATTTGCTCAAAAGTCAAATTCCGGTCAACTCTTTTCATTTAAGTTTCAAAAATAAGGATTGTTCTTCCAATTTAATTCTGAACCTTTCAAAACCAAACTCGACCGCACACGCAAGTCATAATACACATTATGTAGATGTCCGGGACCTTAAGTCACTGAACGAGATGCTAATTCACAAAATAACAAGTCGGGTCGTTATAATTTAGTTTTTATACACTAATAATATAAAATTAGTGCATAGAAAAATCAATTGCAAGTAACTTTCTATAATGAGTACATTTGTACTTTACAAAAGATGATCTCTATAGTATAGTACTATTTTCTTCATCCCAATTTATGTAACAATTTTTTCGTTTTAGTCGGTCTAAAAAAGAATGATATCTTTCTGTATTTAGTAGCAACTCAACTTTCCTTCTTGAGTAAGACAAAATTAGAATACTTAGAGTGTAAGTTTAGTGTTGGGACACATGAAGAAGAAGTGGACGTGAAGTTTGATACACAAGTCATCTCCAAAGAGAGAGTTTTAAATATCTTGGGTCTATAATACAGAGTAACGAGGAGATTAACGAGGATGTCGCACATCGTATAGGAGCGGGGTAGTTGAAATGGAGGCTCGCTACTGGTGTTTCGTATGACAGGAATGTGCCACCTAAACTTAAGGGCAAAATCTACAAAGTGGTAGTTAGACCGACAATGTTGTATGGAGCCGAGAGTTGGCCAATCAAGAAATCTCATTCCCAGAAGATGAAAGTAGCAGAAATTAGGATGTTGAGATGGATGTGTGAGCATATCAGAAAAGACGAAATTAGAAATGAAGTGAGTGTGGCTTTTGTGGAAGATAAGTTGCGGGAATCGAGGCTGAGATGGTTCGGTCATATGAAGAGGAGAGACTCTGATACCCCCGGTTATGAGGTGCGAGAGGTTTTTCATGGCGAGTTAGAGGAGGGGTAGAGGGAGGCCTAAGAAGAAATGTGGTGAGGTGATTAGGCAGGACATAGCTCTGCTCCAGCTTACCGAGGACATGACCCTTGATAGAAAGGTGTGGAGGTCGAGAATTAGGGTGGTGGGGTGATAGACAGTCTAGAGTTTCGCCTTGTCTTACTAGTAGTAGTAGTACTACTCGGGGTATTTTCCTATTCCTAGTCCCTTGTTTTTATATGGTGTGACATTATTATCACTAGGATTGACACTATTCTTGTAATTTTGTATCCCTAGACTCTTTTATTACTCGTTGTATTATTTGCTTCCATTGTGTTATTACCTTGTTGTTGCTATTATTTCTCAATTGCTTCATTTTTACTGTTCTTGAGCCGAGGTTCTTTCGGAAACAACCTCTCTACCTTCATAAGGTAGGGGTAAGGTCTGCGTACACATTACCCTCCACAGACTCCACTTGTGGGATTTCACTGGGTTTGTTATTGTTATTGTTGTCAACTTTCCTTCTTGACCTTAATGAAATGATTTCTAGCCACATAAAATTTCATGGTTTCTTTTAAACCATAATTTTTTAAAATCTTCCTACATTTCTTAAACTCCATGTCTAGTTAAATACTTTCATATAAATTGTGATGAAGTGAGTATTAAAGAAAAAATATTTAAATTTGTTCTTGTATTATCCACAAAAATTTTAATTTGACGTTCGTACACTTTTAGATTATTTAATTCTTATTATTAGTTAATCGTCAAGTATTTGTATTAGCTATTAACAAAGTAGCAAGTGGATCACACGTGCCCAAGTTCTTTAACAAGAAAAAGTCAAAAGTTATCCCTCTACTTTGATTATCATTTAAAAGAAAAAAAAACGAGACTATTTATAACGACGAGAGTAATGTTAGACCAAATGATCAATCTCGAGTAGTAGAAAAATAAATTTGACCATTTTTCCTTAATTAAATCATTCTCAATTTTATTTAGATATTTTTCATTGGTTGTTTGTGTCGCACGTATACATAAAATCAACTTTCCATGGGAGTTGGGACAATCCCAAGCAAAAATCGGATAACACGAAAAACACACACAGCACGAAACAAGACACCAATTTAACGGACAAAATCAACCGACTTCCTAAATCCAACGGCCATCATTTCTTCTACAAGCTATCGCCGGGAAAATATAAGCTCTCACAATCTGCAAATTTTCAATTCAATTTTTTTCCCTTCAAAATTCCTCTCAAATGGCACAAATTTCCTTAAATTTTCAGTTTAATACCAAGTATTTGTACAGACACACTTTCTTCTGCAATCGTTATGGTTTTTTACACGAAAATAAAAACATTTCTTTGATCAATAAAAATTCCCCTTTTCGTCCACACGCTGTTGTATTTTCCAAATCCCTAAATGGGTTTCAATTTTTAGCGAAGAAACGTGAAATCTTAGCCCGAGCTAACGGGTCGTGCGAGCAAGATTCGGATTCGACGGAAAAAACCGAATCCTCAGCTGAAAACAGCAAGAAAAACCCGGGTTCGGATTCGGGTCCGGGTCGAGTTCCTGGGTCCGGTCCAGGCCGGAAAGACAGTTGGTGGTCGAAGGGAAAGAAGTTGAGGTGGGAGCCGATAGTACAGGCTCAAGAAATTGGAGTTTTGTTGTTGCAATTGGGGATTGTGATGTTTGTTATGAGGTTGCTCCGACCTGGTTTACCGTTACCCGGGTCGGATCCTAGAGCCCCGACAAGTTTTATAAGTGTACCTTACAGTGAGTTTTTGAGTAAGGTGAATAGTAATCAGGTGCAGAAAGTTGAGGTTGATGGTGTACATATTATGTTTAAGTTGAAAAGTGAAGTGAGTAGTAGTAGTGTTGTTATAGAGAATAATGAGGATAGTAAGTTGCAAGAATCTGAGGCATTGTTAAGGAGTGTGAGTCCTACAAAGAAAATTGTGTATACGACGACGAGACCGATTGATATAAAAACCCCTTATGAGAAAATGCTTGAAAATGATGTTGAGTTTGGTTCTCCAGATAAAAGGTCTGGTGGTTTCTTGAATTCTGCATTGGTAAGGTTTAGATGAACAACTTTTCTAGTTCATAATGTTGTTATGCAATGTTAAGTGGTATACTTACACCTTGCATGTTCACTTGCTATATCTGTATACAGTGGCGGACGCACGTGGTGGCAAGCGGGTTCAACTGAACTCGCTTCATCAAAAAATAATACTGTGTATATGTATAAATTAGGATTAAAGCTGCATAAATTTTGTATAAATATTTTATTTGAACCCACTTGACAACTAGTATTTTACGACTAAAGTTATGTACTTCTAAGATTGAACCCGCTTGCACAAAATCCTGGGTCTGCCACTGTCTGTATAGGATTTAAGTTATGTGCATTATCAGTGTAAATTATTTTTGGATAGTTCAATTTTACCGGTTATAACAAGTTCCAATCTAGTTTTCAAGTTACCATGTTGTAGGTCAATTTTAACCGATGGTGTAAAATAATTTATACACTGTCAATGCACAGAACTTAAACTCATCTTAGCAAAAGGAGCAGTAACACCAGATAGTAGAATAGAAAAACCCGTAGAGCTAGCTTGAAAATGGACTGGTATTTAGAAATTTGATGCTTCCGCAACAGCTATCTTTAGAATGTCTTAGTTCTTTCTTCAATCTTTCTAAATGCTACTATTGTGACTTCACTGCGTTTGATTTTGTCTTTCTGGAATTGCCACAAATGGAGTAGTTATAACTAGACCAACTGAAAAGTTGTTATTACCTTTGTTGGAAGAAAAATGTTGTCTTGCCTTTATGTCATGTAGTTAATATCTCTTTTCACTGAGCTTTCATGGTACTTAAGGTATTTCTGTCTACTAGCACGTTCTATTTCATTTAATCAGCTGGACTCCATTCCTCACTGGTTAGAGTCGGCTAACCTTTCTCAACCTTCCTCTTTTATTGGGATTTAGGACCAGTTATGTGAAGCTCATTTAACAAGTGTTTAAGGTACTCTATTAGAAGACAGACATTCTGTATGTGGATTCTCAATGAGTTGTTACTTGATTGAGATGACTTGACTTGGGGATTTGGAGAAACCACTGGAGTGGAGTTTGATGGTTCACCAAAATGATGTTTTTGAGTCGTCTATATTCTTTTCCTTTTTCCCTTTTTTCTGATGTTATTTCATTATTCACTATAATGATATGAACAAGTTATATTTCCATCTCACATTGAATTTCGAATTCAACACCCCATATTCAAAATGCATTCTTTGGCCGACAAAAAGGATGTGAATGAGGATTTAAGATGTAAACCTCTGATTATAGGGTTGAGTTATTTTTCAATTACATCTTTCTTAATAGTGGAAGGAAGTATCACTAAGTTTGAGTGATTGGAAAACATAGTGAAAAACTAAACCAATTTTACTGCACAAATGTGTGCATGGCCTCTTACCCTGGACTCCAAAAAAAAGAAGAAAGAACTAAAAACATAGCAGTTAGAAGATACATTTTTTCCATAATCGTGGGTTTCAACCAGAGATCTGCTTTGAGCTCTTTATTGTTACACTAGTTACGGATAATCTAACAAGAGGTATACATGATAATGTCTCATGGTGTATACTATTTGTATTTTGAACATGATATTGTATTAACTGACGAAGCTAGCGAGGGTGTTAACCAGAAGCTTGAACATGGAGAAGCACTTTAGGAAGTAAAAATCTAGGATTCTAGAAGTAAGAACAATTCACCGCAAGTTTAGCTGGTATAAGAAGAATGAAGTTAATGTGAATAGATGTGATGGTGGTTACCAAATGCAGATAATTCTGATAGTTATGCTCAATTTTGCAGGTCAATGGTATGATAGATGAAGATATAACACATAAAATTAAAATAGGATAGTTGAAATAGAGGAGTGTCACTGTGATGAAAATGTTCTGCCATGGGAGGATGCCTACAAAAGCAAAATGCATGTTCTAAAGCATGGTAGTAAGCCCAGCAACTTATATGAGAGTGGATGTTGGGCCTCTAGGGCCCAACATATGATGAGTGTCATAGAAATGGGGATGATAAGATGGATGTGCAATCTATAAGATTAAACAAGATAAAAAATGACCGTATCCGACGATAAAATGAAAATAAACATCACTCTTGTTCATGTATTATGAAGATCTCCAAGTTCACTGGTCCGATGGTGTGAAACAAATGATTATTCAATCTGTTAAAGAGAAGAGGTAAACCTAAAATCATGTGGAGGAAGTTGCAAAAATCTACAATCTTTGAGAATCCAAGCAGAGTCGGTGCAAAATAAAACACAATAAATGCGAAAGAAACTATATACCAACTATTTGAGATTAAGGTTTAGTTATGCAGTTACATCAGGTCCATGTTTTTGTTAGAATATTTTTAAAACATGTTTAGACATTGCATGTCAGTAGAAAATGTAGAGTATCTCTAGTTAGAGACTCCGAATTATCAAGTATTGGAAGGAAGCAGGGTCCAAATGGAGTGAAATGTATATTGAGGATTCATATGGCCTACCCCGATTAGCTTGGGATGGAGGCATGGTTGTTGTATTTTGAGGGAACAAATGACTATATCAAATGAAAAATATTTCAGTGTTGAGTTGAATCATATGTTCCTATTGTTGCTTTCCTAATTTGAAATGTCTTGTGATTCTAAATTTTTAAAGCATGAGCAGATTTGCTGTTGATTCTAAGCTAGCCCATTCTCTTAATTTGCTAGGAAAAGTACCACAGTCGTTCCTGTGAAACAAACATCCTGCTCTTAAGTTTGAAAACAACTCCCTGTTTTCACGCTTTCCTGTTAGAACGGCCCTTTGACATGAAACATTCTGGAGTGTAAGATGAATTTTCACTTTTTTTTTTTTTGCTCAAGGGCAATCATGGCATGCTTTCTATATTTTTCCTTCTAGTTTGTTTCATGTGAATTTTTGTCTCATGTTGCTTGACTTTGTCCCCCAGTAGCCGTTCATGTTATCCATCTGTTTTCTGGTGTCCCCTAAGCATTTCATTATTTTGTCTCAATCCTTATTTTTTTGCTCCAAATGTTGGAATTAAAAATTAACTTTACTTTTGATTTTGCAGATAGCTTTATTCTATGTTGCTGTACTAGCAGGGCTTCTTCATCGCTTCCCAGTAAACTTTTCTCAGGTATATTTGTGAATATATTTGTGGCAATTCCAATATCCACCATATTTATGAATACATCACCTACTTTATTGTGGCTGCATAATTACAGAGCACTGCTGGTCAGCTCAGAAATCGCAAGTCAGGGGGTTCAGGTGGCGCCAAAGTATCTGAACTTGGGGAAACTATCACATTTGCTGATGTTGCAGGTGTTGACGAGGCTAAGGAGGAGCTAGAAGAGATTGTGGTATGTTTCATTTTCATTTGGTGGACTCTCTTAGCAATATTTCCTCGCGAGTGCTGCATTGTGATACCTAAAGTATTGAATAGTTTATAATTCATTATTGTGGTCTTTTATAACTGCTATTTTCTCCAGGAATTTCTTAGGAATCCAGATAAGTACATACGGCTTGGTGCACGTCCTCCTCGTGGTGTTCTACTGGTGAGTTTCAAATTCAACATAGTAATGGGACTGCTAGGTGGTTATCAAAGTGAAAAGCTGCAAGACTACTGATACAATAATTGGAGGCTTCAAATCATAACTCATTGAAACTTTCTGCTTTCTGGTTATTTATTTATTTATTTATTTATTTAGTTATTTTGTCTTCCTGAAGGGATTCTCTCTCTATCCCTTCACTTTGTGATGCCTCTATAACTAAATTACATCATTATTTCCTGCTAATTTTTCTATGTGACTGTTGACTCATAGACCATTCTACTTGGGGACACCCTTTGATTAGTTATCATCTTTGCGCTTCTTAGTGTATACATTGTTCAAGTAGCTTTAAATTCTTGCAGGTAGGTCTTCCCGGGACAGGAAAAACACTTCTAGCTAAGGCCGTCGCTGGGGAAGCTGAGGTTCCTTTCATCAGTTGTTCTGCAAGTGAGTTTGTAGAATTGTATGTCGGTATGGGAGCATCACGTGTCCGGGACCTGTTTGCACGGGCAAAGAAGGAGGCACCTTCAATAATTTTTATCGATGAGGTAGCCTGTGCTTTCCCTCTTTCCTTCTTCCTCTCCAAACTCAAAATATCCTAATAAAAAGTGTCTCCATTTTCCCGGATGTGCAGATAGATGCTGTGGCAAAAAGCCGTGATGGTAAATTCCGCATCGTAAGCAATGATGAAAGAGAGCAGACACTGAACCAACTACTCACTGTAAGATGTGCTGATTTTTTTATGTGCTACATCACTTCAGTTTTGCATAAGAAATTAATATTTTACAATAATCGGCAGGAGATGGATGGATTTGACAGTAATTCTGCTGTAATTGTCCTTGGAGCAACAAATCGCTCTGATGTTTTAGACCCTGCTCTTCGCCGACCTGGAAGATTTGATCGTGTAGTGATGGTTTGTATCTATCCTCTGCTGGAATAGAAATTTCGTTTATTATAAAGCTTTGTCCATGATTTGGAGCATTGGTCATGACCTCCTCATACAACAACTCCTATAGAAGGGAAGTGGTGATGTAAGTTTTTGTTTCAAGGTGGAAGCGCCTGATAGGGCTGGAAGAGAAGCTATCCTAAAGGTACATGTCTCCAAGAAAGAACTTCCCCTGGCACAAGATGTTAATCTTGGTAACATCGCTTCTATGACTACTGGTTTCACGGGGTAATCCTTCCTCTCTGATTTTCTTAAGCTTTCAATTTCGTCTATGATGTTTCTATGGCTGTCTGACTGTTCATCTTGGGGATTGTACAGGGCAGACCTTGCAAATCTAGTGAATGAAGCTGCTTTGTTGGCAGGAAGGCAGAATAAAGTTGTAGTTGAAAAAGAAGATTTCATTCAAGCTGTTGAGCGTTCAATTGCGGTATTGCTTCTTCCCTCTCAAAACAATGCTCTAATAGCCAAGTGACATGCATGCACCATTACTATTTCTGCATTACATGAAACTATGTTTCTCCATTCTCATGTGCTATATCCTCGAATATTGCTGCTTGTAGTAGTTCAATAAGAGCTAAGTGGGCACACTTAAGAAGCTTGTTATAAGAAAAGATATCCATCTTAAGTATTCTCCCTTGAACAAGAGCCCACTAGGAAGGATTTTACATTTTTGGGCTCTATTATATGATAATTTTAACAAACTTGTATTGCCATTGCTTCAGAGAAGAGGTGCATGTTATCGGTCCTTAAACTTAGAATGTGTATGTTCCGCTGTCTTCTTCCTTTTTTTTTTTCTTTTTTTTTGTTGTGATAATCGTGGTGTCCGGGCCAACTTAGGCGCACCGCGACTAATTCCATGGGATATCTGCTACCTCCCACCAACAACAGATACCGGGTAACTCTATCCACCAAGGCTTGGACAGATGGAAAGAAATCACCTAGTGCTTTTTGTCTCCGCCGGGAATTAAACCTGAGACCTCATGGTTCTAACCTACTTCATTGACCACTAGGCCACACCCTTGGGTGCTATGTTCCACTGTTTTGGACCTTGATAGTTTTAAATGAACAGAATTTTGTATACAGTTAAAATATAATGGTCAGCAATGAGGAATATGTGCAAGACTCAAGATTCCTAACATTAGCGTTAATGGTAGAATTGGCTGAGTCAAGCTTCATTTGATCCCTCTTTTAGCTCAGGACCAGTGTCTTCTAGTTTCATGTGCACCAAACTTGAAGTACGAGCAGTCTTTGGCTTTGAGTAGAATTACATATTACTCAATTTATGTCTATGAATCCTGTATAACAAAATTGTAAAAAGCTTGAATAGGATGGGGAATAGTGACTGCCCTCTAAGAGCCCGTGCAAGGAAGAGCATTGTCCCAGGAAAATCCAACAAGGTTGAAGGTCTAATTCTTGGAAATTCTAGATGGGCTACAAGTTATAGTTTGTTTCCCCCATGCTTAATCTAGCACTGCTGGTTTGTTGGTCAATAGGAAAATAAATGATAAAAGTATTTCTTGTTCTTGATTAGGGGTGGCAAACGGGCGGGTCGGGTCGGATATGGGACGGTCGAAAACGGGTAATGAAAAAACGGATAAATTATCCGACCCGACGCATATTTGATAAGGATAAAAAACGGGTTAACCGGCGGATAATATTGGTAACCATATTATCCATGACTTCATGAATATGATTACTTTTGGAAGAATTCCTAGTCTCCCAAACTTGAGGAACCTCCAATTTGAGGCTTTACAAATGTAAAAGTTAAACCCATTAGGTATCCATTGGTTATCCATTTTCTAAATGGATAATATGGTTCTTATCCATATTTGACCCGTTTTTAAATAGTTCATTATCCAACCCATTTTTTAGTGGATAATATGGGTGGTTAACTGTTTTTTATAACCTTTTTGCCACCCATTTTTGATCATGCTCTGCTATGCCAGGTGATTTGTATATTTTAGTTGTTCACCAATTCCATTCAGGTTTACAAGCTTCATTTTCAATGTTTCAGGGCATTGAGAAGAAGACTGCCAAGCTGCAGGGCAGTGAGAAGGCTGTAGTTGCAAGGCATGAAGCAGGTCATGCAGTAGTTGGGACTGCTGTTGCGAATCTTCTTTCTGGGCAGCCACGGGTTGAGGTAATCATTATTTTCACTTGCTCTGAGAAAGTTTATTTCTTACTGATTTACTACAAGCTCACATTATTTGTTTCACTAGTCGACTGGTTTTGTGTCGCACTGGATAACATCTGATAAAAGAGACTGATCCCCCCACATTATTTGTTTCACTAGTCGACTGGTTTTGTGTCACACTGGATATCATCTGATAAAAGAGACTGACCCCCCCCCCCCCCCCCCCACACACACACACACACACACAAACACAAACCAAAAAAACAAAAGAAAAAAGAAGAGAACTCTCTAATAGAATTACTCAATATTTAGAATTTCTAGAAAGATATTTTCAGAATAGGAAAATCAGCACGTCTGCAAATCTTGAATAGCCTGGTATTTAACCATTTCCAGAGACATAATACATCAGCAAGACCTCTCCTTTGCATTTGGCATGGGACCTCTAAATTCTAATATCGTTTAAATTGGGTTTTGCTTGTTCTTGGGTTATGGAGCCTTAAAAAACAGTTGGATCATTGATCAATGTCACTGCTCTGACCTATCCTTCTTGACGTAGTATAACTGTTATTATGGCAAAATAAAATAAAAAATAGAAAATGGGGAAGTAGTGAATTTTTGGTGTCTCGTTAAGTGATAAAAATGTCCGAAATGGAAAGATATTAGTGTCTGGATTTAATACTTTATCCCAGAAAAGGAAAAACAAGTGGGTGTCTGGATTTGATAAGGAATAGGAAATGACTTGGTTCTGATGTCAGACTCGAATACAACTCAATATGCTGCCTATTACTTGACCTCTATTATACCTAATGAGGCAAAGCTGGAAGAATATTATTTACATAAGCATCTTACTTATCAGGAAAAAAAACATAAGGTTCTCCCTCCCTTTCTTTTCTGTCTTTCTCCAGATTCATGGAAATGTATGCACTGGCTAAAAGGTTCTTGGCCTCTGTGGCAAGCAGCTCTGGGTTTGTTTTTCCTTAATGTGTTTCCTCAAAAAGAATACTATAATTTTTTGGTTGAGTAGGTAAGGTAAATTGTTCCAAGATTTTGGTGTTAGTAAATAGAGAGTGACTTCCCCTCCCCCTCACCCCCCCAACCCAACAACCCAACTTCATTCTTCTCAATGTGAAAGTTGTTTCTTATGAAACATCTGAAGACATTTTCCTTGTTACTTCCCCTTCCCTCTCTTTATTGATCTTGATGGCGCCAGTTAGTTCATTATCTCCTCCCCCGATTATCCTGCAATTAAAATGTATTTCTATATCAATGGAACAATACCAACATGGTTCTGAAAGTTGTCTTCCTGCAAAGGTCTCTCAATTTGTTTGCTCCTTCTTGTGTGAAATATTCCAAGTGAAGTCAGCCGTTTCTATATCGGTGCATGATCCTTAAAGGCTTTTACCAAAATGAGTATTTTGCTGCTTCTCAATCGTGCTCATCTCAAAGACTCAAACTGCAATTATTGCTTTTCTTGTACGTAATTGGGAATATTGCAGTTATGGTTTCAATAACAGCTCCCTTTTCTCGTTAATCAGAAGCTAAGCATATTGCCGAGATCTGGAGGGGCTTTAGGATTTACTTATATTCCTCCAACCAATGAGGACAGATATCTGCTATTTGTTGATGAGTTACGGGGAAGATTGGTCACTCTTCTTGGTGGACGTGCAGCGGAAGAAGTCTTGTACTCTGGACGTGTATCTACAGGTGCTCTTGACGATATACGCAGAGCAACAGACATGGCCTACAAGGCAGTGGCTGAATATGGTCTTAATGAAACCATTGGCCCTATTTCAGTGGCAACTCTTTCCGCTGGTGGAATGGATGATAGTGGATCCATGCCCTGGGGAAGGGATCAGGTATTTTCTACTTTTCCCTCTCTCGTGATGTCTGCTTTATTTATTTTTTGGATAACCGTGGTGTTGGGGCAAGCTTGCGCGTACTTTGACTAATTCCACGGGATACATGCTACCTCCCACCAGCAACATGTACCATGTAACTCTGCCCTAGCCTTTGCTTGGACAGATGAGAAGAAATCATCTAGTGTTTTTGCCTCCGCTGAGATTTGAACCTGAAATCTTATGGTTCTCAACCCACTTCATTGACCACTAGGCCACACCCTTGGGTGCAATGTCCGCTTTCTTCTGCTTTAATACTCTGGTTTCTAACTTAAGAATACAACCTCCTTAACAGAACTGTAATTAAAATTTATTCCAACAGGGGCATCTTGTTGATCTTGTCCAAAGAGAGGTCAAGGCCTTACTACAGTCTGCACTTGATATTGCACTTTGTGTTGTACGTGCTAATCCCACAGTTCTTGAGGGGTTGGGAGCTCAATTGGAAGGTAATACTTAATGATGCTTTTACTTACCGGTTAACATTTTGATATTCTTTAGTATTGCTTTCTTTTAGCATCTTCACAAGGCAGTGATTTTACATTGAAGCTTGTGTAAACATAATTAAGTAAATAAAGTTGTGCTCTCTATAACAACTTAAGCTTTTAGATGAGATGCTCACACGATTTAACTTGGTTCTCACTGTAACTCATTATCAAAAATAACTTTCATGTGCCAAGCACATGAAAAACAATCATGCTTGCATGTGTAGGGGTGTGTTGAATCATACTTTAAGTAAATAGAAAAGTGCTCTTTTTACAGCTTAAGCTTTAAGACGAGAAGGTCACACAATTTAACAAAGTAAGTTAAGAGAATCTTATTTTGATTTATTGATTAACAATGAAGATCTTATTTTAATATTCTCTTTCTTCCACCTCAGAGAAAGAGAAAGTAGAAGGTGAAGAACTACAAGAATGGTTGAGCATGGTCGTTGCACCGGCGGAACTTAACTTTTTTGTTAAGGGCAAGCAAGAGTCTTTACTTCCATTGCAAGCAAGCTCTGGATGACAGCTGCAAGCTTAACCAAGTCATCTGTATCAAAAGAAAATTCGAGTAAGGACTTTCACGTCATCATCTTTGCTCTAAGGAAAACAAAGCTATATTCCTGGACCAGATGGACACGGCGTGCTGGCACCCGGCCAGCTTGATTTTGTATGTGTTACTAAGGTCATTGACAGCTACTTAACTCCTATAAACTCCACTGTTATATACCACGATCACAGGTTGGTAATTCAAAGAGAAGGCATATACTAAAGATGAGTCAAGAGTTTTCTTGATCCTAGAAGTGAAAGGAAAATAGGCTTGTGATCGAAGTGATGTTTGTTGGTATATTTCTTCTACGTCACTTGTACATGTGCAATTATTCTTAGTAGTTACGAGAATCAATATTTGTATCATACATCTGTACCTCATCTTACAAAGAAGTAATCCATGTTCTGATGTTGTGAGATGAAAACTGTGTATACAATGTAATCTTTGCGATTATGGGACAAAAGTATCATTAGGCTGCTATAATTCTTGACTTATGTAAATGTTGATAGTTTATCTTATTAGTAAGATTTCTTACAGCCCTATGTTTTTGTAAATTAGAAGTATTTGATGAGATGAAATGTTGAAAAGAGGCTTGTAAGTGCAGGAGAGATTGCCAGGCCAAGTAGATGATGAAATGACAATTAAATGACTTTTTGTACTTGGATTTAGTTGATTTCTTGTTTATTCATGGATGTGGAGCCATTTTTTGAGGCTGAGTTAGCATTCATTAAAATGACTAAGAGGGTGTGTGTAAATTTATAAACTGATCAAGTACTTTTTGGCTTTTTACAAATTTCGTAAACATTAAAAGTGCTTATAATTTAAAATCGATCAAAAACTATAAATCGGCTTTTAAAATTTTGGTTTGACCAAGATTACTATTTTATTCTTAATGTCTTTGTAATCTCCGAAATATCATTCCTCATACAAAACCCTACCTCCCTCTTCATTGTATTTTCGTAGTTCGTCCTTGTCCTTGAAAAGAAATTTTTTAATTTATAATTCTTTTTGTAGATGTCTGTAAAGGCATTTTAATCATTTTAACAGAAATTGCTTATCAACACTTTGTACAATAATATATAATCTCACGTAAGTGTAGTCTGAGGAGGATAGTGTATACAAGGTAGAGATGTTTTCAATAGACATCGGCTCAAGAAAATTAACACTTCTATACCAAACAAATCAATGTGCTTATTAGCATTTTAGCACTTCGATTCAAACACATTATAGCTACTTATTTATAAAAGTTGCTTCAAACTAAAAAGTGCTTTTGAATGGTTATCAGTTACTCTCAACTAGTAAAGCAAAGTGCAAAACAAGCTCTAAAGTGTCAATTGGCAAGTGGTTAACTTTCTCTCTGGCTGGTAATGAGAACAAGAAATACCACTGTTGCATAGCATAATGCAAATGTGGAGGTAATAGATTCTTAGTGATGATATTTTGGGAAGCACCCAAAATATCACAATTATTGCTTTGTGATATTTATAACTAGTGCTTATAGTCTGTCCAAAGACCACAAAAAGACAGTAGCCTCAATTTTTTTGCTATCTTTTAATCATATCAATTTTGGCAACTAGTCTATGATTTTTTTCAGTGACTCTTAGCTTTTGTCCATTGTCATTATTAAACCTAATGCTATCATCCTTCTCTATGTATAAAATAGCTCTAGAGTTGGTTGATTCAAAATAGAGTGATCTTATAATATGTATAAAATTTAATTTTGCTTTATATATGTATATATAGTTTGAGCCAAAGCACTTGTTCAGCTCAACCCCCAAAATTCCATTTTGAGACTCAAACATCGTTTCCATTGGCAAAGATTTTCTTGACATTTTTTTTGGGGTAAATAAACGACTTTTATTACCAAAATTGGAGTGTTTATACAGGAAAAAAGACTACTGGACATCAAGCCCCAGTACTAGTCAAAGTATCACAAACTAAGATTTTCTAGGACCTTTTAATACATTCCATTATAAATAATGTGATTTGTCGTACTTTTATGAAGTTCCTACATATATGGTATTTCAATTCATGTACCGGTTATTTGACCTGTATACATAGTATAATTGTTCGAGAATCACTAGTCGCGGACTGTACTTCGGCCTCATCACTTCAGATAAATTATGAATGAGGTGCCATGGACCATGGCATTTACTTGTGCTTTTCTATGAAATGGAACACTACATTATTAACATTACATTATTTTTTCCGATTTCATCATCTAAAATATACTAGAGGAGGGATGGCTCATGCTCAGCATGGGCCAACACTTAATTACAAAAATAATTTTCTTAATTTTATTTCTCTAGTTATTTCGTAAAGATTATTTATACTAATTTAAATAATATATTTAAAGATAGAAAATTTATACGCATCTTTATTTAATAAAAATATTGTTTTTTCGAGTTAACATCTGATTTTAAATTTATTTTGTTGGAATTAAACATCAGCGAAAAAGATATAAAAAAGTTTCCAATATTTCATTAGCTTGCTTCTTTTTTTGTTTTTTTTGTGTATTGTTTTTTTCTCATATTCTAATTTAAAATTTACAATAATTTTTTTTAGCAAAATAATAAGTAGGCTTGTTGGTAACACAAAAAAATTCATAGGCAACACATGTTGATAATTTCTTAGTGAGTTAAATGTAAAAGAAAAAAAAGACCCTAATTTATTTAAATCTCATCTGAATAACTAAAGAGTTTGTACTTTTTTTCGTTGATAATTCATTTGCCAATAGTTTTAAATAAGATGAGATGTCCTCTTCTAGCATAAGGGAAACCATGTGTTACATTAAAAGTGGACCTGAAAAAATATAGAAACAAATATTTCTAAAAGAATACCAGCTCTACTCTTTCTTTTTAGAGACTTTTCTTATTAAGTGCTTGAATTAAAGATAATTATTTGAGCAATTACATCTTAAATTGTTGACTTGACCTTCAAAATAATCATGAAGATAGTAAAGTTATTATAGTTTGAATAATAATATCGTGAGTTCTAATTTGAACCCATGTTATTTTCTAATCAGATTACTCTTTTCTTATTATATATACAAAAAACATAAATTTACTACTAATATTCTATTTTCTTTTTCCTTTTTCACGTGAAATATCGTCATTGGGTTTTCTTTTTTTCTTTTTCCTAATACTGCAGTCGTATGCTATTTTACAAATTTTAGTATATTCTCTATTATTATTACTCCGTTATTTTGTGTTTCCAATTAAAATAAGAAGTTGGAATACAACTGTGTTGCAATGTCGCCAAAAGGAAAAACATGTGCACATGTTGGCAGTCCACGTGGTAATTTTTTACTTAACATTACATGCAAAGCAAAAAGTGATGAATGACATTTTTTACACTTTTAAGGGCCTGCAAAGTTGCCTTAATTACCACAATGTATAATGGCAACTCAAGTAATAATGGACCATATCAGGGTAAAATTTTGAGTGAACATCTGTCCTTTTTCAGCTACAGAAGCACGAAGTACTGTAATTTCCAAAGTACCCCTTCTGATTCAAAATATAACCGAATATACCTCAATTTGTATTAGGACAACTAAAAGAATAAACTAAAATACTATGGTTGTTCCGTCATTTCACTTTGAGCGAAAGCTCCTCTCGATTCTCTCTTATTAATAGTAATATAATAATAACGGACTCAAGTTATATCCCAAAAAAATAACATTTTAATTAACACTTACATGAATAATTGGACACAAATTTGTTTTTCTCAATTTGCAGCTAGACCTAGTTCCTTAATAATTATTTTCTTTATACATATTAATTCAACTTTAGTTTTGTGTATAAAAGAATTGGAGATTTAGGTGGAAGCAAGTTGTAGTACATCATCCGTGGCATATGCGTTTGCATGAGTGTATGTACTGAATTTTTCTTCAATTTGAATTTAACTTTCTTTATATCACACTACTATTACTATTTGAAAAGAAAAAAATAAACCTTTAGTTTACCATAATCGTTTTGAAATATTTTTAATTCCAAAAAGATTGATTTATAATACTTATATGTATTTCTAAATATTTTTTACTTAAAAAGATGATTTAATTTAATCTTATATCCAGTGGCGCACCTAACAGTAGTTTCACGAACTCAGCAGAAACTAGTGCTTTGATCAAATAATCCAAATATATATATGTACCAAAATAAGTATAGATAGTATTATATATACTTCATCCATTCACTTTTACTTGGCATGTATACTAAAAATAGATTTTTATTTTTACTTGTCATTTTACGCATATCAAGAGAAGACAAATTTTTTTTTTCCTGTTATACCCACAATATTTATAACTCATTTCAAATTATTTTCTCAAATCCAATAAAATATGCATCAATTAATAAGGGTATCATGGTAAATTATGTACTTCATTCATTATTTTTTAAGGGGCGCGAAAAGTCAAAACGTGCCAAGTAAAAGTGAACGGAGGGAGTACATTTTAGAACTTATAATCTGATTCAGAACACACAATATATAAATTCTAGATTTACCACAACATATATCTAAAACTACTTTATAAGTATACTAGCTTTAGGGTACGTGCGCTGCACGTGTTTATCACGTCAATCAATTAAATTTTATGCAAAAGAACAAGTTTATGCAAAATTGTAATGGACATTAAAGTAGATGCACATAAAGAATATTAAAAGTAAGAATGCATGTATATTATTGTGGGAAAAAATACATGTAAATTACTAAAATATTAATCATAGGAGTAAAATATTATACGTACATTTAATGTTAGATAAAAAAATATGTAATAACAATATTCTGGAGAGTAAAGTTTTATGTCAAATATGCGAAAGAAAATTTGTTGGTGATGTATAGTTCTAAATATTAGGAATTTCTATATAGTTAAAATAATAATAAAATAAAATTTAATAATTCAAATTTTATTTGATTTTAAAATTTTAAATAATAGAAGATTAATTAAATTATAATTTTTTTCTAATATGAAAGTTGTTTTAAAGAATACAAATGCGAATAAAATTTTACTAAGGAGTTTCATGCTTTTAATATTGTATCGATAGATGCAAAGTACGTGTGTTGCATCTTATTGTATGTTCGTTGGCCGTTACCTCGTATTAATGAGAAAAGTTTTTAAAAACGACATAAGTATTATTCAAAAGATGTGTTTATGTTATAATATAATAATTAACAAAAAAATTATATGTTTTAAATGATAATTGTGTTAACCATGTTTAGAAATTTGATCTATTCTATAGTTCTTCCTTTAATTTGTTCAAAAACTTGCTTCATTATACAAAAATATCATAGG
Organism: Nicotiana tomentosiformis; assembly: GCF_000390325.3. Taxonomy (NCBI): domain Eukaryota; kingdom Viridiplantae; phylum Streptophyta; class Magnoliopsida; order Solanales; family Solanaceae; genus Nicotiana; species Nicotiana tomentosiformis. Next base: position 182,273,594 of record NC_090813.1, read on the forward strand.
AATAACATTTGATTGAAATGTGAAAATATATTTTGTGCCTATCCTCTTTAAAAGTTGTAGAACTATAATAATTAAGACCCTTAAACCTAAAAATTATGTTCGAAACTAAAAATATGATTTCAAGGCATTTGGCCTACGTGCCTTAGCCTAATATGAATTTGTAATATATGGTTTTTAAGCTTCTAAATCTGAAAACGTGATTTTCTTTTACAAATAAGGCATAATACATAATTAGAATAGGAAAATAATTAATACATAAAATTTAATTAATTTTGACGTCCTAAATATTTAATAAATAATTAAGGTCCTAAATATTTAAAAAATAATTAAATGACTATTTTGTTCATTGCAAATTTTTTGACACTTCCTAAAGTAAAACTATGCAAGTTTTGATGATAAAAATAATAGAATAGTAAAACTTCTTTTATGGAAGCATTGCATATATAATTGAAGCAGGAAAAGATTTATGTAAGGTAAAAATAAAGACTCCTAAAACAAAAAAGGAGTTCAAAGTGCTTATTTTTTACCTAATAACTTATAAAAAAATTAATCTAAACGTAAAATGAGTACAAAGTGGTTGAAACTTTTCTAGTATAAAACGAAAGTGCTTGAAATTTAATTGAGTTAAAATTTTATTTAAAAAGCCTCCTAAAACTAAAAAGAGTTACAAAGTGGTCGAAAACTTTCCTAAAATAAATTGTGTTTGAAATTTAATACCTCTAAATTTAAGTGGAGGTAGAAAGTGAAAAACCATCCTAAATCTAAAACTAAATGGAGTTTGAAAGTGACGACAATTTTCTTTTAAGATCATCTTAAACATATAAGGAATACAAAGTTTCGAAAATTTTTCTAGTGGTAATTGAAAGTTCATGAAATTTAATACTATCAAATCTACATGGATTTGAAAAGGCACGACTTGTAGAATTAGAAGGAATAGAAAATTAAAATCCTAAATAGTAGGAGAATAATTAAATGAGTATATCTAAATATTAGGAAATTTATTAAATAATTTTTTTATTTATTAGAGAAATAAATATAAGTAGTTTATAAAAGGAGATTGATGTGTGGCTATAATTCCATAGTTTCGTACATTATTTGCCTTGCATTTCATATACTTTAATGATAAACTACACTTTATTTGTGCGTAATGGAGTCTATTTTGTGTGTAGGTGAATTGGAGATGAAAGTAGAGCAAAAAGGAATACTTAAAATCTAAAGCGTGCTCAAAAACAACAGTTGAAAAGAAGAAGGAAAGAAGTGAGCAGCTGACAAATGAAAAGTTGGCGAAGCCAGGCCTAGAGCAGGCGTTAGAGTAAGCTGGGCGAGCTCTTTAGCTAGCGTGGGAGCTGGCGAAGCGAGGCTTGGGGCGAGGTCCACCAGGCTGTGAAGCTGGCGAGGCGAGGCAGAAGGCGAGCTCAAGCAGGCGTTACACCTCGCGACGCCAGGCCTGGGGCGAGCTTAAGCAAGCGTTATGCCTCGCGAGGCCAGGTCTGGGCGTGCACATTCATAGCTTTGAAGACTTATTTCGTCTCCTGGTTTGACTAGGACTTGGCCTACGTATTTAGGTCTTTTTCTACACATATAAATAGACCTAAAAATGCCACTTTGGAGGACTTTTGCAACCGGAGGCAAGGAGAGCTCGTGGAACAACCGTTGGGAATTAGACTCATCGATTTCTACACCCTTTATCCTTACTTTATAATTTAATTATACAAAATACTTTGGATATTGTGACTATGAGTATGAGTAGCTAAACTCCTAATCTAGGGTTTGATGAAACCTAATGGAGACTGATTTTCCTGTTACATTAATATAGATTTGCCGTAGTATTTTCTCTATTTGTTCAACTATATTATTATTGTTGTTGATTGAAGGGCCCTCAATCGACTGTGCCTATTTAGTATGTATTACTCGGGAGAGAGTGCATATTTAGGTAGTTGTTGAACAACATCACTCCTAACGTATATGAGGGACCAATACGAAGGGTTTAAAGGCGGGATTATGGATAACGAACCTTGGTGCGATCCGAGTGAGCCGTACTTAATGCCAACTAGCATAATTCGAGAGAATATATCTAGTAAATTATGGTAATTACTCGGGAGAGAGTTACGACAGTCAAAGTGCTCATGATCGATAGAGAAGACTTAGGCAAATTTATAGAAAACGTAGCGGAAAAGATTCTAATTCTTCTCTACAAACCGTAGTAGTAAGTTATTAATTGTTGCACTTTCATTACGTAATATTTAGTTAGTAAACATCCAAATTTTTACTTAAATATTTCTGAAGATTGATTGTGTGAGTTCGTGCGAGTCTAGTAGCTGTGTTTGATAGGTTAATTCCCTGTGGGATTCGACTCCGGACTTATTAGCCAGAATATATTTGCAACGACCGCTTAGTCCTTTTTACAAAGCATAGTTGGGCGTGATCAAATTTTGGCGCCGTTGCCGGAGAATTAACGGTGTATTATTTGCAGCTAAAAGAATTGCTAGAATTCTTAGTGTAGTCAACTTTCTTCATTTTAAACCAAATACATTGAAATTTTAACGTTTGTAGTCTTGGGTGTTATAGGTGCATGCCTAGGAACTCCCCGAGAACTGGTGAATTGCTCGAAGCATTATCAGATCCTGAGAAAGTTTTCAAGGCATTGAATCGTGCAAACAAGAAGGACAGACAGCAACAGAACTCAACAGAACGAATCGAACTAGACATGGATGACGTAATAGAAAATCCAAATAACATAAATAATGCGAATGACCCGAACAATCAGGGTATGGCGCCTCTTGTGCCAGAAGCAGCCTTGTATGATTGGGCACAACCCACCGCCAAAAATCTGGCAACCGTAATTGCAGTCCCTCAAATATAAGCGGAATCATTTCAAATCACAAACAATATGCTACATTTGTTGCAGAACAATGGATTGTTTTCAGGGTCTTACATTGAAGATCCTCAGCAGCATCTAAAAAATTTCTTGTCAATATGTGTCACACAAAGGAAACCTAATGTGACACCGGAAGCAATAAAGTTGTTATTGTTTCCATTCTCGGTGACGGGAGAGGCTCAGACTTGGCTTAATTCACTCCCCATAAACTCCATCACTACTTGGGAGGAATTAGTCAAGCAATTTGTAAACAGGTTCTACCTACCCAATAAGACTGCCAAACAAATTGATGAGATATTGAGCTTCAGGTAGAGACCAACAGAAACACTACAAGAAACGTGGGAAAGGTTCAAGGGTATGCTTGTTAAGTGTCCAAATCATGGTATTCCAGAGCAAATGTTGGGGCAGAGGTTCTACATGGGATTGACAAACAGCTTAAAGGCTAATGTTGATGCTTCAGCGGGTGGAGCATTTTTGAGCAAATCATTCCGAGAATGCAAGATCCTACTTGTCACACCTCCTTTTTAACCTTAAAAGATATGTATGTTATGGATTGTGGGTTAAAGAATTTTTCCAATTAAAGTGATAAATTTGAGTAGGGATTATTTTATTAACAGAGTCGCCACTTGAAATTGATTTTTTAGGTGTTCCAAGTCACCTTTTATTTGAATTCCTAGTTAAAGGAAGGTTTGACTCTATTATTATTTGTAATGACCCAACCAGTCATTTTAACTTTTAGAACCCCGTTCCCTAAAATAAAATTTTCCGTAGGTGCTTGTAATGATTTATGACTTGCGGGGATGGTTGGTTCGGGATATGGAAGTGTTTGGGGGTGAAATCGGAACACTTAGTTCCTTAAGTTGGCCTTAAAGTGCTAAGTTTGACTTCGGTCAACATTTTGAGAAAAATGACCCCGGAATAGAATTTTGATGATTCCAACAACTCCGTATGGTAATTTTGGACTTAGGAGCGTGTTCAGAATTTTATTTGGAAGTCCGTAGTTAAATTAGGCTTGAAATGGCTAAAAATAAGAATTTAAGTTTGGAAGTTTGACCGATGAGTTGACTTTTTGATACCGGAGTCGGAATCCAGTTCCAAAACTTTTCATAGCTCCGTTATGTAATTTATGACTTGTGTGTAAAATTTGAGGTCAATCGGAGTTGATTTGATAGGTTCCGACATCGAATGTAGAAGTTGAAAACTCTTAGTTTCATTAAGCTTGAATTGAGATATGATTCATGGTTTTAGCATTGTTTGATATGATTTAGAGGTTCGGCTAAGTTCGTATGATATTTTAGGACTTGTTGGTATATTTGGTTGAGGTCCCAAGGGCCTCGGGTGAGTTTCGGATGGTTAACGGATCAAAAGTTGGACTTAAAAAGCTACTGCAATTTTCCCTTCTGCTGTATATTCTGGGTTGTGATCAAGCCCCAGATCGAACCCAGATATCGAGCCCACGATCGAGGCCTGAGTCGAAGCCAGAGACGGGGCTCAGTATCGAAGCCATGATCGAAGGCAAGGCTCGAGGGCCATGATCGAAGGCAAGGCTCGAGGGCCAGGATCAAGACCCAAGATCGAACTTGATCGAGGCCATGACCATGTCCCAGGCTCGAGGCCTGATCGAGGCCATGACCACCTCCCAAGATCGAGCTCCTTGATCGAGCTCCCAAGATCAAGCTCCCTGAGATCGAGCTCCCTGAGATCGAGCTCCCGAGATCGAGCTCCTTGACCGAACTGGACATAGCTGTAAGTTATAAAAACAGAGGACATTCGTCCCATTTGCCATTTTTGACGAACTTGAGCTTGAGCAGAGGCGACTTTTGATAGATTTTCAAGGGAAAAACATTGGGGTAAGTGATTCTAACTCGGATTTGGTCTACATATACAAGTATATCATTGTTTTCACCATAAATTAGTGTTTTGAGATTTAAATTTGGGAAATTTTTAGAAATCTCATAGAAACGAATTTTTGAGATTTCGGTATCGATTCAGAGTCGGATTTGAGTGAAACTGATATGGTTGGACTCGTAATTGAATGAGTTGTTGGATTTCATAACTTTCGCCGGATTCCGAGATGTGGGCCCCGCGGGCGAATTTTTAATTAATTTCGGGATCTTTTCTTTAAAATGTAGTATTTTCTTATAGAATTGATTCCTATAATATTTAGTGATTGTATCGAATTATTTTGGCTAGATTCGAGTCAGACGAAGTTGGATAATCGTGGAAAAGGCCTTATAGTGGATTAAATTGGAGCAAGACGAGGTAAGTCTCTTGTCTAATCTTATGAGGGGGAAATTACCTCATAGGTGATTAAGATTAAATAATTATTGCTAATTGTGGGGGGCTACGTATGCACGAGGTGACGAGAGTCCGTGCGTAGCTACTATTAATGCTAAAGTCCGGGTAGTTTAGGACTCAAAGCATGCCTTACTTGTGTAAATTGTATTCTTTGATTTATTTATATTAATTGATATCTATATGAATATATTGTGAATTGTTAGATAAAGATATTAAAGGATGAAAATCTCATATGCTTAATTTTTATTTAAATCAATTAATTGTTAAAAGAAATTGTTCTCCTCCCGAATTTACCTTATAATAAATATACTCTCCTTCCGGAGGCACATAAGAAAATGTCCTCCTTTCTTGTGGAGCGGGCGGAACGCCTCGGCAGGATAGATGCATCTATGGATTGCGCCGTACGTCCCTCGGCAGTGTACACGACACTCTGGATCGGGCCGTACGTCCTCGGCAGAAATCGTGCTTAATAATAATAATAATAATTACACGATACTTTAATAATTTATTTCAGCTTGTGAAGCTAATTAATAAATTGGAAAATCTTTGGAATTTAATGAATTATTATTCTTGCTCGTTAAGGAATTAATTGTTACTCCTGTAAATGAGATTTAATTGATAAATTGGAAATTATTTGAATTGAAGGAATTTAATTAATATATTGAGAATTGTTACATTTGAAGGAATTTGATTATTTTCGATGATTAAATAAATTATTATAAATTCGGTAATTTATGCTGATTTATATATCCTAGTTTTATTTCAGTTATTATTGACCCATAGTGAGTGTCAAAGTCGGCCATCTCGTCTCTACCACTTCGAGATTAGGCTTGATACTTACTGGGTACATGTTGTTTACGTACTCATACTACACTTGCTGCACTTTTTGTGTAGGATCTGAGACAGGTACTAGTGGAGGACCTATCATCACATACCCACGTCATCCCGAGGCATAGTGGTGAGCTGCCTTTCTGAGCCGTTCTGCAGCTACCAGTGTCTCTTCTTATATTTATATTCTGTCTATTTTATTTCAGACAGTATTTGGAGTTTTGTATAATCTACTAGATGCTCATGCACTTGTGACACCGGATCTTAGTAGAAGTTGGTATTTTATTATTTTCTTGGAATAAAAGTTTAACCAATGTACGTTTGACTTATTAGTTGGCTTGCCTAGCTGCAGTGTTGGGCGCCATCATGACCTATAGGTGAAATTGGGTCGTGACAATATGGTATCAGAGCACTAGGTTCACGTAGGTCTCAGAAGTTATGAGCAGACCTAATAGAGTCTTGCGGATCGGTACGGAGATGTCTGTACTTATCTTCGAGAGGCTATATGGTGTTAAGAAACTACCTTTCTTCATATTCTATCGTGCAATTGATGTAGTACTAAGTATCCTTCTCTTATTCTCTCACAGATGGTGAGAACATGCTCTAATGAGAGTCCAGACCAGGGAAGAGCTACTCCCCCAGTTGCTAGAGGCCGAGGTAGAGGCCGAGGGAGGGCTCCAGGCCGTGGTAGAGGGCGAGGACGTCCCAGGACTATTCCAGTTATGCCGCCAGTGGATCCAATAGGGAATCCCATTATTGAGGAGCAGGGTAAGGTGCCTGTGGCAGAGCCAGCTCCGGTGGACTTCACATCTGCACTGGGATTTCAGGATGTCATGGGTCGTATGCTGCGATTCATGGACAATATGACTCAGGCTGGTTTATTTCCGACAGACCCAGCCACATATCAGGCGGGCGGGGAGCACAGACCCCTACCGTGCAGGCTCATGGATAGGCAGCTGCTGTATATCAGACCCAGGGTGCACTACCCGTGGGTGGAGTCCAGCCAGTGGAAGCAGCTACACCTGAGCCCAAGCCAGCTGTAGCCGCCGATCCTCAGAAACTATTGGACAAATGGACTAGACTACATCCTCCTATCTTCGGGGGTGAGCGACATGAATATCCACAGGATTTCATTGATCGTTGCAAGGATAGACTGTACAACATGAGGATATTAGAATCCCATGGGATTTATTTCGCTACTTTTCAGCTAGAGGGTAGAGCCCGTAGATGGTGGCAGTCTTATGCTCTTGGCAGACCAGCAGATTCTCCTCCCATGACTTGGGACAGGTTCACCCGTATCTTCTTGGACAGGTATATTCCACCCTCCCAGAGGGAAGAGTTGCGGTTTCAGTTTGAGCAGCTCCAGCAGGGTCAAATGTCAGTGACTGATTATGAGGCGAGGTTTTCTGAATTATCTCGCCATGCACTAATGATACTCCCTACTGAGGCGGAGAGAGTGCGAAGGTTTGTAGCCGGTTTACATACTGGTATTCAGGCTACTATGGCTTGAGAGGTTGAGATGGGTATTTCTTATGAGCGAGTTGTGGAGAGAGCCCGGAGGATTGAGGGTGTATGTCAGCGGAGCCGAGAGTAGATTATGAGAGAGAAGCGGTTCAGGTACTCTGGAGAGTTCAGAGGTGCTCCGTCCGGGGGCAGAGGTCAGTTCGTGAGGGGGCAGTCCAGTAGACCCCCATATCCAGCACCACCACTTCCTTGAGGTGCTCCAGTGCGACCTTATCTCAGTGCTATCCCAGAGAGTTCTTATCGCCCGCCAGCTATTCAGGGTCCTCCCAGTGGGTATTCACGTCCCCAGGGCCAGACACTTAGTCAGCAGCCCATCGCACCGAAGAGTTGTTACAAGTGCGGGGATCCCAGTCACATGCGGGGGTTTTGCCCTAGGCTTCGGGGTAGACCAGTACAGCAGGGTCAGCAGCCTATACTTACCAGACCAGTTGCTCCACCAGTAGTCCGACCACCCAGAGGTGGAGGACAGGTGGGTAGGGGCCGTCCTAGAGGTGGAGGCCAGACAGTTGGCGCTCCAGCTCGGTTCTATGCTTTTCCGGCTAGACCAGATATAGAGGCCTCAGATGCCGTGATTACAGGTATTATATCTGTTTATGGCAAAGATGCCTCAGTATTATTTGATCCAGGATCTACATATTCATATGTGTCATCTCTATTTGCTCCATTCTTGGGCGTTTCTCGTGAGTCTTTGAGTACTCCTATTTATGTGTCCACTCCTGTGGGCGATTCTGTTGTTGTGAACCGGATCTACCGGTCCTGTATTATTACGTTATGTGGTTATGAAACTAAAGCATATCTCCTATTTCTTGAAATGACCAATTTTGAAATTATTCTAGGCATGGACTGGTTATCTCCATATCATGCTATTCTAGATTGTCATGCCAAGACTGTTACCTTGGCTATTCCAGCATTGCCTAAGCTGGAGTGGAAGGGTTCGCCTGTTAGTTCATTTAATCAAGTTATTTCTTTTATAAAGGCTCAACACATGGTTGAGAAGGGTTGTTTAGCTTATCTAGCCTATGTTCGGGATACTACTGCAGAGACTCCGGCTATTAATTTAGTGCCTGTAGTTCGAGAGTTCCCCGATGTATTTCCGTCAGATCTTCCAGGTATGCCACCTGATCGTGATATTGATTTCTGTATTGACTTGGCTTCAGATACCCAACCTATATCTATCCCACCGTATTGCATGGCTCCGAAAGAATTGAAAGAATTGAAAGAACAACTTGAAGAGTTACTAGCTAAAGGGTTTGTCAGACCGAGTGTATCGCCTTGGGGTGCACCAGTATTATTTGTGAAAAAGAAGGATAGAACAATGCGGATGTGTATTGATTATCGCCAATTGAACAAAGTCACTATTAAGAACAAGTACTCGTTGCCACGTATTGATGATCTATTTGACTAGTTGTAGGGTGCTAGGGTATTCTCTAAGATCGACTTGAGGTCGGGGTACCATCAGTTAAAGATTCGGGATTCAGATGTTCCGAAGACTGCTTTTTGGACTAGATATGGTCATTATGAGTTTCTGGTGATGTCCTTCGGTTTAATTAATGCCCCGGTAGCATTTATGGATATGATGAACAGGGTATTCATGCCATATATTGATTCGTTTGCCATTGTCTTCATTGATGACATATTAATCTATTCGCGCAGTAAGGAGGAACATGAGCAGCATATGAGAGTAGTGCTTCAAACATTGCGGGAACAAAAGTTATATGCTAAGTTCTCTAAATGTGAGTTCTGGCTTGAGTCTGTAGCATTTTTGGGACATATTGTATCGGGCGAAGGTATTAAAGTTGATCCCAAAAAGATTGAGGCAGTTCAGAATTGGCATCGTCCCACCTTCGGCGATGGTGATCCGGAGTTTTCTGGGTTTGGCAGGTTATTATCGTCGGTTCGTGGAAGGTTTTTCATCTATTGCAGCACCTTTGACCTAATTAACCCAGAAGGGTGCTCCATTCCGATGGTCCGACGATTGTGAGGTGAGCTTTTAGAAGCTCAAGACATCATTGACTACAACACCAGTGTTAGTGTTGCCTTCCAGTTCAGGGATGTATACAGTGTATTGCGACACTTTGCGCATTGGCTTGGGTTGTGTATTGATGCAGGAAGGGCAAGTTATTGCATATGCTTCATGTCAGCTGAAGCCCCATGAAAAGAATTATCCGGTACATGATTTGGAGTTAGCTGCGATTGTTCACGCTCTTAAGATTTGGAGGCATTATCTTTATGGGGTGTCTTGTGAAGTTTACATTGATCATCGCAGTTTGCAGCATTTGTTCAAGCAGAGGGACCTAAATTTGAGGCAGCGCAGATGGCTAGAGTTACTAAAAGATTATGATATTACTATCCTGTATCATCCGGGCAAAGCAAATGTGGTTGCAGATGCCTTGAGTAGAAAGGCGGAGAGTATGGGTAGTTTGGCTTTCATTTTAGTAGAGGAAAGGCCATTAGCCTCAGATATTCAGTCCTTGGCTAATAGACTTGTGAGGCTGGATATTTCAGAGCCCAGCCGAGTTCTTGCATGTGTTGTAGCCCAATCTTCACTATTTGAACAGATCAAGGCTCGCCAGTATGATGACCCACACCTGATGGTTCTTCGTGAAACAGTACTACGAGGTGGTGCCAAGGAAGTCACTATTGGTGCAGATGGTGTTCTGCGACTCCAGAATCGTCTGTGCGTTCCTAATGTGGATGAACTGAGGAAAACGATCTTGGAAGAGGCACACAGTTCTAGATATTCTATTCATCCAGGTGCTACGAAGATGTATCGTGACTTGAGGCAGCATTATTGGTGGCGACGGATGAAAAAGGACATAGTTGAGTATGTAGCTCGGTGTCTAAATTGCCAGCAAGTTAAATATGAGCACCAGAGGCCAAGTGGCCTACTTCAGCAGATGACTATACCAGAGTGGAAATGGGAACGAATTACTATGGATTTTGTAGTTGGGTTGCCGCGGACCTTGCGGAAGTTTGATGCAGTTTGGGTCATTGTTGACAGGTTGACTAAGTCGGCACATTTTGTTCCTGTTGTGACTACGTATACTTCAGAGAGGTTGGCCCAGATTTATATTCAGGAGATAGTTCGGTTGCACGGTGTGCCAATTTCCATCATATCATATAGAGGCCCTCAGCTTTCTTCATATTTCTGGAGAGCAGTACATAGTGAGTTGGGGACCCGTATAGAGCTCAGCATAACCTTTCATCCGTAGACCGATGGACAGTTAGAGAGGATAATTCATATTTTGGAGGATATGCTCAGGGCATGTGTGATCGACTTTGGAGGTCAGTGGGATCGTTTCCTGCCTTTGGCCGAGTTTGCTTATAATAACAGTTACCAATCCAGCATCGAGATGGCTCCATTTGAGGCTTTATATGGTCGGCGATGTCGTTCACCTATCGGATGGTTTGAGCCAGGTGAGGCTAAGTTATATGGTATTGATTTGGTAAGTGATGCCTTGGAAAAGGTAAAGTTGATTCAGGAGTGACTTCGTACAGCACAGTCCAGACAAAAGAGTTACGCGGATCAGAAAGTGCTTGATATATCATTTATGGTAGGTGAAAAAGTTCTCTTGAAGGTTTCGCCGATGAAGGGAATTATGAGATTCGGGAAGAAGGGCAAGTTGAGCCCAAGGTTTATAGGCCCATTTGAGGTGTTGAAACGAGTTGGGGAGGTTGCTTATGAGCTTGCATTGCCTCCTAGCCTATCAGGAGTTCATTCGGTTTTCCACGTATCTATGCTCCGGAAGTATCATGCCGACCTATCACATGTGTTAGACTTCAGCACAGTTCAACTAGATAATAGCTTGGGTTATGAAGAGGAGCCAATTGCCATTGTTGATAAACAAGTTCGCCAGTTGAGGTCCAAGAGGATTTCTGCAGTAAAAGTCCAGTGGAGGGGCCAACCAGTCGAGGAAGCGACTTGGGAGGCCGAGGAAGACATGCGTAGCAGATATCCACACTTATTCAGCACTCCAGGTACAATTCTAAAACCGTTCGAGAAAGAACGTTTGTTTAAGAGGTGGAGAATATAATGACCCAACCGATCATTTTAACTTTTAAAACCCCGTTCCCTAAAATAAAACTTTCCGTAGGTGCTTGTAATGATTTATGACTAGCGGGGATGGTTGGTTCGGGATTTGGAAGTGTTTGGGGTGAAATCGGAACACTTGGTTCCTTAAGCTGGCCTTAAAGTGCTAAGTTTGACTTCGGTCAACATTTTGAGAAAAACGACCCCGGAATAGAATTTTGATGATTCCAACAGCTCCGTATGGTGATTTTGGACTTAAGAGCGTGTTCGGAATTTTATTTGTAAGTCCGTAATTAAATTAGGCTTGAAATGGCTAAAAACAAGAATTTAAGTTTGGAAGTTTGACCGATGAGTTGACTTTTTGATACCGGAGTCGGAATCCAGTTCCAAAAGTTTTCATAGCTCCATTATATAATTTATGACTTTTGTATAAAATTTGAGGTCAATCGGAGTTGATTTGATAGGTTCCGACATCGAATGTAGAAGTTGAAAACTCTTAGTTTCATTAAGCTTGAATTGGGGTATGATTCATGGTTTTAGCATTGTTTGATGTGATTTAGAGGTTCGGCTAAGTTCGTATGATATTTTAGGACTTGTTGGTATATTTGGTTGAGGTCCCGAGGGCCTCGGGTGAGTTTCGGATGGTTAACGGATCAAAAGTTGGACTTAAAAAGCTACTGCAATTTTCCCTTCTGCTGTATATTCTGGGTTGTGATCAAGCCCCAGATCGAACCCAGATATCGAGCCCACGATCGAGGCCTGAGTCGAAGCCAGGGACGGGGCTCAGTATCGAAGCCACGATCGAAGGCAAGGCTCGAGGGCCATGATCGAAGGCAAGGCTCGAGGGCCAGGATCAAGACCCAAGATCGAACTTGATCGAGGCCATGACCATGTCCCAGGCTCGAGGCCTGATCGAGGCCATGACCAGCTCCCAAGATCGAGCTCCCTGAGATCGAGCTCCCAAGATCGAGCTCCCTGAGATTGAGCTCCCGAGATCGAGCTCCCCTGATCGAGCTCCTTAATCCAACTGGACAGAGCTGTAAGTTATTAAAACAGAGGACATTCGTCCCATTTGCCATTTTTGACGAACTTGAGCTTGAGCATAGGCGACTTTTGATAGATTTTCAAGGGAAAAACATTGGGGTAAGTAATTCTAACTCGGATTTGGTCTACATATACAAGTATATTATTGTTTTCACCATAAATTAGTGTTTTGAGATTTAAATTTGGGAAATTTTTAGAAATCTCATAGAAACGAATTTTTGAGATTTCAGTATCGATTCGGAGTCGGATTTGAGTGAAACTGGCATGGTTGGACTCGTAATTAAATGGGTTGTCGGATTTCGTAACTTTCGCCGGATTCCGAGATGTGGGTCCCGCGGGCAAATTTTAATTAATTTCGGGATCTTTTCTTTAAAATGTAGTATTTTCTTATAGAATTGAATCCTATAATATTTAGTGATTGTATCGAATTATTTTGGCTAGATTCGAGCCAGACGGAGTTGGGTAATCGTGGAAAAGGCCTTATAGTGGATTAAATTGGAGCAAGACAAGGTAAGTCTCTTGTCTAATCTTGTGAGGGAGAAATTACCTCATAGGTGATTAAGATTAAATAATTGTTGCTAATTGTGGGGGGCTACGTACACACAAGGTGACGAGAGTCCGTGCGTAGCTACTATTAATGCTAAAGTCCGGGTAGTTTAGGACTCAAAGCATGCCTTACTTGTGTAAATTGTATTCTTTGATTTATTTATATTAATTGATATATATGAACATATTGTGAATTGTTAGATAAAGATATTAAAGGATGAAAATCTCATATGCTTAATTTTTGTTTAAATCAATTAATTGTTAAAAGAAATTATTCTCCTCCCTAATTTACCTTATAATAAATATACTCTCCTTCCGGAGGCACATTAGAAAATGTCCTCCTTTCTTGTGGAGCGAGCCGAACGCCTCGGCAGGATAGATGCATCTATGGATCACGCCGCACGTCCCTCGGCAGTGTACACGACACTCTGGATCGGGCCATACGTCCTCGGCAGAAATCGTGCTTAATAATAATAATAATAATTACACGATGCTTTAATAATTTATTTCAGCTTGTGAAGCTAATTAATAAATTGGAAAATCTTTGGAATTTAATGAATTATTATTCTTGCTTGTTAAGGAATTAATTGTTACTCCTGTAAATGAGATTTAATTGATAAATTGGAAATTATTTGAATTGAAGGAATTTAATTAATATATTGAGAATTGTTACATTTGAAGGAATTTGATTATTTCCGATGATTAAATAAATTATTATAAATTCTGTAATTTATGCTGATTTAAATATCCTAGTTTTATTTCAGTTATTATTGACCCATAGTGAGTGTCAAAGTCGGCCATCTCGTCTCTACCACTTCGAGATTAGGCTTGATACTTACTGGGTATACGTTGTTTACGTACTCATACTACACTTGCTACACATTTTGTGTAGGATCTGAGATAGGTACTAGTGGAGGACCTATCATCACATACCCACGTCATCCCGAGGCATAGTGGTGAGCTGCCTTTCTGAGCCGTTCTGCAGCTACCAGTGTCTCTTCTTATATTTATATTCTGTCTATTTTATTTCAGACAGTATTTAGAGTTTTGTATTATCTACTAGATGCTCATGCACTTGTGACACCGGGTCTTGGTACACACATTGGTAGAAGTTGGTATTTAATTATTTTCTTAGAATAAAAGTTTAACCAATGTACGTTTGACTTATTAGTTGGCTTGCCTAGCTGCAGTGTTGGGCGTCATCATGACCTATAGGTAAAATTGGGTCATGACATTATTGGTCTGCGAAAACAAAGTCCGGGTAAGGAATTCTTTTGACTGGGGAGAAGGTGTAAGGCATTTTCAAGTCCCGTGGTTTTAGCACGGTAGATTTATTGATTATATTTGGCTTGTATTATTTGAATTATAACATGTTGTAAACCTATGTGCATTTTAATCTTTTACCGCTTTTAAATTACTTTGTTATTATGGACATGGAATTGTCTTAAAACGAGTAACGCGTACATGTACTCATTTCGTTCGACGCGTCAAGAATCATGTCACGCGTACGTGTACACAATTAATCACGCTTTATTAATTATTAAGATTATTTGGCCAAAGTCACGCGAACGTATACCTTAGTTTTAAGTTTGAAAATCGTAATTATGTCATGCGAACGTATATATAATCACGAGGATTCAATTAATTAGTGTGCCTAAAGCATTCTAGCGATTCAAAATAAAAGAATATAAACAGTAAAATATTTCTGATGCTCAAGCTTCTTTTCATTTTCGATTCCCAATTCCATAGCCTAACACTTGTTTTAAAATCAATCTAATTAATTAGTGAATTAAATTCTTACGTAAGCAAAAGTTAGTCTTGAAAGCATCAAACATCTACCTCTTAATGAAGAGTTGTAACAGTAATAATAAATTCATCATAGCCATTAAAACTCATTCAAATGCACATTAAACTAAACAACAAGACCAAGTAGAGTAAAGAGATATTAAGACATTCTCAAAATAGAGGAGTGAGGCGAGAACTCATTCAACAGCACAGAGCAACGACTGAAAAAATTAGTAAAAAGCATGATATCACATTAGGCATAAAACAGTAGAAGAAAGGGAGAAATAGACCTCAAAACAAAGTAATTTTGAATTTGAAAATGCTTAATACCGGAAAATTTGGACAACGACAACCTCAACAGAACAACGAATCTGCCCGAAAACCTCAGACTACAAGCCTCGACGACGATTCAAACCAGCTTCAAACCTCGGCTTACAACCAAATTTTGTTCTGATTTTTCCTCTCGAAATCGGATTAAAAACAGAGAGGAAAACTAAAGTGTTTTGTATCTTCTTCAATGATACTCAAACACTAATTCGTAGCAGTGTTATGGTCTGTTTCTCTTTAGATGGTGGTCGCTCTTAGCTGGTGTTGGAGATCAAATATTGAAGGGGAAAAAATGGGATATTTTTGGAGTGGGTTGCCGCTCGATTTCAGAGAGAGAGGGGAAGGAGCCTTGTTTTGAGAAAGATGAAAAGGGAGAAGCAAGGGAGGGGCGGCGCTAGCTAGGGTTTTCAAAATGGGGGAAGGGTTTTTTTTAAAGGGAAGGGGTTCTGTCCGTTCTCCCTTCAAGAAGAAAGGAGTTATGGGTTGTTTTTAATGGGTAGGGAGAGTGGTATGGAGTTTGTGAGTGAGGGATAAGCATGGGGAACCAGGAGTGGGGGACAAGGGAAAGTGGAGTATAAAGAGTGGGGGGGGGACAAAGAGTGGGGAGCAAAGGAAAGTAGAGTGGGGACACACGTGGGAAGATGGGAGCGGAAAAGATGGAGTGATAAGTGAGGTATTAGTAGGATGAGTGGGAAACAATTCAAGCATGGTCAAAAATTAGGCGCTCACAGCATGCCCCTCTTTGCTTGGAAATATAAAGAGTTTTCAGGCAAAGAAAAGATGAGCGATATGCCTAATTTTTGGCCATACCATTATTCTAAAAGGGAAGAGATAAGAGAAAAGAGTGTGACCGAGTCTTGGTTTGGACAGCCGACATATCCCGGGTATAAGGGAATCAGGTAACGTGTAGTTCAAGAAAAATGATAGAATGATGAGTTGGAGAGTCGAGTGAGGTTCCGTCGAGGCTCCGGTTCGTAGTCCTGCTATTATATCAAAATCGAAAGAATCTAAACAAGCCTATCAACTATGAGTTACAAGATTCCTATCTATAAGTCTTTTGTAGCTTGATCTTAAGTCTTGACTGGTTGTTCATGCAGACTCTGATCTGAACCTTGATGCTTACTATCTGTAGGTGCTAGTTCATTCTTCTACGGCTTCTTCTGAGCAAAACGGAAAATGTGAAGTTCGTAACTTCAGTCATGTCTTGAGCAGTCCATATCCTTTCCATCTGCTTCTACATTTGGATTCACTTCTTTTCCTTTTCTTTTCTTTATTCTGGATTGAGACTTCTTCTTTTGTTCATCTCGAACCATGTGCCTTGAGGTAAAACCTGCTCAGACATCACATACAAACAAACAAATGAAATTTTTCTGCCCCAGTTTTCACTAGGAAAATTTCGTGAGTTATTGTAATAAAATTCTAAACTACTATATTGAAAGCAAATAAATAAAAATAAAATCGGGAATGGTGTACCCTAAAAAGATCATGATAATTTTTTGTGTTTTTGTTTGGATGGTGTTCCTTTATTGTCCAAAAGAATGTCTCAACTAAGGATTGGTGTACCTTATGTTGGGAAAATGTGGCTAGAGAATGGGATACCCTATATTGGCAATGATATCAGGGAGTGGTGTATCCTGCATCTAAGATCAAATCAACTAAGGAGTGGCATACCCTATATTGGATAACATAGCTAGGGATTGGTGTACCCTATACTGGTAAGGAAATCAGGGAGTGGTGTACCCTGTACTGGTAAGGAAATGCAATCAGGGGATGATGCCCTATATTACTAAGAAGGAAATATAACCAGGGGTTGGTGCCCTGTATTACTAAAAGTAAATGTAACTAGGGGTTGTTTCTCTGTATTACTGAAAAAGAAATATAATCATGGGTTGGCGCCCTGTATTACTGGAAAAAGAAAATATAACCAGGGGTTGGCACCCTGTATTACTGAAAAAGCAATGTAACCAGGGGTTGGCGCCCTTTATTACTGGAAAGGAAATGTAACCAGGGGTTGGAGGCCTGTATTATTGAAAAAGAAATGTAACCAGGGGTTGGCTCCCTGTATTACTAGAAAGAAAATGTAACCAGGGGTTGGAGCCCTGTATTACTGAAAAGGAAATGTAACCAGGGGTTGACGCCCTGTATTACTGGAAAGAAAATGTAACCAGGGGTTGGCGCCCTATATTAATGAAAAGGAAATGTAACCAGGGGTTGGCGCCCTGTATTACTGAAAAGGAAATGCAACCAGGGGTTGGCGCTCTGTATTACTGAAAACAAAATGCTGAATACCCTTGGCGAAAAGGTTCTGCCTGGGTTAAACTATGAAAAACAGCTTGGGCGAAGAGTACTTCTACCCGAAAATATGAGCTGGATCCCCCTAGGTGAAAATGTTATACCTGGGTTAAGCTAGGTAAAAACAACCTAGGCGAAGAGTACTTCTACCCGAAAATATGAGCTGGATCCCCCTAGCCGAAAAGGTTCTACCTGGGTTAAGCTAACGTAAAACAACCTGAGCGAAGTGTACTTCTACCCGAAAACTATGAGTTGGATCCCCTTAGGCGAAAAGGTTCTACCTGGGTTAAGCTACGTAAAACAACCTGAGCGAAGAGTACTTCTACCTGGAACTATGAGCTGGATCCCCCTAGGCGAAAATGTTCTACCTGGGTTAAGCTACGAAAAATAACCTGAGCGAAGAGTACTTCTACCCGGAACTATGAGCTGGATCCCCTAGTCAAAAAGGTTCTACCTGGGTTATGCTACGTAAAACAAACTGAGTGAAGAGTACTTCTACCCGGAACTATGAGCTGGATCCTCCTAGGCGAAAAGGTTCTACCTGGGTTAAGCTACGTAAAACAACCTGAGCGAAGAGTACCTCTACCCGAAACTATGAGCTGGATCCCCCTAGGCGAAAAGGTTCTACCTGGTTTAAGCTACATAAAACAGCCTGGGCGATGAGTACTTCTACCCGGAACTATGAGCTAGATCCCCCTAAGCAAAAAGGTTCTACCTGGGTTAAGCTACGAAAAACAACCTGGGCGAAGAGTACTTCTACCCGGAACTATGAGCTGGATCCCCCTAGGCGAAAAGGTTCTACCTGGGTTAAGCTACGTAAAACAACCTGGGCGAAGAGTACTTCTACCCGGAACTGTCAGCTGGATCCCCCTAGGCGAAAAGGTTCTACCTGGGTTAAGCTACGTAAAACCAACCTAGGCGAAGAGTACTTCTACCCAGAAATATAAGTTAGATCCCCCAAGGCGAAAAGGTTCTACCTGGGTTAAGCTACGTAAAACAACCTGAGCGAAGAGTACTTCTACTCGGAACTATGAGCTGGATCCCCCTAGGCGAAAAGGTTCTACCTGGGTTAAGCTACATAAAACAACCTGAGCGAAAAGTACTTCTACTCGGAACTATGAGCTAGATTCCCCTAGGCGAAAAGGTTCTACCTGGGTTAAGCTACGATAAACAACCTGGGCGAAGAGTACTTTTACCCGGAACTATGAGCTGGATCCCCCTAGGCGAAAAGGTTCTACCTGGGTTAAGCTACGAAAAATAACCTGGGCGAAGAGTACTTCTACCCGGAACTGTGAGCTGGATCTCCCTAGGCGAAAAGGTTCTACCTGGGTTAAGCTTCGTAAAACCAACCTAGGCAAAAAGTACTTCTACCCGGAAATATGAGTTGGATCCCCCTAGGCGAAAAGGTTCTACCTGGGTTAAGCTACGAAAAACAACTTAAGCGAAGAGTACTTCTACCCAGAACTATGAGCTGGATCCCCCTTGGCGTAAAGGTTCTACCTGGTTTAAGCTCTGTATAACAACATGAGGGAAGAGTACTTCTACCTGGAAACTATGAGCTGGATTCCCCTAGGCGAAAATGTTCTACCTGGGTTAAGCTACGAAAAACAACCTGGGCGAAGAGTACTTCTACCCGGAACTGTGAGCTGGATCCCCTAGGCGAATAGGTTCTACTTGGGTTAAGCTACAAAAATAATCTGTAATAGTGATGCATGCTGAAAATAAAAGAAAATAGAGATTTTGCAAAACTCGCCTTTGGTGACATTTGTCCTTTAAGAATAGCCATTCTGCACTGCTTTGTTTCCTGCTGCAAACAAAGAAAAATTGTGAGTTTTAAAAGTGGTGATCTGTTTTGGGCCTTGATGTCTTTGGCAGGTTGGCTTTGTGCCCATCTTCTTTTGATGATGATTTCAACCTCCCACTAGATGTTTCGTGAATACCACTTGCATTTCTGGCCCCGGAGAGCCTTTGACTTTTCAGACTTTTACATGACGGTTGGTCGCGTGGGACTTAACCTTTTCAACTTTATTTTTGCCTTTGTGGCATTTCACTTTCGACTTTTTTCCTCTACAACTTTCAATTTTAGAGCATTGGGCAACCTTTGGCTTTTCAAACTTTGCCAAAACAGTTAGCCACTTAGGACTTAACCTTTTCAACTTTATTTTGCCCTTGTAGGCACTTTCAATTCGATTTCCTCCTTTTGAGAGTTTTTGATTTCAAAGCATCAACCACCATGGCTAGTCAGGGATGACTTGATGCCCCTGCAAAGGCTGGGTGCCTCTTGAATATCAGCTTGCGGCAAATGAAAGTCCTGTAAATCAGTCTTGCCATATCTTCTTTGTCTCAGTATTCGGAACAAAATTAGACCGAAAAGGATTCAAAGAAAAACAAACAATGGAATGAAGAATGAGTTTAAAACAAAAGGTATCCCTTTTAGGGAAAGAAAAAGAAGGACTTATCTGAAGTACATGCGGACTTCAATGAACATAACATGCCTTTTGGGTTGGATGCCTGATTTGTGTCAACTGTCCGACTCTCAAAAATTCATCACAACTTTTGCCTTGAAACCGAGAAACCTTGCCTAGGGTTGTGTCAATGCCAATGTATGTGAAGATCCTCTTTTCGATCAGTGGCGCCCTTTGCGGGTTTTCACCAACTAACCTCTCTCATTTCTCTTCTCACCATCGCCTTATAGTGCTCTTTGCGAATTTTCACTAACAAGACTCTCTCATTTTAGTTTCTTTACTCATCGTCGCTTTGCAGTGCCCGTGAGGGTTTTCACCAATAAGACTCTCTCATTTTATTATATCAGATCCAAGTAAACTGTATCTCCCATTTTGAACCTTTTTTGCCGATTGATTGAAAGGACTTGAACATGATTTGGGGTAAAAAGAATTTGGATTAAATTACAACTTTGGAACCTTTCAGGCGAAACCATCGCCGAATCATTATAACATCTTCCCCAGTTTCAATTTTGGGGGAATTTGGATTTTTTTTTTGGTGTGATTGAACCCCAGAGAGAGGCTGCCTACGTATCCTTTCGGAATCAAGTCAAACGTAGTTCAATTTAACATGAACTATTTTTTTTACTTTTGTCTTTCTGTCTGTTTTGTTTTCTTTTTCTTTCCTTTTCCTTTTTTTTCTTTTTTATTATTATTTTTTCTTTTAATAGCATCTTCAGGTACCAAAGAGGGTAATCAAAGAAAGGTAACCAGCACAAAAAGGTTAGCAAAGAGTTGATGGTGTTTGAGTAGTGAGAATGAAAGCCTTCGTCATCCCAACCAAAGAACATTAATGCTACATAGAGGGTCAAACATAATACCTTTTGACTACATCCGCGTTGACAATTGTTTCAGGACATTTCCTTCGATGCTTCCCAGGTACAACGTTCTCTTTTGGCAGTACTCTCGTTATAATGTATGGACCTTTCCAATTTAGAGCCAATTTTCCTTTAGCTTCTTCATAAGGTGGGAAGATACGTCTCAGAATGAGTTATCCTATTTCAAATTTCCTGGGTTGCACGAGCCATTCTTTGTTGGTACAACTGCCCGTGGCAAATTACGGCCAATCATTTTTCATCAATCAGTGTCAATTATTCTAATCGGTTCTTGACCCAATCTTTATCCTCAATCTCGGCTTCAACAATGATCTGAAGAGAAGGAATTTCAACTTCTTATGATTTCTATGTATTTTCTTACAAGCTTTGTCTTCAAAACATTCTGTTTCTTGATTCATTTTTTCGAGGTCTGACAGCATTTTAGGATCTGGGCATGAAGTCCGCAAGTATGTCATGTTATTAAAATCTGCATTAACAGAACTCAAAAAAAAAAGAATAAGAAAGGTGACAAGATTAAGAAAAGAGACATTCCTAGACAATGAAATATTAATTTCATTTAATTGATTTTTTTTTTTGAATTTGATATTTTTCTTTTTTTGAATTTTAAAGATAGAAGGGTTTTCATCGGAAAGTAAGACAATAATGTAAAACATCTGGATTATACCCTGAAATAATCTGGACGCAAAAAAGATAGCAAGACTGGCTACTGAGTCTCCCGTCTGATGGGGGACTTTCAGATTTGACGACCGTTTTTTTGCTTTTCTTCTGTCTCGGTAATGGATGCAATGGCCTTCAGTGCCAGATCAAATTCCTCATCTTCATGGATCATTCCGACTACTGGTCCATTGATGTGAACATGCAAAGGATTGTTCATCATATTAGGGGCCTCTTCATCTCTAAGCATTATTGTCTTGACCTCGATGAGGTCTTCCACTGCTCTCTTAAGAGTCCAACAGTCTTTCGTATCATGTCACACTGCTCTAGAGTAATATTCACATCTAGCATTAGCCCGATGTGAGGAGAACTCAGGGTTTGGCCGGTTCGGAGCTGTTGGCTGTAGTAGACCTAGCCTGACTAGCTTTAGAGCGAGCTCGAGTATGATTCACTAACAGGGGTGAACTGATTCCATCTCGGGGGCTCTCTTTTTTTTTCTTTTTTTTTTTGAAATATTTTTTTTTTGATTTCTTTTCTCTTTTTGTTGTTTTTCGCTCTTTGTTTTTCTCTGTTATTTTTTGTCACTCTTTTCTTTTTCACTCAATTTTGTTTTTGTTCTTTTTTTCGGTTTATTTTTTTCACTCAATTTATTTATGGCTATGATCGAATCCGATGAGGATTGCCTACGTAGCATGACGCTGCATGAATCAGATCTTGCGTAGTTCAGGCAAATCAGGAATAAAGTAAAATATACTAACTTTTTTTTTTTTACTCATATACAAATAATCCCATAAATGATGCTAACAAGGAAAAATATTTCGGATTTTTTTTTGTTGGGAATTTTTTTTTTTTTTTGAAAGAAACCTTCTAAAGACAGATTTTTTTTTTGGAATCTTCAAAAGAAATACTTTTTTAAAAAAAGAAAGAAAGTATTTTAATTTTTCTTTTGTAAATTTAAAAAGACTGAAAATATTTTTTTGGATTTTGATTTTTTTTTTTAAATTTTGGGAGAAAGATATTTTTTTTAAAAAAAATAAAAGGAAGAAAATATTTTTGGAATTTTGGATTTGACGTCTCAAAGAAAGACTTCTAAAGAAGGAATTAAAGAAAAATATTTTTTTGGATTTTTAAAAATTGGGGGTCGGAACCGATGAGGTTTGCCTACGTATCTCACATCCGGTGAGAATTAGACCCACGTGGTTCGGTAGATCAGAAATAAAATAGATAAACTAACTTCCTTTTTTTCATATACAATTAATCCGATAAAATCTCCTAGAAAAGAAAATATTTTTAATTTTTTTTTTCGATTTGTTTTTTTGGAATTGGTGAAAGAAAGACTTCTAAAGAAGAAAGAAAATACTTTTGAATTTTGACTTTTTTTTTTTGTAAATTTCAAAAGAAAGAAAATATTTTTTTAGGTTTTGATTTGATTTTCTTTTCAAATGAAAGACTTCTAAAAAGAAAGAAAATATTTTTGATTATAATTTTTTTTATTTGGAATTTTCTAAGGAAAGACTTCTAAAGAAAGAATTAAAGAAAAATATTTTTGGATTTTTGAAAATTGGGGCCGGAACGATGAGGTTTGCCTACGTATCTCACATCCGGTGAGAATCAGACCCGCGTAGTTCGGTAAAGATTAGGAATAAAGTAAATAAACTAACATTTTTTTTTTGGATTTTGAATTTTTTTTTTTTTTTTTTTTAATTTTCGAAAGAAAGACTTATTAAGAAGAAAGAAAATATTTTTGGATTTCAATTTTGTTTTTGAAAAGAAAGACTAAAGAAGAAAGAGAATATATTTTTTTTCTTTTGATTTTATTTTCCGGAGAGAGACTTCTAAAGAAGAAAAAAAAATATTTTTGATTTGTTTTTCTTTTCGAATGAAAGACTTCTAAAAAGAAAGAAAATATTTTTGGTTTTAATTTGTTTTATATGGGATTTTTTAAGGAAAGACTTCTAAAGAAGGAATTAAATGAAAAGGAAAATATTTTTTGGATTTTTTCTTTTTGAAATATTGGGGGCCGGAACCGATGAGGTTTGCCTACGTATCTCACATCCGGTGAGAATCAGACCCGCGTAATTCGGTGAAACCAAGTATTTCTCTTTTGATTTTTATTGAAAATTAATGTTTACACCTCATGTCACACTACTACAAAAATCTCATTAAAAAAGGATTAGTTGTACTAAACTAGGAGAATAATTTTTTATTATTTTTTATTTTATTTTTTATTCAGCCCAACTAATTTTCTAAAACCGGTCAATAATGCAAGCAAGTCTTCCAAATGATGTAACAAGTAGCACATAAGTGAACATGATGGTCTCAAAGAGGGTACCTGTCTTATACGGACTCGGCCCCTGTGCCGAGCTTCGCTAAGTCAAATGCATGTGATGCAAATAAAGTGAACCTACTAGGGATCCGGCATGAGGTTTGTTCTTCTAGGTTTAAATCCTGGTGGAGTAGGTATCTAGACTGGTTTACTCGAGCGGACAACTCGAGCCGAGGAGGGTCAGCGTACTGGTAGCATTGCTTTCCGACTTAGCTGGTGGTGCTCCCCGCCTAAAATATGTGTGACTAAAATCCTTCACCGGGTAACAAGCACCTCGGCTATCTCAAATAAAGCGGGTTATGTCAAGAAAATGCCCAATTTAAATTCAAGAAGACTCAGAGGGGTGCGAGAGAAGACAGTTTATATGTACAGTTTAACAATATCAAAGCGATAAAAAGCAAACAGGTAGCACATTAGGCACAAATAAATCACAATATATACAAAATTAATAAAGTCAAATAAAGTCAATGTGCAAGCTCGAATTCATGCACCCAGCAGAGTCGCCATAGCTGTCACACCTCCTTTTTAACCCCAGAAGATATGTATGTTATGGATTGTGGGTTAAAGAGTTTTTCCAATTAAAGTGACAAATTTGAGTAGAGATTATTTTATTTACAGAGTCGCCACTTGGAATTAATTTTTTGGGTGTTCCAAGTAACATTTTATTTGAATCCCTAGTCAAAGAAATGTTTGACTCTATTATTATTGATCTGCGAAAACAAAGTCCGGGTAAGAAATTTTTTTAACTGGGGAGAAGGTGTAAGGCATGCCCAAGTCCCGTGGTTCTAGCACGGTAGCTTTATTGGTTATATTTGACTTGTATTATTTGAATTATAACATGTTGTAAACCTATGTGCATTTTAATCTTTTACCGCTTTTAAATTACTTTGTTATTATGGACATGGAATTGTCTTAAAACGAGTCACGCGTACGTGTACTCATTTCGTTCGACGCGTCAAGAATCATGTCACGCGTACATGTACACAATTAATCACGCTTTATTAATTATTAAGATTGTTTGGCCAAAGTCACGCGAACGTATACCTTAGTTTTAAGTTTGAAAATCGTAATTATGTCACGCGAACGTATACATAATCATGAGGATTCGATTAATTAGTGTGCCTAAAGCATTCTAGCGATTCAAAATAAAAGAATATAAACCGTAAAATATTTCTGATGCTCAAGCTTCTTTTCATTTTCGATTCCCAATTCCATAGCCTAACACTTGTTTTAAAATCAATCTAATTAATTAGTGAATTAAATTCTTACGTAAGCAAAAGTTAGTCTTTAAAGCATCAAACATCTACCTCTTAATGAAGAGTTGTAACAGTAATAATAAATTCATCATAGCCATTAAAACTTATTCAAACGCACATTAAACTAAAACAAAAGACCAAGTAGAGTAAAGAGATATTAAGACATTCTCAAATTAGAGGAGTGAGGCGAGAACTCATTCAACAGCATAGAGCAACGACTGAAAAAATTAGTAAAAAGCATGATATCACATTAAGCATAAAACAGTAGAAGAAAGGGAGAAATAGATATCAAAACAAAGTAATTTTGAATCTGAAAATGCTTAACACCGTTTAATGATACTCAAACACTGATTCGTAGCTATGTTATGGTCTATTTCTCTTTAGATGGTGGTCTCTCTTAGCTGGTGTTGGAGATCAAATATTGAAGGGGGAAAAAATGGGATTTTTTTTGGAGTGGGTTGCCGCTCGATTTCAGAGAGAGGGGAAGGAGTCTGGTTTTGAGAGAGATGAAAAGGGAGAAGCGAGGGAGGGGCGGCTCTAGTTAGGGTTTTCAAAATGGGGGAAGGGTTTTTTTTAAAGGGAGGGGGTTCTGTCCGTTCTCCCTTCAAGAAGAAAGGAGTTATGGGTTGTTTTTAATGGGTAGGGAGAGTGGTATAGAGTTTGTGAGTGAGGGATAAGCATGGGGAACCAGGAGTGGGGGAAACATGAAGAATTTTTGGGCAAAGAAAAGATGAGCGATATGCCTAATTTTTGGCCATACCATTATTCAAAAAGGAAAGAGATAAGAGAAAAGAGTGCAGCCGAGTCTTGGTTTGGACAGCCGACATATCCCGGGTATAAGGGAATCAGGTCACGTGTAGTTCAAGAAAAATGATAGAATAATGAGTTGGAGAGTCGAGTGAGGTTCCGTCGAGGCTCCGGTTCGTGGTCCTGCTATTACATCAAAATTCTAAACTACTATATTGAAAGAAAATATATAAAATTAAAATCGGGAATGGTGTACCCTAAAAATATCATGATGATTTTTTGTATTATTTTTTTTGGATGGTGTTCCTTTATTGTCCAAAAGAATGTCTCAACTAAGGATTAGTGTACCTTATGTTGGGAAAACGTGGCTAGAAGATGGGATACCCTATATTGGCAACGATATCAGGGAGTGGTGTATCCTGCATCTAAGATCAAATCAACTAAGGAGTGGTGTACCCTATGTTGGATAACACAGCTAGGGATTGGTATACCCTATACTGGTAAGGAAATCAGGGAGTGGTGTATCCTGTACTGGTAAGGAAATGTAATTAGGGGATGATGCCCTATATTACTGAGAAGGAAATGTAACCAGGGGTTAGCACCCTGTATTACTGAAAAAGAAACGTAACCAGGGGTTGGCGCCCTGTATTACTGGAAAGGAAATATAACCAGGGGTTGGCGCCTTGTATTACTGGAAAAGAAATGTAACCGGGGTTGGTGCCCTGTATTACTGGAAAGGAAATATAACCAGGGGTTGGAGCCCTGTATTACTGAAAAGGAAATGTAACCAGGGGTTGGAGCCCTGTATTAGTGAAAAGAAAATATAACCAGGGGTTGGCGCCCTGTATTACTGGAAAGGACATGTAACCAGGGGTTGGCGCCCTGTATTAATAAAAAAGAAATGTAACCAGGGGTTGACGCCATGTATTACTGAAAAGGAAATGCTATCAGGGGTTGGCGCCCTGCATTACTGAAAAAGAAATGCTGAATCCCCTTGGCGAAAAGGTTATGCCTGGTTAAACTATGAAAACCAGCTTGGGCGAAGAGTACTTCTACCCGGAAATATGAGCTGGATCCCTCTAGATGAAAATGTTCTACCTGGGTTAAGCTACGTAAAAAAAAACCTAGGCGAAGTGTACTTCTACCCGTAAATATGAGCTGGATCACCCTAGGCGAAAAGGTTCTACCTAGGTTAAGCTAACGTAAAACAACATGAGCGAAGATTACTTCTACCCGGAACTATGGGCTGGATCCCCCTAGGCAAAAAGGTTCTACCTGGTTTAAGCTAAGAAAAACAGCCTGGGCGAAGAGTACTTCTACCCGGAACTATGAGCTGGATACCCCTAGGCGAAAATGTTCTACCTGGGTTAAGCTACTTAAAACAACCTGAGCGAAGAGTACTTCTACCCGGAACTATGAGCTGGATCCCCCTAGGCGAAAAGGTTCTACCTGGGTTAAGCTACGTAAAACAACCTGAGTGAAGAGTACTTCTACCCGGAACTATGAGATGGACCCCCCTAGGCGAAAAGATTCTACCTGGGTTAAGCTACATAAAACAACCTGAGCGAAGAGTACTTCTACCCGGAACTATGAGCTGGATCCCCCTAGGCGAAAAGGTTCTACCTGGTTTAAGCTACGAAAAATAGCCTGGGCGAAGAGTACTTCTACCCGGAATTATGAGTTGGATCCCCCTAGGCGAAAAGGTTCTACCTGGGTTAAGCTACGAAAAATAACCTGGGCGAAGAGTACTTCTACCCGGAACTATGAGCTGGATCCCCCTAGGCGAAAAGGTTCTACCTGGGTTAAGCTATGAAAAACAACTTGGGCGAAGACTACTTCTACCCGGAACTGTGAGCTGGATCCCCCTAGGCAAAAAGGTTCTACCTGGGTTAAGCTACG
The DNA here is from genome assembly GCF_000390325.3 of Nicotiana tomentosiformis. NCBI lineage: Eukaryota > Viridiplantae > Streptophyta > Magnoliopsida > Solanales > Solanaceae > Nicotiana > Nicotiana tomentosiformis. Next base: position 182,301,365 of record NC_090813.1, read on the forward strand.
TAAAACCAACCTAGGGGAAGAGTACTTCTACCCGGAAATATGAGTTGGATCCCCCTAGGCGAAAAGGTTCTACTTGGGTTAAGCTACGTATAAGAACTTGAGCGAATAGTACTTCTACTCGGAACTATGAGATAGATCCCCCTAGGCGAAAAGGTTCTACCTGGGTTAAGCTACGTAAAACAACCTGAGCGAAGAGTACTTCTACCCGGAACTATGAGCTGGATCCCCCTAGGCAAAAAGGTTCTACCTGGTTTAAGCTACGAAAAACAGCCTGGGTGAAGAGTACTTTTACCCGGAACTATAAGCTGGTTCCCCCTAGGCGAAAAGGTTCTACCTGGGTTAAGCTACAAAAAAATAACCTGGGCGAAGAGTACTTCTACCCGGAACTTTGAGCTGGATCCCCCTAGGCGAAAAGGTTCTACCTAGGTTAAGCTACGTAAAACCAATCTAGGCGAAGAGTACTTCTACCCAGAAATATGAGCTGGATCCCCCTAGGCGAAAAGGTTCTACCTGGGTTAAGCTACGTAAAACCAACCTAGGTGAAGAGTACTTCTACCCAGAAATATGAGTTGGATCGCCCTAGGCGAAAAGTTCTAGGGAGAGTGGTATAGAGTTTGTGAGTGAGGGACAAGCATGGGGGACAAGGGAAAGTGGAGTATAAAGAGTTTGGGGACAAAGAGTGGGGAGCAAAGGAAAGTGGAGTGGGGACACGCGTGGGAAGATGGGAGCGGAAAAGATGGAGTGAGAAGTGAGGTATTAGTGGGAAAAAATTCAAGCATAGTAAAAAATTAGGTGCTCAGTACTCGATAAAATGGTTCAAAACTCAGGATGGATGACAAAAGACTCTGCGATTACTCCTGTAGTTCACTCTGTGGCTTTGGACCCAAACAACTCTATAGCCAAAAATATGGCCACTCTAATGACGCAAATGAGTATCCTCACCAAAAAGATCGATGAATCAGGCCAGAAGCAGCAGGTGCACTGTTGACGCAACTCATGGGGGCTTATGTACACCATGCATTAACCAACCTTATGTATGATCGTTGAGTGCGAAAGGTGACAACCAGCACTATTAGGAAGATATGAACTATGTAGCCAACTATGGGGGATAGAGGCAAGGTGGTCAGAATTGGGGTCAACAGAATCAACAATATAGACCAGCACAGCAGCAGTACAACGATAGCAACAATCTTGGAGCTATGCGACCATAGGGTCAAGTGGTGCCTTACCAAAGGCAACAGGGTTACAACCAGCAAAATCAGCATCTGGCTTATCAACAACTGCAACAACAATAGATTATGAGATAAGATGATGGGTTTGCTAAACTTAAGGGAATGCTGGGCAGCAATAACAAGAATGCTGCAACAACTGATTGGGTCCACTGGAAAAATGCAAGAGAGAGTGGACTCACATGAATCAGCGATAAAGGGGATTGGGATTCAATTAGGACAGATTTCTATAGCTCTAAACAATCGTCCCCAAGGGACATTACCTGCTGACACACAAGTCAATCCAAAAGACCAGGGCCCAAAACAGCTTATGGCAGTGAGTCTACGAAATGGTAGAGACCTAGATCTGGAGCAAGAGATTGCTCGCGAAAGCTGACCTATTGAAACACTTGTGCCAGTACCTATTGAGATAGATGATTCAACAGGGTTAACTGAGGTGACGGTACAACATGCACAAGAGAGCACAAGAAAAGTAAAAGAGGTTGCGAAGGAGACTGAGGTAGCATAAGAAACGACAGTAGAAGCAGTGCCTGAGCAAGATAAAAATCAAATTACAAGAAAGAAGCGACCTCCAGCACTATTCCCGCAGAGATTGGCAAAATATCAGAAGGACGAGCAATATAAGAAATTCATGGAGATGTTGAAACAAATACAAGTGAACATTCCACTGATTGATGTGTTGCGAGAGATGCCTTAGTATGCCAAAATGATGAAAGATTTAATGTCTCACAAATTCGACTTCCAAGACTTGTCCACTGTTACATTGACACATACTTGTAGTGCAGTCATGACGAGACCCATAGCTGAGAAGTTGTCAGACCCAGGGAGTTTCATAATCCCATGCACGATAGGTAGCTATGCTTTTGCTAAAGCATTGTGTGATTTAGGGGCAAGCATAAACTTGATGCCCTTGGCTATCTACAAAAGGTTAGGCATTGGAAGAGCTAGACCCACGTCCATGTTACTACAGCTAGCCGACAGGACAGTGAAGAGGCCATCTGGTATCCTTGATGATGTATTAGTACAGGTTGGGAAATTTGCGTTCCCAACAGATTTTGTCATTCTAGATTGTCGGGTTGACGAGGAGATTCCCATAATTTTGGGAAGACCATTCTTGGCCACTGGGAGAGCTTTAATTAACTGTGAAACTGGAGAGCTCAAAATGAGACTAAATGATGAAGAGATAACATTCAACGTGCAGAAATCTATGCGGCGACCAATTGGATTTGCTAACTGTTCTCTAATAGAAGTCGTGGATGTAATTTTAGAGGAGGAAGATGAGACCTTGAATGCTAAAGACCCTCTAGCAGCATGTCTCTTGAACTTAGATAAAGTAAATGGAGAGGATTTGGCGGAGTGGGTGCTGGCTCTTGAAGGCCAAGGGTTTTGGAAAAGAGAGCTCGAATTTGAGCTTTTGCTCTTAGAAGAAAGACAAATTCCTCCAGCTAAGCCATCGATAGAAGAGCCACCAAAGTTTGAATTGAAACCTCTACCACTTCACCTCAGGTATGCTTTCTTGGGACCTAACTCAACTTTACATGTTATTATCTCACCTGGTTTGTTAGATGTGCAGAAAGAACAACTTTTGCAAGTATTGAGTGAGTGCAAAACTGTAATTGGTTGGACTATTGTAGACATTATGGGGATCAGCCCGGCCTTCTGTATGCATAAGATTATACCAGAAGATGGCCACAAACCTTCTAGAGAACATCAAAGAAGGCTGAACCCCAACATGAAGGAAGTTGTGAAAAAGGAGGTGATAAAGTGGTTAGATACATGGATCATTTTCCCCATCTCTGACAGCAACTGGATCAGCCCAGTCCAATGTGTACCTAAGAAATGTGGGATGACTGTAGTGCAAAACGAGAACAATGATTTGATATCAACAAGAACAGTCACGGGATGGCGAATTTGTATGGACTACAGAAGATTGAACAAGGCCACCCGAAAAGACCACTTTCCCTTGTCGTTCATTGATCAAATGCTAGATAGATTGGCCGGGAAGTCCCACTTTTTACTTTCTTGATGGATACTCGGGGTATAATCAAATCTCCATTGCCCCAGAAGATAGAGAGAAAACATCATTCATCTGCCCATATGGCGTCTACGCCTTCCGGAGGATGCCGTTCGGCCTATGCAATGCACCCGCCACATTTCAAAGGTGCATGATGGCTATCTTCACTGATATGGTAGAGGACATCATGGAGGTCTTTATGGATGATTTCTTGGTGGTGGGAGACTCATTCGATGATTGCCTAAGGAATTTGAAAAGAGTGCTGAAAAGATGTGTCGAGACTAATCTGGTACTCAATTGGGAAAAGTGCCATTTCATGGTACATGAAGGTATAGTCTTGGGGGCACCTAGTGTCGAGTAAGGTCATTGAGGTAGATCGTGCAAAGGTTGATGTGATCGAAAATCTTCCACCACCCACTTCCATCAAAGCAATAAGAAGTTTCCTTGGCCACGCTGGGATCTATAGACAGTTTATAAAAGATTTTTGCAAAATTGCTAACCCCTTGTGTAAATTGCTTGAAAAAGATCACCCTTTTGTGTTTTCTGATGACTGTAGGGTAGCTTTTGAGGAATTGAAGAAGAGGCTGGTGACAACACCTATTATAGTTGCACCTGACTGGGAGCAACCATTTGAGCTGATGTATGATGCAAACGACTATGCTATAGGAGCAGTACTTGGGCAGTGCAAAGACAAAGTCATGCATCTAATATATTACGCAAGTAGAACTTTGAGTGGTGCCCAACTAAATTGCACAATAACTGAGAAGGAGATGCTAGCAGTGGTGTTCGTATTTGACAAATTCAGGTCATACCTGATAGGCTCGAAGGTAATTATTTATACTGACCATGCTGCTCTCAAGTACCTAATTGATAAGAAGGAGTCAAAGCCGCGCCTGATTCGATGGGTGCTACTGCTGCAAGAATATGACTTGGAAATCCGTGACCGAAAGGGAACGGAGAACCAAGTGGCTGATCACTTATCTAGGCTGGAAGGAGCCGAAAAGAAGGTTTAGGGGGAAGATATTATGGAGACTTTCGCGGATAAACAACTACTAGCCACGAGTATTGAGGTAGCGCCATGGTATGCAGACATTGCAAACTACCTGGCAAGCGGTATTGTTCCCTATGACCTTTCCTCTGTTCAAAAGAAAAAGTTCTTTCGTGACTGTCGCATGTATTATTGGGATGAGCCTTGTCTGTTCAGGAATTGTGTTGATAACATGATCCGGAGATGTATCCCCGAGATAGACCAATCTTCTATTTTGCAGGCTTGTCATGCGTCACCATATGGTGGCTATTTCGGGGGAGTAAGGACATCTGCGAAAGTGCTTGAGTCGGGCTTCTACTGGCCGACATTGTTCAAAGATGCACACTTATGGGTGAAGGGTTGTGATGAATGCCAACGAACTGGGAATATTTCCCGCCGACATGAGATGCCTATAAACCCAATTCAGGAGGTAGAAGTGTTTGATGTATGGGGAATCGATTTCATGGGGCCTTTCATCAGCTCATACGGCAACAAGTACATACTCGTAGCTATGGACTATGTGTCAAAATGGGTGGAGGCTGTAACGCTCCCTACAAATGATGCAAAGGGGGTAATTGGTTTTTTGAGAAAGAATATATTCACCCGATTTGGCACTCCAAGGGCAATAATCAGTGACAGAGGCACTCACTTTTGTAATCGAGCCTTCGCAAAGTTGTTAGAAAGGTATGATGTACGCCACAAGGTTGCCACCCCATATCATCCACAAACGAGCGGGCAAGTGAAAGTCTCGAACAGAGAGATAAAGAGCATTTTGACAAAGACTGTGAATTTTACAAGAACGGATTGGGCAAGAAAGTTAGATGATGCACTCTGGGCCTATCGTACCGCTTTCAAAACTCCGATTGGCATGTCGTCGTATAAATTGGTGTTTGGGAAAATGTGTCACTTAGTAGTGGAGTTAGAGCATAGAGCTTTATGGGCATTGAGGCAGCTGAATCTCTATATAGAAGTTGCGGGTACAAGTAGAGTCACAGAGTTGCACGAACTTGATGGGTTTTGCTACAACGCTTTTGAGAGCACAATACTATACAAGGAGAGAATGAAGATGATGCATGATAAAAATATTCTTGAGCGTAGTTTTAAACTCGGAGATATGGTATTGCTATACAATTTGAGATTGAGGTTATTTCCAGGTAAATTAAAGTCAAGATGGTCAGGACCATTTCGTGTGGTAGAGATTCACCCCACTGGTGCCGTAAAGATTGCTGCGGAAAATGATTCTCGCATGTTTAGGGTCAATGGGCATAGGTTAAAACATTATTTGGGTATGGATGATGCGAAAGTAGTGTCGGTGACTCATTTGCTCGAGCCACAAAGGTTGAGCAAGCCTTAAGTACGATTACCTGCGTCGTGCCGCGACGTTAAATCAGGCACTTCATGGGAGGCAACCCATTGTAATGTTGTATTCGTCGTTGTGCGACGTTAACTAAGGTGCTCGTTGGGAGGCAACCCAATTCGTAGTTGATTTCTTTTAGTGTAGCTAGAATTTTTCTTTTGGTTGTATATACTAACAAGTTTACAGGTGATTCTGGGCAAGTTGAGCAGAGTTTCCAGTGTCACATGAAGGAAACCGGGCGGTGGAGCTCGCCTCACGAGGGTGGAGGCGAGGTATAGCTGGAGAAGGAGCTCGCCTCGCCTGGGGTAAGGCCAGGTATACTAGGTGCTAAGACTCGCGTCGCATGGGTTGAGGCCAGGTACTTCACGCGTTAAGACGCGCGTCGCAAGCTCCCAGGCTCGCGTTAGAGATGGCGAGGCGAGGGATTATGTGAGATTCTTCAGTAGGCGTCACCAGGAACGAATATGCCTCCGAGAAAAGACACCGGCAAAGGAAAGGCTACTTCCACTGCTCCAGCTAAAGCAAAGGAGACCTTCGCACCTCCCCCAAAGAAGAGAAAAGGGGGAGAAGCTACCTCTAGTCGAGTTGAAGGAGCACAAGCTATGGCAGCTGTAGCAGCCATGCGTCCACAACCCCAGGGCCAATGGGAGTTTGGTATCAGAAGCATACCCCCGCATACTAAGGATTGGTACAGGCGATGTAAGCCTAAACATGTACATCCGAAAGCCGCTATCCATGAGCACTGACTGCAAGCAAAGTACCAGGCTATTTGGAGGGGCATCTATGATTTGGGGTTGAGCTATGTCTTTAAGAACACAGGGGATATTAATCTTAATCTAGTGAGGGAATTCTATGCAGGGTTTGATCCACAGGATACCGAACAGCTGGTGCCGATTCGTGGATGATTGATAAACTTTTCAGCCACAGCCATATGTAACTTTTTAGGTGCTCCGGATGTTACTATGGAGCCATTGGACTACTTCATTCGCTGTCCTACATATAGAGAGCTAAGACACACGTTATGTGGTGTCAATTCTACGGCAGCGTGGATCCGTGATAAGAAAATAAATCGGCACAAGAAGTTCCCCAAAAAGAAAATGAGGGCGTAGGCTCAAGTTTGGTTAAAACTGATTAATGCATGGCTCCTACCATGCAATCATGACACGCTCATTAGCCGACAGAGGACTTATGCGCTCTACTTCCTTATGACGGGTCAAAGAGTGAATGTGGGTCATCTGATCTACTACCAAATGTCTTCGGTAAGAACGAGTAAGAAGGTCGATCGAATGCCATTTGCCAATTTTTTGACTCAATTCTTAAGACACGAGGAGGTTGAGGAGGAGCCAGAGTTTGACCACGTCATTGATCAGCCCATACGACAGACAGACATCACTAGTGTCTGAGTGAGAGAAGAGACTGCCATGCTATCATTGACAGGTGCCAAGCGCAATGCTCGTGATGATAGTTTTATGGCCCATTTCTATGGGATGATAGATTTGCAACTGAGGATAGGGGGTTGGCCGGCCACGACTGAGGATAGGACCTTAAGCGGTTCCCACTCAACACTCATGCTCAGTAGCTGGTTGGGCGAGGTGATGGATACAGACTTCCAGATGACGAGGACACTAACACACCTGAGAAGTCTGAGGCTGAGCCGGACCAGTCAGACGATGAGGACGATGATGATGAGGAGGAGGACGCACATGAGCAAGAATGGGCAGCCTCAGAGGATGAGGGCGACGATGCAGCATGACCAGGGAGTTTTTCCTTACATCCTACTCATTTTTCTTGTTTTTTCATTTTGTGCATACACTGGGGACAATGCATGATCTAAGTGTAGGGTGGAGACTTATAAATATTAGTTTTGCTTAGTTGTTTTAGTTATTAGTTTATTTAATTATTTAGTTATTTGTTTAGTTAATTGTTTTAGTATTTGTTTTTAGTTATTTGTTGTTAGTTAAAAAAAAGATTTTCTTGTAGGTAGTGTAGTAATTCCCCCTTGGTTTTTCTTTGGGTCACAGTTCTTTTCCAAGGGCTTTTAGTTGAACCAGGTGTAGTTAGTTTTAATTTTTAGGAGTAGGAACCACGGGGCTATGCATTTAATTACAGCAATATCTCTTAGCTTTGTTATGCCTTGAGAATAGTTAGTACTATGGTTGTGATGCTTAGGCTCGGTTTTTGACTCTAGTATAAGTATCTTAAATCATAGATTCTTAATTTTGCTTAACTGCTTGGACTGGAGTGTCGCGATGAAACCAATCCTGAGTGAGTTATGTGCCATGTATGTATAAGGTTTGTATGTATTCTGTGCATTACATTTGATGTCTAGAACTTGCCCTGTGTGTGTGCAAAGTGAAATAGTAGTCTTGTTCAGTCTGAGAAGTGATATAGGCGTTTCTTTGTTAAGCAAGATATATATAGTGTACCCACCTAAATGTTAGGTATCGTAGTTAATCCCGTTGAGCTTCTAATTTCTTTGGTAATCACATTATAAGTCGCACCCCTTTGTTTGAATCGACCATATATTTGAACCTTGTCACTTCTCATGAGCACTTGAATTGTGATGAATTATGAAAAGTTAAAGTGTGGGGTGGTGGGTTGGCTTTTGAGTAGAACAATTGAAATAAGAAGAAAGGTGTACTGTTTGAAAGAAAAACAAAATGTCAATAAAAGCCACTTGGATTAAGAGAAAAGAAAAAAAATAGCTGCATTGTATGAAAAATAATTCTTGATGGTGGTGGTTAGTGATATACTGGTGCTTAAAGAATTAGGGGATAATATAAAATGAAGTTAAGGTGGAGTTTTGGTTTGACATAAGTATGTGCTTGAATGTTAAAGTGTATGTATTAAAGTGCTTAAGAGAGGTGTAGTCACTTATATCCAAATGTATCTTACTCGACCTGCAGCCTACATTACAACCAATCAAAGTCCTACTTGATCTTAGACTGAATGAGCTCGATTAGTAGAGTATTACACTACGGGCAAGCCTATTGTGCATCATTTGTAGCATATGAATGTCATTTCTGAGAGCGAGTGAATTTTTCCTATCTTGAGTTCCTACGTTCTTAAAATTCATTGTGTGTGGAACTGAGCTCTTTGTTGGATGAGGGCACGTGATTCATAAAGGAAAGGTAATGTCGTTGACCTCCAAGTTAGAGTAAGTAAGTGAATTGTGAATAAGTCATGGTATTTGTGAGTCAAATCTTGAGGCGAGGATGTTACACCTTGGTGCTTAGGCTATTTTAAACATTCTTGGTGTAATGAGTTAAGGGAATTGCTTAAAGAGGTTGTGTCTATAAGTGTAGTTTGATTGCGCGAGGACGCATAATGTTTAAGTGTGGGGTATTGATGTGTGGCTATAATTCCATAGTTTCGTACATTATTTGCCTTGCATAATGATAAACTACACTTTATTTATGCGTAATGGAGTATATTTTATGTGTAGGTAAATTGGAGATGAAAGTAGAGCAAAAAAGAATACTTAAAGTCTAAAGCGTGCTTAAAAACAACAGTTGAAAAGAAGAAGGAAAGAAGTGAGCAGCTGACAAATGAAAAGTTGGCGAAGCCAGGCCTAGAGCAGGCGTTAGAGCAGGCTGGGCGAGCTCTTTAGCTCGCGTGGGAACTGGCGAAGCGAGGTTTGGGGCGAGGTCCACCAGGCTATGAAGCTGGCGAGGCGAGGCAGAAGGCGAGCTCAAGCAGGCGTTATACCTCGCGACGCTAGGCCTGGGGCAAGCTTAAGAAGGCGTTATGCCTCGCGAGGCCAGGTCTGGGTGTGCACATTCAGAGCTTTGAAGACTTATTTCGTCTCCTGGTTTGACTAGGACTTGGCCTACGTATTTAGGTCTTTTTCTACACATATAAATAGACATAAAAATGCCACTTTGGAGGACTGTTGCAATCGGAGGCAAGGAAAGCTCATGGAACAACCGTTGGGAGTTAGACTTATCGATTTCTACACCCATTTATCCTTACTTTATAATTTAATTATGCAAAATACTTTAGATATTGTGACTATGAGTATGAGTAACTAAACTCCTAATATAGGGTTTGATGGAACCTATTGGATGATGATATTCCTGTTACGCTAATATAGATTTGCCATAGTATTTTCTCTATTTGTTCAACTATATTATTATTGTTTTTGATTGAAGGGCCCTCAATCGACTGTTCCTATTTAGTGTGTATTACTCGGGAGAGAGTGCATATTTAGGTAGTTGTTGAACAATATCACTTCTAACGTATATGGGGGATCAATACGAAGGGTTTAAAGGTGGGATTAGGGATAACGAAACCTTGATGCGATCCGAGTGAGCCGTACTTAATGCCAACTAGCATAATTTGGGAGAATATATCTATTAAATTATAGTAATTACTCGGGAGAGAGTTAAGACCGTCAGAGTGCTCATGATCGATAGAGAAGACTTAGGCGAATTTATAGAAAACGTAGCGGAAAAAATTCCGACAATAGAAAAAATTACAACCTTAGCCCATTTCAATTCTTGTCTACAAACCGTAGTAGTTAGTTATTAATTGTTGCACTTTCATTACGTAATATTTAGTTAGTAAACATCCAAATTGTTACTTAAATATTTCTGAAGATTGATTGTGTGAGTTCGTGTGAGTCTAGTAGCTGTGTTTGATAGGTTAATTCCCTATGGGATTTGACTCCGGACTTAATAGCCGGAATATATTTGCAACGACCGCTTAGTCCTTTTTACAAGGCATAGCTGGGCGTGATCAGAGATTTAGTGCATATAATATCATTATATAAAGAGATACATATTTTAAACAAGGAAAGATTTAATAATCAAAATTTTAGCTAATTTTAAAGTCTATAAAATTAGGAAATAACTAAATTACTATTTAAAGAATATTTTTAAGGGTTTGAAAACAACTAAATTTTCCTAATGAAGGAATTTGAAAATTAAATTAATTCTCTAAGATTTAAGCTTTCCTAGTGTGAATCGAATGCCATTGAATTCCTAAAATGGAAGGAAATTCAAATATTAAAGCTCTAAATATTAGGAGAATAATTAATTGACTATTCCTAAATACTAGGAAATTAACTAAATAAATATTTTTAAATATTAAAAAAATAGTCAAATGACTATTTTGTTCAGTGTGAACTCTATTTTTAAAGGGCAAAAAAGAGCGAACGGCATTTCGCTAAGGGTCTTCGTGCTTTTAGTGCATATAATATCATTATATAAAGAGATACATATTTTAAACAAGGAAAGGTTTAATAATCAAAATTTTAGCTAATTTTAAAGTCTATAAAATTAGGAAATAACTAAATTACTATTTAAAGTATATTTTTAAGGGTTTGAAAAAAACGAAACTTTCCAACCGAGGGGATTGAAAATCATATGAAACTTTGTTAGTGAAGGAATTGAAAAGAACTAAACTTTCCTAATGAAGGAATTGCAAAATTAAATTAATTCTCTAAGATTTAAGCTTTCCTAATGTGAATCGAACGTCATTGAATTCCTAAAATGGAAGGAAATTCAAATATTAAAGCTCTAAATATTAAAAAAATAATTAATTGACTATTCCTAAATATTAAAAAATTAATTAAATAAATATTTCTAAATATTATGAAAATAGTCAAATGACTATTTTGTTCAGTGTGAACTCTATTTATAAAAGGACAAAAATAGCGAATGCCATTTCGCTAAGGGCCTTCGTGCTTTTAATATAATACTAGTATTAGAATACGCGCGTTGCGCGTGTATCCCATGTTTTGAAATTCATTCTAAAAAGACAAAAATATGGTCGACTAACTTTTAAAAAACATCTTTTTTTCTCATGATAAAAATGAAGATTGTTCGATTGTTTAAAAAAATACTATATAGGAATTGTTTCCAACATATTTGAAAAGAATAAAATATTATTGCAAAAGTAAATTATTATGAAAAAAGTGGATTAATTCAACCGCTATAGTATGATTAATCTACAATTCTTTTTTTGTCAGAACACATAAATCATACATCTCAGATTCTTCATTCGGATGCATCCGGATGTTGTTTTCCATGGAAAGCAAGAGTATATGATTGTAGTAGTATTACTTGCAATTGTTTGATTATGAAAGGGCTACGTTCATATTATTGTGGAAGGACTTAGAATATGAAATTCATGTTAAGATCAAAATTAAAATTTATTCTTTTCATCAATTCCCACATATGTAACGTTTTGTTTTTCTTTGTGTACTTATAATCAGTTCTCATTTAAATAAAGACTTTTTAAAAGTAAATCCAATTTGACTAAAAAAATATTTTAATTATTTATATTTTCTAAAAATATTTTTATGATAAAATCTACAAAAACATTTTTTCTTTTAAATATTTTAATTTGTTATGATTTCTTATTTTGTTGTATTTATTTTTTACTTTCATAAACAAATGTAAATGATTTTCGGCGAATTGTAACCTCAATTTTTTTTTTACTATTTTGTTTTCACGTATAGAATGGTAAAAGCTTTAATATTACTTAGTGAGATGATTTGTACTCTTAAAATTGTATATTTGAAAAGATTGTGAACTAACCTCAAAAATATTCTAATAAAATAAAAGGCAAGCGGTCTACAAAAGTTAGAAGAAAAAGAAAGAAAACATACTCTTAAATCGAAAGTTGTCGAAACTATCCTAGTTTGTAATTGAACGTGCTTATCTAATATTCCTAAATTTAAATGGAGTTGAAAGTGTATGAATTCTAGAATTGAAAATTAAAGTCCTAAATATTAGGACAATAATTTAATAATTATTTCTAAATATTAGGAAAAAAATTAAATGACTATTCCTAAATATTAGAAAAAAATTATTAAATGACTATTTTATCCGATGTAAACTCTATGTTTAAAGGGTAAAAAAACGAACAATATTTAGTTAAGGGCTTTCGTGCTTTTAATATAGTATTAGTCTCTATAAACGTGCCTAGCACGTTATTAATTGCTCGTGAATCATCACAAACAAATATTTAGGTAATTCTTGTAATTGTATCTTTTCTTTTTCTTCTAGAAATCAGTAAATTATTTGTTAGGAAGAGCATTTATGTTTGCTGAAAAAATTCATCAAAAAAAATGTAATTCTTCTCATTTACTTGGAAAAATCAATCAATCATTTGTTAGAAAGAGCATAATTAGATTGTTCACACTCTTTAATTTAGCTAACTAACACCATTTATATTTTATCAACACTATTTGTTGTGGTTACTTATGGGAATAAAATGACAAGTTCTAGAAATATATGAGAAGACTTGGTAAATTGAACCATAAGAACTTGATGAAAGACCCTGAAAGGTGGTCGTTTTTATCTAAAGTTTGTTATAATACTTGTTTCGCGTTGTGACTTCTTTCTACATGAAGGAAAAGAAGTTTTGAATTATCTACACGTGTTACTTTTCATATTTTTCTAAAAAATTGATCATCGCTCTTTTTTGTACTTTTTTTAAGTTTGAGTTTTGGCACAATATTTTGATTACTATATTATCTCGTCAATAAAACTAATCGATGTTCAACGGTTTATCTTGATTGATAAATTCACCTTGAGAATTTTTTTTCACCTCAAGAAACACATAGATGTTATTTTAATGATCATAGCACTTGATGTTCCGGACATCTAACAACTTTAAGATTTGTCTAATTTTTAATTTGAAATTCATATGGTATTAGTAGGTTATCGAGAATAGAATTCTTTGGTTGATTAGTAATTCAAACTGAGATACCATATTTAAATAGAAATAGATATTTACTCGTGTGAAAGTACAAGAGAAATGAAGTTAGTGTAGTTAAAGTACAAACGAAATCACCTCAAAGCCTAAACCTAATACCAAACCAATTATTTACGAAATAATTTTAAGAAAATACACCAACTAATATTATATGAACATATATTTTTGGTTTGATTTAGGAATCACGTTCTTGGGGTTTTAATCCTTATGGGAGTCTATTTGAGTGGTTAAAAGATATTAGAAAAAAAGTTTCCATGAATACAAAATTTAATTGAATTTGAAGTCCTAAATATTTGGAAAGTTATAAATATGACAATATTATCCAATATGTTTTAAAAAATAGTTTAATATTAAAAAGTTATTTTGGTAATCCAACATTATATTCATGCTTTTATAATAATACAGATTGATAGATATAGATAAATATACACAAATAGATATAACTTTCGGGGAATCAATTTTAGCTAAAAAGTTGTATAAATGGTTATCATGTCCGAGTATTTTGGTATCCTTGTGACTGATTATTTCCGTTTAATTTCCCCATAAAATATCTCATGGTACGTGGGGCCCGATCAGAAAGCCAGGTCAGCTCTTCTTTTGATTGGGTGAAAGAGATCCTATAAAATACCACAAAAAGATATGCCATTAGCATATTTTCCAGTCACTTCATTTCTGATCTTTTAATTGTGAACAGAGAAGAGAGAGAGACAGAGAGCTCTAATTCAGATATCTGAGGTTCGTTTTTCTCTCTCAATTCTCTGTTATAATTACGTATTAAGCTTATACATACATCCTTTTCATGCATGCATCTCTATGTTTTTCTTATACTGTAAATTCATCAATTCCATATATGGGTGTTCATGGTTCGGTTTTTCCTCTTTAAAAAAAATCAAATCAGTTAAGTCGGGTTTCAAATATTATAACCAAACCAAACCAATTAACTCGGTTTTTCTATAGGTTTGGTTTTGTGGATTTTTTGGTTATTTCGGATTTTTGTCAGTTTTTGTGGATTTGCCAAACACATATTCCGCCGACTATATATATTGTAACACAACACTATCAAACCATTTTCTTTAAGAAAATTTACCATTTACCAAGATATATTGATAATATATAATTAAATCAAGAAGTGATGAGTAATTTAAGGACTCAACTAAAGACAATTTATTTTTTTACATGAAATAGATTCTTGAACTTAGAAAAATAAAACTTCCATCAAACTAGAATCTAAAGGCAAATAACTTGATTATTATAATGATAAAGAACTAGACTACCAACTAAGAGTGCAAACGAGAAATATCTATTATAATTTTTTTAAAACATACATATATATATATATATATATATATATATATATATATATATATATATATATATATAAAGTTTTAAATAAATATTTTTATAGTCGGTTTGATTCGGCTCTTTTCGGTTATTTTTTGCTTAAAACCAAACCAAAATCAAAGTTGGTCGGCTATTAAAATTGAAAACCAAAACCAAATCAAACCAAAATATTATTGGGTTGTTTGGACTCTTTATAAGGTGTTAGGATCGGGAACCCGGTTAGTGTGAAATGTAGCCAAACAATGTTATAATGACAATAACAAAGACAATGCAAGTTGATAATGACGGTAATTAAAGCATATAAAGAAGGCACAAATTTAACGTGGTTCGGTCAAGGTGACCTACGTCCACAAGCGGGGAGGAGCAATTTCACTATACCAACAAGAGTACATAATTAGAGTAAATACTCTAATTAGTCCCAAATAACCTCGAGAGAATAACCTCACAAGATCATTCCAAAGAAAGGTTCACACAAGTGTTTTCCAATACTCAATTCTCTTACAAAATACTCTCAATACAGGAGGAGAGAAAGACAAGAGAATAAAGACTCTTGAATTGTTGGTGTGTTTAAGAAAGGAGAGAAGCAACAATATTTATAGGAGAAATTGAACTAAGTCTTGCAAATTCACAAAGGCAAGTTGCCAACTTGCAAGATATCTCCACCATTTATCCAAACTTGGTGGCCAAGAATAAATCTTTGCCAAGCACATCTTTCTTATAGGCACATGCTTATTTTCCAACTAAGAATGAGTTGGATTTTACAATAAAGAAAAAATCATTCTTTTCTTGTAAAGCCAATTAGGCCATATTACATAAGGCTTGGACAATCCTCATTCATTGAGCTAGATTTTGGGGTTGAGTAGGTCTAAGGTCAATTTAGCATGGTATCAGAGCTAGGCCCCCAATGTTGGGCCCATGATAGATTGTCCACACTCCAGTTGGTAAATCTAGGTGTGCGGGGCGGGGGACGGGGGTGGGTTGATGGAATCCCGCATCGGTGATTATGAGTTTCTGGGACTCTTTATATGGCTTGGACAATTCTCACCTTTTGAGCTAGCTTTTAGGGTTGAGTTAGGTACAAGGTCCGGTTAGCAATAGTCAATTGAATTGATTTGTACTTCTACTTCCTCCGAGAAATATCAAATTTTCCCATATCTATCACCCTCCAAGGTTTTTGTTGTTCCGGTGCTATAGTGTTGTACTTCTTCTTCCACAAATACTATGCACAAGCAGATCTAGAATTCAATCTATTCTTACCACTAAGCCCAATGCACCTTTACAAATATGGGTTTAAATTTTATTATTTGTTGAAAATTTAGTAATTTTTAACATATATATATATATAATTCGTATGAAAATGATTGATTCAGTTGAACTCGTTGATTATATATTGCATCCACCTCTGATACTTGGAATGATCTTCCAAGCACTGCCAATGAACTCTAGTGTCATCACTAGACGTGCCCAAATCTAGTACTCCCTCCGGTTCATTTTATTTGGCGATGTTTGACTAGGAGTAGAATTTAAAAGAATGAAAAACATTTGTAACTTGTGGTATTAAACATATCATGACAGTTTTGTGGCTAGAAAACCATCATAAAGGTAAAATAGGAAGTTTTAAATTAATATTTTATTTTCAAAAAAGTAGAAAGATGCCATTTTTTTGGAGCATATTAAAAAGGAAAGAGTGCCACCAAAAACGGAACAGAGGGAGTAGAACTTAAGGAGTGAATACTTAACCTTTTGCGTCATGAAAAGTAAATACTTTTGGCTAAACCTATGATTTGCCTACGAATTCTGAAGTCTCCACGATTCTGCTAATATATGATATTCAACTGGTAGCATCACTCACCTTTGTTGTATCATTACAAGCATAACTTGTTCTAACTATGTTTTATTTTCCCCGTCTGCTTATATGTGAATGAATGTTATAGTCCTAAATATGTGACATAATTGCTTTAATACAGGGGAAGAAATATGGCATCTGTCCAAACTGCTTTAACATCACTTCTGTGCAAGAATGGGAATCATCATCCGCAAATAAATTTTCCAAGCAGTTCCTTCTTGCCAGGGTTCGATTTGACAGGGCAAGTTGCTGTTACACGGAAAAGGGAGACATGTTTCAATTCTTTCTCAGGCCCTAAAGCAACACTAACCTTTGATCCCCCAAGTACTAATAAAGAGAAGACAAAGCCAAAGCACACAGTTGATCCTAATGCTCCTGATTTCTTGCCACTTCCATCATTTGAAGAATGCTTCCCGAAAAGCTCCAAGGAATACAGGTCTGCGGAAGACCCCTCCCGTTCTTGTTTATTTCGTTTTTCAAGATATCTAATATTTATTGTGGATTCATTTTATGGAATTTGTAACAATATTTATAGATTGAGGAGTCAGTATAAAACTTTTCTTTGATATCTCAAGTGCAATGCTAAGCGTTCAAAACCTTACATTGGAAACGTGTTGTATAGAACTTACGGGGCCTTATTTGAGGATTTAACTTATATGCTCCGTTAGTATAAAGAATTTTTGCACTATCAGTATTTTAACTTGTTGCAGCAGGTAACGACGTTATTTTTTAAGTGAAGTATAATTCTTCACGTGAACATGTACCATAAACTTTATATTCTCGGTGTCATCATGTTGAAAACTTTATCTTGTTAATCCTATTTTATTCTATGAAATTGCGTTCAAAAAAGTTTGTCATGTAGAGCTTGAGTGCACAAATATAGTACACATGCTTCATTGCAATTTCTTAAGCATATTTGTTTGCAAATATGTTGATTAGCTGAATGTGCAATTTGCAGTGATGTTGTTCACGAAGAAACAGGTCATGTGCTCAAAGTCCCATTTCGTCGTATCCACCTTTCTGGGGATGAACCACACTTTGACACTTATGATACCAGTGGTCCTCAGGGTGTAAATCCTCATATTGGTATGCTATTAACCATCTCCTTTGTTCCTTTGGATGCAGACTTTTGGATAATCTAGATTATTGTTGTTGGTATCTGCTTAACTTCTTGTGCTTTCCATTGATCTTTTTAATACTTCATTCACTTAAATAAAAAGGCTGCCTTAAGATGAAGCATCTGATTGCAGTCTATTAATAGATCATCTTAATTTATTCATTGTCACCTGTCTCTTTGCAATAGTTGGAAGTTGAATTATCTGATCCTGATTTTTCATCCATATTTCATCTTTCTTTCCCATTTTTATCTTCTTTTAAAAAATTATGTAATATTGTTAGCTCTCCATATAGGTGATATTAATTAGTAGGGGTTAACTTTTAGTCATTTAGTGTTTACTTTTAAGTCCACTATGGGCTTTAGTCTTGTTAGAGATTTATATGCTAGAAGAAAATGTAGAAACTCCTAGTGCGATAGAACCTAATTCTTTTAAATGTTGGATTGAGACGAGTTTAAATGAAGCGACATAGATAGAGAGGATTCATATAGTAAACCCAAACTAATATGGGATTGATGCCTAGTAGTTGTTCTTTTGTATTATTAGCTCTTAATTTCCAAATTTGTTTTTCTTTGTTTTCTTTTCGCCTGTTGGAGAATTCTTGCATATATTCTTTGGCCGAGTTGGCAGATATGACTTTTCTGAAGACAACCTTTTGAGTGACAGTTGTTCATACTTTCTGTCAAATGAAAAATTATGCTAGATGACTTGCTTTATGATTTCAACATTATGATTTAGGACATAATCTATTTATTTACATAATAATTATGCTTCTAAATAGGACTCCCCAAGTTGCGCAAGGAGTGGATTGACAAAAGAGAGAATTTAGGAGGACCAAGGTACACCCAAATGTTCTATGCTAAGCAGGGAATTATAACTGAAGAAATGGCATACTGTGCGGCACGTGAAAAAATGGATCCGGAGTTTGTGAGATCAGAAGTTGCTCGGGGACGTGCAATCATCCCTTCAAACAAGAAGCACCTTGAGTTGGAGCCTATGATAGTAGGAAGAAAATTCTTAGTGAAAGTCAATGCCAACATTGGAAACTCTGCTGTTGTAAGCTCGATCGAAGAAGAAGTTCACAAGCTTCAATGGGCAACAATGTGGGGTGCAGATACTATTATGGATCTCTCTACTGGTCGTCACATCCACGAGACTCGTGAGTGGATCTTGCGTAATTCTGCTGTACCAGTAGGCACTGTGCCAATCTACCAAGCGTTAGAAAAAGTAAATGGCATCGCTGAGAATCTGAGTTGGGAAGTTTTTAGAGAGACCTTAATTGAACAAGCTGAGCAAGGTGTTGACTATTTCACAATTCATGCTGGAGTTCTTCTTAGGTACATCCCATTGACAGCGAAGCGGATGACTGGAATCGTTTCACGTGGAGGCTCCATTCATGCAAAGTGGTGCTTAGCTTATCACAAGGAGAATTTTGCATATGAACATTGGGATGATATACTTGACATCTGTAATCAGTACGATATATCGTTATCAATTGGTGATGGACTGAGACCTGGTTCAATTTATGATGCAAATGACACTGCTCAGTTTGCTGAACTCTTGACTCAAGGGGAGCTGACTCGCCGGGCTTGGGAAAAGGATGTACAGGTAACAATTTTCTACAGTTTGCTAATTGCTGACACCCTATTAACTTCTTAGCATGACGTAGTTGTTTTAGCTCAAGTGTGTTTATCTATGGTATACTTAACAAAACCATCTCTTCTTCTGATGTTGGAAAAGAAGTTTCTTCAGAATAATAGTCTTTCTGTTTGGACACAAATTTCACTTGTATAAAAGTTGAAGTTCATAGCCCAGTCAAGTTCAGCCTCCCACTCTAGTGTCTAGCGCTTGCTTATTCAGTCCTTGCCA
Source organism: Nicotiana tomentosiformis (assembly GCF_000390325.3). Taxonomy (NCBI): domain Eukaryota; kingdom Viridiplantae; phylum Streptophyta; class Magnoliopsida; order Solanales; family Solanaceae; genus Nicotiana; species Nicotiana tomentosiformis. The sequence continues at coordinate 182,320,888 of NC_090813.1, forward strand.
TCTAAGAAGCGCTTCCATATCTCAGCTGCAATATCACATTTGAAAAACAGATGGGATATACTCTCATGTGCATTACCACATAAGGGATATGTTTGATCAGTAAGAACCCCCCATTTATGTAGTGTATAGCCTCCCATGTGCTACCAATCTTACAATGGACAACCACTTTGGTGATCCATGGTTATTACAAACAAGCCTTCTCCAACTGACTTTTGTGAATGTTCCTGGCATCTTCTGGTACATTTTCTTGATAGGAAATTCTGCCATGCTCTGCAGCTCCATGAAATTGATCCCAGCTTCCTCAAAGTACTACTTCTTTGCTTTGAAAATTTTCTGGACCATCCAAGATGCTTGATTAGTGTTGATAGGATATCAGAGTTACCTTTGCTAATTACTACAATTTAGTTACAAAAATCATGTTTGATTTCAGGTTATGAATGAAGGGCCTGGACATGTGCCAATGCATAAGATTCCCGAGAACATGAAAAAACAGCTAGAGTGGTGCAATGAAGCACCATTTTACACTCTTGGACCATTAACAACTGATATAGCTCCTGGATATGATCATATCACCTCTGCCATCGGTGCAGCCAATATAGGCGCACTTGGAACCGCGCTGCTATGTTATGTCACTCCAAAAGAGCATCTTGGTTTGCCTAATCGGGATGATGTGAAGACAGGAGTAATAGCATATAAGATTGCTGCTCATGCAGCTGATCTAGCGAAAGGTCATCCACTTTCTCAAGCTTGGGATGATGCATTGAGCAAGGCAAGATTTGAGTTCCGATGGATGGATCAATTTGCTTTGTCGTTGGACCCTGTGACTGCATTGTCCTTCCACGATGAAACTTTACCAGCCGATGGTGCTAAAGTGGCGCATTTCTGCTCTATGTGCGGGCCAAAGTTTTGTTCTATGAAAATAACTGAAGATATAAGGAAGTATGCTGAAAATCACGGTTATGGAAGTGCAGAGGAAGCAATCCTCCGCGGTATGGATGCTATGAGTGCAGAGTTTCAAGCTGCAAAGAAAACTATTAGCGGGGAACAACATGGTGAGGTTGGTGGTGAAATCTACTTGCCAGAAAATTACATCAACTCTATGAAAAGCTAAAGGTGAGTGTTACATTGGATTTTCTCTTGACATTGTTGTTTCTGCAAGAAGGAGAGCCTTGGCGTATTTGTTGTCATGTGACCAGGAGGTCACGGGTTGGAGCCGCGGAAATAGTCTCTTGCAGAAATGCAGAGTAAGGTTGCGTACAATAGACCTTTGTGGTCCGGCCCTTCCCTAGACCCCGCACATAGCGGGAACTTAGTGCACCGGGCAGCTCTTTATTATTGTTTCTGCAAGTTCTTTAAAGGTAGAGATATGTTATATCCGAAAAATGATTACCTCTGTTAACCTGCAACTTAACACAACAAACTCTCTATTTTCGACTACCTCTATTTAAATCTAATATAAGAAAATTTCTCATCATTTAGATAGATTATACAATTAAGTGGTAGGAGATGAAAGCATGGTTATCTAATAGAGGGCTTCTTTTTTGCAAACATGTTCTTTTCTCGACGTCTGGTTATCCAATAGGAGTTGTTGTAGTTTTCGTAGTTGCAAGAACTTTTTTTTCCTCCACAACGTGTTACCTTACCGAATGCAATTGCAGGACTTGATAGATTGAAAACTGGATCAAGAGCTTTCTGAAGTGATCACACTCCATCTGCCAGTCCAGAAGAGGGAGGGTGTAGGAGCTTCATTATCAAGTATTAGGTAAGTATCTAGGTTTAATATGTTAAATAACTTGAAAACAATAGCCTTGTTCAAAGAAAGTACTCTTCTTGGCAGTAATAAGAAATCGCGTATTTTATTCTATTCAGTCTCTTTATATCCTCGACGATTTATTGACACGAGAAAGCACCAGGGGTGCCTGTGTCAGCTTCAAAAACCTGGCCTTATTAGCCAGAATGCTGACTGAACAGGCTGAGAAAGTCCCTTTGAACCTGAACAGGATAATTCCTGCGTAGGGAGTGTGCATTTTTTTTGTTGCTTGCACAGGGATGGAGATTCTTCCATGGTTCAAATTAAGCTGATCCTGCCCTTTGCCAGGACCAGTAATACATTATATTCAAGATCAGGGTTCAGTAGTAGAGCTATGGGCTCATTTGAACCATAACTTTTAGCCTAGACCTGAATTTATCGGTGTTAGGCCTATCTTCGGATTAGGTCCGGGTATCGTGTGTCCGAGGCACGTTTTGGGCGTGTACAATTTTAATCACTACAGTTAGTCCCCCTCCCACCCCTCAAAAAAAACTTGCTAAGACCTACTGAAAATATTGAACTATGAAACCATAACTCAAACAAGGTGATGGATTCAGTAGTTAAAATTCGAGTATTGAACCCATATAATTAACATCCTGGATCTGAGAGGCAAGATAGTATCTTGTATGCCTCTAAGAAGCTACTGGTTACTTACAATTGAACCATTTTCTCATGCTTAGTCTAGTCTTGGTTGGACCTACATGAAATCAAATGACAATGTTTTGTCTACACGATACTTTCCAGTAGTTTTCATTCAAATGGCGGATGACATGTGATTAGCAACGAAAGGGAAGTAACATATGAAAATAGAAGCAAATTCGGGATCCAAAGTCAATAAATTCAGAATAAGTGATTTTATATATGTATACATTTTAAACTTTTTTTTCGCATACATATCCGTAGTTTGAGCCAAAAGCAACATGTTATCATGTTGCTCAACATACAAAACTTCCTTGATTATCCTCGGCAAAGATCTACCTAGTAATAAAGATGTCAATATGGGTTGGCTCAGCGTAGCTCAGCCCATATGAGCCTTGGCATCTGACGGGCTGGGCTTGGCTGGCCCACCATTTTGGTGAGCTTTAAAAGTTCATCAAAAATTTAAGAGGGAGTGGATATAAGAAGTGATTTGTAAACGCTATTACCCTTCTAATCTCTTAGTTTGCTAGTATAAGAGTTACATATGGCAAAACCTGCGTGAGGTGCATGCATCATAGCAATTGTTTTTTACACAAGGCTTACCACTTAACTATAGTTACCAAATATGTATTCTTACCTCAATTTATCGCTTAACCATGATAAATTTCATTGTAATAAGTAGGGGTGGGCGTCGGTCAGTTCGGTTCGGTTTGTTCGGTTTTCGGTTTTTTATTTGGTGCACCAATAACTGAACCAAAATTAGTTCGATTTCTTCGGTTTTTGCTAATTTAGTTCGGTCGGTTTTCGGTTCAATTCGGTCGGTTTGGTCTTGTCGTATTGAGCTTTTAAATCGGACTTTTTCTACTAAAAATATGACTAATTTCATATTTTAGTGCAACTAAAATTCGAAAATGCGATACTTATAATATAATTAGCCAAATCATTTAGTTGATGTAGGAAATATAAATTTATTTGACAAATATTACTTACAATATAACTATCTCGTATATCCCCGTGCAAATTCAACAAGCCTCAAATAAAACAAAATTTATTTGCCAATCTCCTTTTATGCCGTGGTTCACAACGACAAAACCAAACCCCTTGAAGACTTCAGCAACTGAAATCCCAAATCATACCAATTTCCCAAGCCATAATCCAAATCAACTCTGGAAAGTTCAATAAAATTTGTCTAACGGTGATCCCTTTTTTTTAATGGAGTGTTAAAGAAGAAAATACTTAGCTCATCTCGTGTTGCCATGCATCTAGTTTGAAACCTTAAAAAAGACAGCACCAAATATAAAATTTTAGCAACGCTAGCAAGGAAAGATGAAAGATGCATTGGCAAATAAAAAGGGATAATTTTTAGAATGTGGGACTTAATTTGGGTTTGGACTTCAAATTTTATAATGTAAATATATAAAAGTTGGGCTAGACAACTTAAGAGGAGCCCAAAGGCTAGGACCCATATTAGAAAACTTCCGTTTTTCGGTTTAACCGAAAACCGAAGTTGCAAAACCGAGCACCGAATTGAACCCCGAAATTATAGAAAACATAAACCGCAAACTGACCGAATAAGTCGAAAAACCGAAACGGAATGAACCGAAGTTTACGGTTCGGTCGGTATTATGCTCACCCCTAGTAATAAGGGTTCTTGCACTATCAAAAAACGTATAAATAAATTGCTAAGTGATAGAAATCAATCTCAGATACAGATTCAAGATACTGGCTTATTAAAGAGATAATTATATACAAGAGACTTTTATAGGACTACAATTTTAAACATAATAGTATTGTTAAAAAGAGAACTTTCAAGAAGAAAATTGAGTAATGGAACAATAGAAAACATGGAGGAAAATGGTGTGTAAGATTCTCAACTTAGTAAAAGTCAATTCAGAAAATAATTGACAGCTTTTAAGAATACCTCAAAGCAAATATATACTTGGCTAAAAAAGGAATTGAATTTAACAAGTCATCTGAAATGAGAAAGCAAAAAACTTCAGGACTAAAGTGAACAAGCTAGTTCAGAATTTGTAATTATGAGGCTTGAAACCACCAAGATCCCCTGTATTCTCATACAATTAAAATGATAAATTTGCGAGCAAGAAAATGCAAGTGCCCAAAAACTGTCAAATGGTATACACTCTTTTGGTAGAAATGACACCAAGTAGCCACTCTAAAGGATTACTATTTAGAAATTAGTTAACGTGTTTTGAATTTATGTTTTCTTGTTCAATTTTTTCAGGACACAAATGTCTTGAAATTAAGATTTTTTAGTTTAAATTTTTGGGACAAAATAAGTATTGACTAATCTTTTAATAGCAGCCTTAAAAATGATTGTTTGTATATTTCCCCATTCATAGGGAGATGTGACAATTATCTATAATTATTTTGTACGTGAAGAAATGTTATGAAAATTCGTTTACACTGTCAATATGTAAAAGTTCAATTCGGGGAAAAAAGTGATAAGATGATCCTTTCTTTGATTGAAGCCTCAATTCTTTCTGTCTCTTTCTTGGTGCCCTTTTTCCATTCTTATTGAGTATATCTTTTTCCATCAAGTTTCCTTAATGTATTTTTCTAGTTTGACCCCATGGCACCATTTCACTTCACTTTTATCAGTATATATTTAATTGTAAGATTCAGTTTTGTAAAGATATTAGATGGATTAGACCAATCTTTTCTTGCATTTGTTTATATTAAGGCCATGATGCTCTATTGTGCCTACCACTTAAAGGTTACAACACTAGCCGCTACTAGCAGTTGTATTTTAGTTTTTCAATTAGTTGGAAATTTGGTGGTAGAATCTTTAATGATGACTCTAAAATCTAATTAGAGAAATCTATTCTTTCTCATAATTTACAACTTTAAAAGATCTAAAGGTAGACAAAAACTTTCATTCACAATTGCTCTAATATCATAATAACATCCGTGTCTCTGCTGCAGAAATAAAGGGTAAGGCTGCGTACAGTAGACCCTTGTGATCCGGCCTTTCTGCGAACCCCGCACATAGCGGAAGCTTAGTACACCGGGCTGCCTTTTTTTTTTTTTTATCCTTGTCAGTGTTTCGATGTATATTATCTGCCCATTTTTCTAACAATGGCATTGTCCAAGCGCACCTCAACTATTTCACCAAGTTCCATCAACATAGGTTTCAGAATGACTCTACCCACCAAAGTTAAGATAAACAAACCAAAAAAGAAAAATCACTTAATATTTTGTCTCGAATGGTAGTTAAACCTTGATCTCCTATGATTGTCATATCTCATTACATTGATCGCTAAGTCATACACTTGAGTATCCAATCTGTATATCATATTGAACCCCATTTTATCTATGATGGTTAATAGTGATAGGGATATATCAAGATTTTATGGCAACCATTAGCATCTTGTCTGTCAATTCACTTTCTTTTTAACAAGAGACAAAAAAGGAGAAGAAAAAGAAAGGAGTAAATTTTGGTGAATACAGACATGGAACTAGAAGGAAGTTGGCATTTTTTTTTATGGATCTACCCCTTCACAAAACTTCTCACATTAAAGAAAAATGAGACGTAGGCCCGAATAATTTACTCGTACCCGATGTTACACCGAATCTACATGTAAATTATATCTTGCTTATAAACTTTTATAACTAGACGCACCATGTGGTTAAATGATATGTATTATTCCCTCCGTTCCAATTTATATGAACCTATTTGACTGGACACAGAGTCTAAGAAAAAATGAAGACTTTTGAAATTTGTGGTCATAAACAAGTCAAAAAGGGGCCCAGAGTATTTGTGTGGTTATAAAAGTTTCTCATTAAGGGTAGAATTGTAAGTTTAAGCTAAATTGTTTCCAAATTTAGAAATGGATCATTCTTTTTGGAACGGACAAAAAAGAAAATAGGTTCACATAAACTGGAACGGAGGGAATATAACTTAAACTTGTGACTCTAATAATATTGAATGACTTGGTTTGGTATAAACATTTGGTGCGAGCAAGTTTTTTTGGTAGGGTATGAGGTTTGGCATATATCAAAATTTTGGAGCTACAGGGTGGTGAATAGCGTTGAAGAATTTTGTGCAGTCTCTTAATATAGTTGTCTTTCACTGTTGTAAGAAGTCACTTTCACATTCACTAACATTGTCCATAGTATGTCTTGCCCTATACATGCACCAAAATGTGAAAGCCTCGGCCTAGCTAGTAGCCTTTTTGTTCCATCAATTTTCATCATTATTTTTTCTACCCTTTGTTTTCTATATAAGCATAAAACATGTTCACCCTCTTTCTTCATTCCGAATTCCAACAATCTTCTCCACCTTAAACATCATAAGTATCACTTTTCCCACCACCTACACTAAATTGTTTTCGTTTTATTATAGTGTTGTCTGGATCAGCTTGCACGTACTTGTAAGCACGTTAAATTATCTTCAATTTGGATTTTGAGATGTCGACAAGAGGTTGTGAAGGAGTATGTGTGAAGCCAGACATGACCAAGAATGCAAAAACAATCATGTTTCAAAAGCAAAACTCTACAAAAAGTGTTGATGGTACTACTAATAAAGCAAAAGGTACCACAACAAGTTGTAGCTTCAAGATGCCAAGTAGATCAGAATTATCTCCTATTAAACTTTTCAAACACATTGGAGGAAAGATGGTTGCAGTTGTGAAGATGATGTCTTCAAGGGGAAGTAGGAGAAATTGTAGGAAAGTTACTAATTCCTCAGAAAAAGCAGCAATTTCTAAATCATTGGTTACTCCAAATATTGATTCTCATAGGGCTGAGGCAATTGATGATTGTATTCAGTTCATCAATATGTCTTCTTCCTTGCCAAGATCTAATTCAGTGTCCTAAGAAATGGAGAATTTCTTGGTAAAGAGGGGTTTATAAGGTGACCAACTTTGTGGTCTTGTTTGTGTAAGTTGGGCACATTTTCAAAATTAGACACATGGTACTGAATTTCAAACTTCAAATTAGGTAAACACTTTCGACAAGACCATTGATCTAATTAAAAATTGGCCAATTTTTAAATATAAGGTTACAAAATTGGCTATTTTTGTAAATCAGGCCCTCTTTACTTCTTAGTGGGGTACTCAGTGTGAATTCGAGTTAATCCGATCGGTAAATTTCAAATTCTGGATGTATAATAAAGTATAGTTAAGTATTTCTCGTAGGTTGCTGCCCTCTGACACTTAGTTTTTTTTTGGGTGAATTACTCTGTATGGGTTTAAGAAAAATGCGAGATGATTTGATCATATTCAGTCATTAATTAATTGTTAGCCAATTTGTCTCATTTTGGATGGCTAAGATTATGTCACATTACTTTTGTTTATTTGGCTTAGGTGCATACATAAACAGTACTATACATTCTAGTGGCGTAATAAAAAATTTTATTAAAAAAATTCAACAAAAAAAAATGCAAACTTTGTACAGTGAATGAATACACTTAACCATTAAAAGGATTCAATAATTCACATAAAAATAAAAAATATTTGATTTTATTTTTCAATGGAGGAAATTCAATTGAACCTCGTTAAGTACACTTAGCTCCACCACTCGTATATTCATCTCAACCCTCGACCATTATATAGAGTACTTGTGCTAGGAAACTTATTGCCACAAAGGAGTAGTAAAAATGTACTTACCAATTTAAGATTTTGAAACTATTTCCTATTTTAATTGATCTTAACCATAATGCTCACGACTAATGTTCTTTTAGTTAAATGGTCTTTTCATAAGAGAACGATAATTATACCACAAGAGATCGGTAAATAAAACAAATAAAATCTTTGTAGGGTAATTTTTCTAAATTCAAATTATAATTGATTGTAACGATCATTGTTATGCAAGCTACTTGATACTTATAATGGTGAGGGATAAGAGACCAGAGTCAAAGAGTGTGCAAGCTAATTCGGACACCATTACTATTAAAAATAAAATAAATTAATGAATGGTTCCGACAAACCAACAGGTTATTAATTCCCATTTAGAATTTCTTTTTCTTCCAATAATGGAATTCATGATTGTTTCCATGATCGTTGTCACCATAATGCTAATTCTTCATAAACACTACTAAAAATTCGGTCAAAATCGACCAATAAAACCGACTGACATCGATCGGTAATTGGCAAAAATTAATCGAAAAAGCGACTGATTCATAGCGGTCGCAAATCATCAGGTCGTTAGAGCTAACCGACCGACTTCGGTCGATCACAACTGACCGATTTCAGTCGGTCAATTAAATTCTACACCCGGCCTAAAAGAAAAAGGTCGAATGTACCGACCGAACTTGGTCGATTTTTTAAAATGACTGACCGAAATAAATGACTAATTTCGGTAATTTTTTTGAATATTAATAATAATTTATTTTAAATGAAAACCCGGACGAAGTTGATCGGTTTCTTAAAAATTAAAAAAAAAAATTAAAAATCAACCGACTTCGGCCACAAATGTTTAGTAGTGAAAATTCCATTTGCGGAGAGGATGGACAAAGATATTTATTACATATATTGAAAAATAACAAAAGTTAGAAATATACGCAAGTTAATTCGAACATCGTTACAATAAAAAGTGAGATAAATAAATGAATGATTCCCACAACAGCAGGTTAATTCAACCAGCAGGTTAATTCAGAACTTTGTTTTCCTTCTAATAATGGAACTCATGATTGTTGTCATGATTGCAGTCACTAGAATGCTAAATTCTCCATAAAGTTCCATTTGTGTATATCTTTCAACAACTTAAGTGTCCAATTTTGCCAACTCGGAACTTTTGCTTTATAGTTATATTCACTGACCGAGGAGGCATTACGATGACAAGTCACACTTTCCTAGTACCATCACTCGTAGATAGAAGCGGTTTCAGAATTTGAAGTCTATAAATTTTAAATTTGTCATTGAATTCATAACTTATTTTAGTTATTGGATTCGTAAGTGGATACGGATAGAACCGGTCTCATATTACATCTCGGTCTCCGACATGATAAGTTAAGCTCGAGATATGGTAACAGGGAAGCTTAGATCAAGGAGAAATCTCATCAATTTGGAGTCCGTACCATAACGCCCGCCCTCGAGGATGTTGGGGTCGTGATTCGGGATCGGTCCCTAGCCTCGATTAACTTCGAAGAACGTTGTCAGGTAGTCAAGCTCGGCCAACAGAAGGTCGTGATATCCGTAACCGACCGAATATCACGGTGGAGATCTCGGCACGTATCGATAAGAGATCGACAATTAGTTAATTAGAGGATTTTTACCTTTTATAGAGTTGTACTTAATGTATGACTCCCCTACTATATAAAGAGGGTCTGATTACTTGTAAAATAGATAGTAACACGCAACCCAAAAGCAATACATCTTTATTCTCTTCAAGCTCTTATTCTTCTGTGTCTTGATATCGATCGAAGTACATTCGGCTCGAGGGTGGCTAACCTTCCAAGGCTGAAATTACCCAATTCGTGTGGTTTGCATTTACTTTACCATCATTTATTTCAATTGCAATCTAATTTATTATTTTGTGTTAACTTAATCTATGTATCCTTAAAACCACTTACTAATTCAATTGTTATTCGTTTTTTAGGGTAAACAGACTCGAGGGTGGCCAACCTTCCAAGGCTGAAATTACCCAATTCGTGTGGTTTGCATTTACTTTACCATCATTTATTTCAATTTCAATCTAATTTATCGTTTTGTGTCAACTTAATCTACGTATCCTTAAAATCATTTACAAATTTAACTGTTATCCGATTTTGAGGTAAACAGTTTGGCGTCCACCGTGGGGCTAAGGATAATAGTGGTTATTTGATACAAATCTCTATAACACACACTACTTTACACTTGTTCTTTGAAGTGTCTCTAATTTCAGGTTAAAACTCAAAATGTCGAACTCTCAATCTGCACCTCTACATGTTGACAACGAGTCCGGTCATCACGGTGAAAATAACAATATAACACCCGGTGACGAGGTACCGCTCGTTGATCCCATCGAAATTACGGTCGCAGACCCAATTGACTATAATTCACATGTGGCTATCAACACAAATCTGCCTACCGACCCCGAAAATAGCATCCATGGTGGAACCCGATTAGTAGCTCAAAATACATAAAACATTGGAGTAGACGGGATTAGTCTACGGGTGATCTTCGAAATGTTGCAGGCTCAACAGGCGGTGATAGCTCAGTTATAGAACCAAAGCCGTGCACCGAACAGAATTGAACTCAATCCGTCTTGGGAAGTCACCCGCAGGGATGAACCGATCGCAGAGAGGTCGAATGAAAACGAATCAGGGACTAACCCCGAGATCATAAAGATGTTCGAGGAACTAACCAAACGGGTAGAATCAGGGGAGAAGAAAATCAAAGCTAGTGACAAAAAAGTGGAAACCTACAATTCTAGGGTCAACCAAATCCCTAGAGCACCGCTGATATTGAAAGGCCTGGATTCCAAGAAGTTCGTGCAAAAACCTTTTCCTCCGAGCGTGGCTCCAAAGCCGATCCCTAAGAAGTTCTGCATGCCCGAGATTCGTAATTACAACAGAACGACCGACCCAATTGAGCATGTAACCTCCTACATATGTGCCATCAAAAGGAATGACTTAGAGGATGATGGGATCGAGTCTGTCTTGTTGAAGAAGTTCGGAGAGACCCTGTCAAAGGAGCCATGATATGGTACTATAGCCTACCTCCTAATTCTATTGACTCGTTTGCTATGCTTGCAAATTCCTTCGTAAAAGCATATGCCGGAGCTATCAAGGTTGAAACCTGGAAGTCAGATCTATTCAAAGTAAAATAGAGGGATAATGAAATGTTCAGAGAGTTTGTGTCCCGATTTCAAATGGAGAAAATGGACTTACCCCCGGTTGAGGACAATTGGGTCGTTCAAGCTTTCACCCAGGGACTCAATGTTCGAAGCTCAGTGGCTTTACAGCAGTTGAAACAAAACCTGATAGAATATCCGGCCGTTACTTGGGCCGACATTCATAACCAGTATCAATCAAAAATCAGAGTCGTAGATGATCAACTTGGGGCCCCTTCGGGGTCCGTTTATCCCGACATAGCCGTTGATAGAGCCAAGAGAGATTTTGATCGTGAGCCAGGATCAAGCAGGGATCATTATCAACCGTACAATTGGGATCGAAGAGGTAACAGATCTGGGAGAAATCCCATAAGAAGTGAAAGGAGAAGTGATCGATGTCAAAGTAACCGGGGACTCATAGGCATGAACGGTTTCGATAGGCCTATCGGGCCTAAGGAAGCACGGAGGTTAACGGAGTACAAATTTAACGTCGATGCTGCCACCATTGTATCAGCTATCAGACGCATCAAGGACATCAAATGGCTTCGACCTCTGCAATACGATCCAACCCAAAGGGATCCTAACCAAATGTGTAAATATCACGGCACTCATGGCCACAGAACGGAGGAATGCCGATAGTTGAGAGAGGAAGTAGCCCGACTATTCAACAACGGGCATCTTCGAGAATTCCTGAGCGACCGAGCCAAGAATCATTTCAGTAATAGGGACAGGAAGAACCTCAACACGTTATTAACATGATCATCGGTGGGGTCGATGTCCCTCAGGGTCCGATGTTGAAGCGCACCAAAGTATCCATCACGAGGGAAAAACGGACTTGAGATTACATACTAGAAGGAACCTTGTTTTTCAACGACGAGGATACGGAAGGGATCGTGCAACCCCACAATAATGCACTAGTAATATCTAAACTCATAAATAAATCTCAAGTTAAGCGTGTGTTAATTGATGCAGGTAGCTTGGCCAACATCATACGATCGAGGGTCGTGGAGCAGCTCGGTCTACAAGATCAAATCGTGCCTGCAGTCCGGGTTCAAAACGGATTCAATGTGGCATGTGAAACCACTAAGGGGGAGATAACATTATCGGTGAATATTGTCGGGACCATCCAGGAAGCTAAGTTTTATGTGATCGAAGGAGACATAGGGTACACCTCTTTGTTCGGGAAGCCATGGATCCACAACATGAGGGCAGTGCCCTCGACTCTACATCAAGTGTTAAAATTCCCAACACTAGGTGGGTTTAAAACAATCTATAGAGAACAACCGCAAAAGAGATATTTGCGGTCGAAGAGGTGATTCCGATATCCGCACTTGCAATGACAAAGGGGTCGAGTTCGGTCCCAAAGCAAGAAGCTAAATAGCAATTACCGACACTAGTCCCAACCCAACCAGAGAAACATGGGACTGATGAGGACAATGATTACGGGGTTCCCAGGTCTTTTATAGCCCCCGATGAATCCGACGCTACTAAATCAACGGTCAAGGAGCTAGAACAGGTCATATTGATCGAGCGTCTACCCGACAGGAAGGTATACCTGGGCACGGGGTTAAGTCCCAAGCTCAGGAAAAAACGCATTCAGTTTCTTATAGCTAACATAGATTATTTTGCTTGGTCCTACCTTGATATGACAGGGATTCTGCTGGAAATAACCACTCACAAGCTAAGCCTGGACTCGAAGTTCCATCCGGTCAAGCAGAAGAGGAGACCCCAGCCCGAGGTCAAACATGCTTTCATCAAGGATGAGGTATCTAAACTCCTTAAAATAGAATCTATTCGGGAGGTTAAATACCCGAATTAGCTAGCGAACGTAGTAGTAGTCCCTAAAAAAGGGAATAAATTAAGAATGTGTATAGACTAGAAGGATTTGAATAAGGCATGTCCCAAGGACTTCTTCTCTTTGCCCAGCATCAATCGCATGATCGATGCCACGGCCGGCCATGAGATCCTCAGTTTTCTCGATGCCTACTCCGGGTACAACCAAATACGAATGAACCAGGGTAATCAGGAAGAAACCTCCTTCATCACTAAGTACAGAACATACTGCTATAACATGATGCCATTCGAGTTAAAAAACGCTGGTGCCACTTACCAATGCCTAGTAAACTGGATGTTTGAGGAACAAATAGGAAAATCAATGGAGGTTTACATTGACGATATGTTGGTTAAGTCCCTGCGAGCAGAGGACCATTTAAAACATTTGCAGAAAACCTTCATCATATTGGAGAAATACAATATGAAACTGAACCCGAAGAAATGTGCGTTTGGACTTGGGTTAGGTAAATTCCCCGGATTCATGGTATCCCACCGGGGAATCGAGATCAACCCCAACAAGATCAAAGCCATCGAAGATATCACGGTTGTGGACAATGTGTAGGCCGTGCAAAGATTAACCGGGCACATAGCCGCCCTAGGGCGATTCATCGAGGTCCTCCAATAAGAGCCACTGATTCTTCTCACTATTGAAGAAGAAGAAGAATAACTTCTCATGGACCCCGGAATGCCAACAGGCCTTGGAGGAACTCAAGCGATATCTATCAAGCCCACCGCTACTTCAGACGCCAAAGACAGACAAATAACTATACATGTACTTGGCAGTATTAGAGATACCGGTATGTGGAGTTCTGGTCCGGCAAAAGCAAGCTACACAATTTCCAATTTACTATGTTCGTAGGACTCTAGGTGAGGTCGAAACTAGGTACCCTCACCTAGAAAAATTGGCGCTCGCTTTGCTAAGTGCCTCTAGGAAGTTGAAACCATATTTTCAATGTCATCCTATATATGCTGTGACTACTTAACCATTGCGAAATATAATACATACACCCGAGCTCTCGGGACGATTGGCCAAATGAGCCGTGGAGATCAGCGGGTACGATATTGAATATCGACCCGGACCACCATTAAATCTAAAATATTAGCGAACTTCGTGGCCGACTTTACGCCGGCCCTAATACCCGAGGTCGAAAGAGAGTTGTTAGTGAACTCGGGGATGTCTTCGGAAATCTAGACCCTCTTTACGGATGATGCCTCAAATGCAAAAGGGTCCGGACTTGGCATCTTATTGAAGCCATCAACAGGCAATGTAGTTTGACAATCTATTAGGACTGTGAAATTGACTAACAACGAGGCCTAATATGAGGCCATGATTGCAGGTCTCGAACTAGCCAAATGCTTAGGGGCAGAGGTGATCGAAGCCAAGTACGACTCCCTCCTCATGGTTAACCAAGTTAATGGGACGTTCAAGGTCAGAGAAGAACGAATGCAAAGATACCTGGATAAGTTGCAGGTAACATTACATATGTTTAAAGAATGGACTTTGCAACACGTACCTCAGGATCAAAACGGTGAGGCCGATGCCCTTGCTAACTTAGGATCATCGGTCGAGGATGATAATTTCAACTCTGGGGGCAGTCGTACAACTAGTGGAAGAAGGACATGCCGAGATTAATTCAACGAGCCTAACTTGGGACTGGAGAAACAAATATATAAAATATTTGAAGATCGAAAAACTGCCCTCGGATCCGAAAGAATCGAGGGTCCTACATACAAAGGTAGCCCGGTTTACTTTGTCCGAAGATGGAACCCTATTCAGAAGAACATTCGATGGCCCGCTCACGATATGTCTAGGACCGGGAGACACCGAGTACGTTCTGAGGGAAATTCATGAAGGCGCCAGTGGAAACCATTCAGGCACCGAATCATTGGTTCGAAAGGTAATCAGAGCCGGCTACTACTGGATCGATATGGAAAAAGATGCGAAGGAGTTCGTACGAAAATGTGATGAGTGTCAAAGACATGCTCTGATGATTCATCAACCCGGGGAGCTGCTGCATTCGGTTCTATCACCATGGCCATTCATGAAGTGGGGAATGGACATCATTGGCCCCTTCCATGGGAACCCGGTAAGGCCCAATGTATATTGTTTATGGCTGACTATTTTTTTAAGTGGGTGGAAGCCCAGGCATACTAGAAGGTCAGGGAGAAGGAGGTGATCGACTTCATTTGGGACCACATCATATGTCGGTCCGGAATGCCGACCGAGATCGTGTGCGACAATGGAAAACAATTCATCGGCAGTAAAGTAAGCAAGTTTCTTGAAGACCACAAGATCAAAAGGATCCTATCAATGCCCTATCACCCTAGTGGGAATGGACAAGTAGAATCGACCAACAAAACCATACTCCAGAACCTAAAAAAGAGGTTAACTAACGCCAAAGGAAAATGGAAGGAAATCCTGCCCGAAGTCTTATGGGCATACTGTACGACCTCGAAGTCCAGTACCAGGGCCACCCCATTCTCACTGGTTTACGGCGCCGAAGCTCTAATACTGGTCGAAGTTGGAGAAACAAGTCTCAGGTTCTAATATGCAACCAAGGAATCAAAAGACGAGGACATGAATACAAGCCTGGATCTATTAGATGAAAGGCTCGAAGCCGCCCTTGTCCCGATGGCCGCCCAAAAGCAGAGGATCGAGAGATATTACAATCGAAGGGCCAACCTTCGACACTTCAATGTCGGGGACTTTGTATTAAGGAAGGCTACACTAAATACCCGAAACCCGAACGAAGGGAAGTTGGGGCCGAACTGGGAAGGTCCATATCAAATTATCGAGATCACCGGAAAGGGGCTCTACAAACTCGGAACAATGAACGACGAGCAACTACCGAACAACTGGAATATAACTCACTTGAAACGATATTACTGCTAAGGTATGACCCCATTCATTTCTTTTATTTTGAACTAACACTTGCTGGTAACAAACGAGGGACGATATAATTTTTAGGCCTGAAAGCACGTGTTGCACTCTTTTTCCCTTGAACCGATTTTGTCCCAAATGGGTTTTACGGCAAGGTTTTTAACGAGGCACAGTAAATCGTGCTAACTTAGAATTGAAGGCCGGTTACAAACCAATATCGAAGATCACGACAACAGTATTCGAGGCCTCTCTACGATCGGCCCCGAACACTGGGGGCATAACCCTCGGATAACAACTTTAGCAAGGAAAGAAACTTTATGATTGAATGGTCTCGACTCGATCAATAGGATGTGTTGTAAAGGCCAAACATTCAAATAAACCGTGCCCACATAGACCGCTCGAGCCCTGGCACAAAACTTATATACATGTGTAACTATTACGCACAAGAATAAAAAGAAGTTTTTACCTTGTGGATAAATATCTTGTCCCTTAAGAATTCTCTTTTTTCTTTCCTCTTAAGGAATTTCCTACATTTGATCCCCTAAAGGTATCGAGCCTAAGGGGCACCTTTATCCGGGTTCAAACGATCACTCCCAATCAGGGACTTCCGTCCAAAAACAAACTCGGACGGCTCGGGTTGAGGGAGCCCGAGGGCACAAGACCTGTTAGGCAACTCCTGAACCTTAAAGGCTACAGCCATCCCCATTCGGGGAGTATTATCTTAGGCAAGCCCAGATAACTTAAGATGATAAGCCCACTGGGCAACACCCGAACTAAAAAGGCTACGACCATATTAAAACGGCTCGGAGACATCCGTAACCCGTAATAAAGAACAAGGCCTTGAAAATTTTTTAAACCGGTTCTAAAGGCTACCCTCGGCAAACTATAGTCTAAAAATTTATAAGTACTTTGGGGAAAAGTTCTGGTCATACCTAACCCACACGATGCCTTAGACAAAATAATGTCAAAGGTAAGGCTTATTTGAACCTCTGAACATGACCTAACTAGTTTATGCTAAGGCATTTCGATCTTTGCAAACATAAAGAATAAAGCAAAGGAAAACAAAACTCAGAAATTATCGAAGGGAAAAGGAAGCCTTGTATTATATATACATAAAGTCTTTACAAAGGCCAAATGACCTTGACAAAAAATATAAAAGTACACAAGTACAAAAAACAAAAAAGCAAAAACATCTATAAAGGCATCTAAATAGCTTGGTCTTCTCCACCCCCGGATCCACCAGAACCCTCAGAGTCTTCTTCTTCTTCTTCCTTGGGGTAAACCAACTTCTTGTCCTCGGCCTCGAGCCCCTTAGCAGTTTCGATCTCGGCCGATAGATCAAAACCCCGAGCATGAATCACCTCGAGGCCTCTCTTCGTGACTGTCATTTCTCATATTCAACAGTGTCTTTTAAGCGGTTCTGGGCTGCCTCGCAATTGACCTTATATTGGGCCACCATCTCGTCGGCATCAGCTTTAACCACCACAGTCGCTGACTTGGCCGTTTCAAGCTCCTTGGTCATAATTTCTCGATCAGAGGCGGCCTAACTTAGCTGAGACTAGAGCTCTTCAAATCTTTTAGCCTGCACCTCAGCCTTTTCCTTTGCCGCTCGAAGCTAAACCTTAACCGAAGTTAGTGTTGCCCAAATAACCTCTTTTTTCGAGGCCAGACGGTCCATTCTGCCTCTCTATTCTTCGATCTCAGCCTTAATTGCATCCATCTCGACTCGGAGCTAGTCGATCCGATCGATATTCTGTTAGACCTGCAGATTTCGACCATCTGTCACCGAATCTAGTTCATCGTCACTACCCTCAAATATTTTTACCTGCTCGACCAGGTCAGCATGCTCCTTCCGAGCAACCTCTAGCTCAGCTCGGAGGCTCTTAGTCTCCCCTTCAAACTGCTTGCTGAGAAGTTTATAAGCATCTCTCTTCTTAGTGAGCCCTTGGACCTCGGCTTTGAGCTGTTTCAGTTCATCTCGGTATCGGAAAAAAAGTCTCGTGGTGAAACACCGAGGCCTACAAGCACAAAGAATAAATGTTAGAGTTATCTATAAAATAGCCCAAGTACAAATTGAAAACCATCGAGGAATATCTGAAGTTACCTGGTTTAACACCTATTGTGCTTCGTTGAACAGACAAGGTGCCTCCACCTCATTCATCTTGGCCTGATCATCCTCGGTCACCAGACACCGAATATAGTTGGCCACCCTTACAGGGGCGGAGAGGACCCGAGCGTCCTCCGGAAGAGAGATAGTGATAGATTGCTTCCGGCCAGGATCCACACTCAGAGTAGGGAATCGATTGAACAGTTTGGGGCTCGAGGAATGTCTGCTTGCTCTCGAAGATGGGCTCTTCCTCGGTATATTTAATTTACCCAACCCGGTGACGTCCTCCGTGGTCGTAGAGTCCACTCCGTCAAAAAATTCGCGAAAGGGGTCATCCGCTCCATGGCCCCCCTCATTGGGGCGTCCTTTAGCCGTTTGGGCCTCATTGTATATGGACTCAGTAAATGAGGATGACTCGGTGATCTCTATCACACCGAGTGCTTCCTTTGGGGCATTGCCCACATCCCGCGAAGCATTGGTCTCGGCCTCCTCCTAGACCTCTCTAACTTGATGAAGATCGGCATCGCCTCCCTCTGGTTCGGAGGCCCCTTGCCCTTCGAGCTGCGATGGCATGCTGGCCATCAGATCGAAGGCTTCTCCTTCTCCTTCGGATTCATCCTTCAGCCAATAGAGTGAATCCGGAGACAGTGCTCGAGCAATGGTGCTTTCTTTGGATTTACGCACCTTCTCTTTGGCTTCTTTTTCTCCAAGCTTGGAGAACTCAGAGCCTTTTTTTGTTTTCTTCTCTTCACCCTGTCTCAGAGCAGGGGACTCAGTGGGGAAATCATCACTACTGGATGGGGGCCTCATTTTGACATCCTTGGATAAACCTGCAAAAAGAAATAAAATAAGTAAAGACTTAATGATGCAAAAAGGAAACCAAATATTACTCATGAAAGAGATCTCACCGTGCGAACGGGCCTCCTATCGACCTTTTGAAAGCTCGCGGCATGAACTCTCGAAATAAGGCCTTTGTAATATGATGCCCTCGACCCACTCCTTAAGTCGAGGAACTGCATTTGGGATTCGAGCAACAGCTGCACCATCACAGAACACCGATAAGAAGAAAGGAAAAAAGCGATAAATTAAATCTTGGAAGCAAAATTATACTTACGTGACATGTTCCACTTCTCAGGGAACGACATGTGCTTGGCCGGGATCAGGTTCGAGGTCCTCACTCGGACGAAACGGCCTAGCCAACCTCGATCCCGATCTTTATCGATACTCGAAAATGGGGCTTTAATGGCCCGACGGGCGAGCTTGATCAGTCCCCCGGTAGGGTCGGAGATTGTATAAATGCATGAGGTGGTCGATAGTGAAAGGGCACCCTTTGATCTTGCTTACAAAGAAATGGAGGAGGATTACGATCTTCCAGAAAGAAGGGTGAATTTGACCAAGGGTTACCTCGTATCTTTTACAAAAGTTGATGATAACCGGGTTCAAGGGGCCCAGCGTGAAGGGATAAGTGTACACACTTAAAAATCCCTCGACGTGGGTGGTGATGTCTTCGTCAGGTTCGGGAATCACCACATGTTTTTCAACCCAGTTGCAATCCTTATTGACTTCGGAGAGAATATCCTCGGTGATCGAGCAGATGTACCTCGAGACCTCTTCGCACCGGCCTGGTATGGAGGAGGGCTTTTCGACCTTAAAATTAGCATTAACCGAGCACCCCCCGGGGATGAACACTTTCAGAGGAGGTTCCGGTACCGGTTCCTCGACAGTAGTACGCGATACGACTTCCTCGATAGCCGGCCACGAGGTAAAGGGAGTTTCTTTTTGGGAACGGATTTTGAATTCTTCGCCATTTCTTTGAAAGATGGAGAAAAAAGAGGAAAAAGAAGAAGTTAAAAGAGTACACTTGATGGTTTTATATGAAGACCAATGAAAGTTCTTATAAAAGATCTCAAAGTGATCAGGATATAAGTGCTTGAAAGTATTGAAATTTCTTAGACACGAGGGCAGAAGGCTTGGATGTAAAGTTTGAATGAACAAAGGAAGGGGTATTTATAGTTTTCCAGCGACGGTTCACATCTGGGAGTGGCCGAACGGCAATTGACAAGCATTTAATGCCATTAAGACTAGATCGATGGGATGTTTCAACTACTTTGTCATTTCTGTCACGGTATATCGTAGTGACTCATATCGTTTCTCATCATCTACTCTCCAAAAAATAAGGGGACTATCTGTATAAAGGTCGAATCGGTCTCATAGTATATCCCGGTCTCCAACATGATAAGTCAAACTTGAGCTATGGTAACAGGGGAGCTTAGATCGAGGTAGAAATCTCATCAATTTGGAGTCCGTACCATAACGCCTGCCCTCGAGGATGTCGGGACCGTGATTTGGGATCGGTCCTTAGCCTTGATTAACTTCGAAGAACGTTGTCAGGTAGTCAAGCTCGACCAACAGAAGGTCGTGATATCCGTGACCGACCGAATATCACGGCAGAGATCTTGGCACTTATCGATAAGAGATCAGCAATTAGTTAATTATAGGATTTTTACCTTTTATAGAGTTGTACCTAATGTATGACTACCCTACTATATAAAGGGGGTCTGATTACTAGTAAAACAGATGGTAACACGCAACCCTAAAGCAATACATCTTTATTCTCTTCAAGCTCTTATTCTTCTGTGTCTTGATATCGATCGAAGTACATTCGGCTCGAGGGTGGCTAACCTTCCAAGGCTGAAATTATCCAGTTCGTGTGGTTTGTATTTACTTTACCATAATTTATTTTAATAGCAATCTAATTTATCATTTTGTGTCAAGTTAATCTACGTATCCTTAAACCACTTACAAATTCAATTGTTATCCGATTTTGAGGGTAAACAACAAGATTTTTATATATTAGCGGTTTTTCTAATATAAATAAAGCAAAACCTATTGAATCCGTACATCCGAACCCCTACCTTATACTATAATTTCTGCCTTTGCTCATGTACCGTACTCAGGCCTTTCTGCACGTGTTAGTAATTCTAGAATCGGTAAGTGATCTCGTCCAATTTCACACCTCAATTCAAGGTTATGAAAACGGTCGATGCAATAATAATACCCAACAAGAGTCGGGGTCGAATTCCGCAGGGAGCTATAGATGAGAGTTAGTAGTATATATCGTAGCATGAGAGTTTGAATATTTAAGTTTACTCTTCCACAAAATGAGGTTATTTTAAAGTCTAATTTAAAACTACAATTTCAAGTTGGGAAATAAAACTAAGAGATTGTTTTTGTTGTTTTTCAAATGTTGTAAAAGCCTAGGGTTATGACCTTTACCTAGGTGTTTGCCTAATGGGATATAAACCTTAATGCTTGTTTTATTGATCGGGGAGTATTATAGCTATCAACACTCAATTACCCACTCAATACCTCTCGGTCATCGAGTGATTTTGCCTAATTTGGCTTTCTCAAGTCCAAATGGGCATTGAACAAAACGGTTGATAAAAGCTTAAGTCGGGTTATTACTATCTTTAGGTTGAACCCTTTAATTGGGATTATCAATCTCTCGATTGACCCAATTTCTTGTTAGCCAAGTTTTCCTAGACTAAATCTCTCTTTCTCAAGTAGAGACCAAGTCAAATAGGCATGAACTAATGTTTTCAACTATTAGTTCTACAAATAAAAGCAATAACATGGCTAAATATAAACACCCAACCATAAACAAGTATTAAATCAAACACCCATTGAATTTACACACTAGGGTTGGGTCACAACCCTAGTAAAAATCTAGCTACTCATGCTTAAAATGGAAGAAATAGAAGAAGAAATGATAATTAAACTCATATTCCAAGATCAAAATGATAAAATCTAAGTTAAAATAGCTCAAAATATGAAAAACTACTAAAAAGAGTAAAAGGAAACGGCTACTATAGCAGTTGATGTCAAAAGTTGACCTAAAAATGTGAAACTTGTCTATTTATACAGGGATGGAAATTTCGAAAAAAAAAATGCCCTTGGGGAGGTTCTGCGGCCGCACAATTCCATGTATGATCCGCACTTTTCTTCAATTTGTCAGGATTGGAAGTCTGCGGCCGCATAATTCTAATCTGCGGCCGCAAGCACTCTTTCTGCGGTCCGCACTTTTACATATGCGGTCGCACCTTGCTCTTTTGTGGTCCGCACTTTTAAATCTGCGGCCGCATAGCTCTTCTTCTGCGGCCGCACAATTATTGTGCGGTCCACACTTCTGGGGGACTTGTAATACACCTTCTCTGAACTTTGCTTCTGGATTAGCTTTTGCGATCGCACAATTCATGTGCGGACCGCACTTTGCACCAAACTCTGATGGCTTTTCCTTCATAACCTGCAGCCGCAGATGATATTCTGCGGTCTGCACTTTCGAGCTTCTGTGCCTTTTATGTCCTTGATTTTTGAGTTGGATTTCATCTCGGGAGTTCATCTTCCAATATTCTTGCAATTAAGCACATTTTATTAGTTTTCGGGAACACAATTAAATATTTTTGGACTAAAACAAAAGCTAAAAGGCGCTAATAAGTAGTCAAAATCCCCACTTATCAACTCCCCCAAACTTAAGTTTTTGCTTGCCCTCAAGCAATAAAGTAGTTCCCACCTCCACAAGCTTAAAGCCATTTTAGCTAATCAAAAGTGAATCATTCACACATTAATTGGGACCAATAATTACTCACACCACTTATGAATTATCAACAAGGCAACAAGTTAAACTTTCATGCACAAATAGTTTTAATGTGACACTTGAGCATTAAGAGTTGACTTTATTCATCAAGGAAGCTCGCATGTAGGTCATTGTGGATCCCAAACTCCTCCTCCTCTACTCTCTCTTTGCCTATCTCACTTAAGAATTTAGCACTCAATCCAAAGATTTGTGAAAGGTTCACTTATATCTCTCAAAAGAATGTCGCAAGTACGGCTTTAAGTATCATAGGCTTGCCCCTCATGTAGATCACCACTAATGTAAGCTCACTCAGCTTGAAATCATGTAGGGCTTTTTCGGAATGCAATGAAGGCTTTTGGACTAAGGTTGGATATGCTATGATAGAACGGGTTCATCTTTTCTTAAGCACTCAATTTTCTTTTCTAGGCTCATGCTTTGCCAACTCTTTGAGGCATTTTCTTTCCCTTGGGGTAACTAGAGAGACTTAACATAACTCTTTCTTGATCATGATATTCATTTCCTCCCTCTTTTGATTTCTCCATGCTTTGCATCATTGCTTTTCTTTGAATCCCATCAACTCTTCAACTTATTCACTTTCTTTTTGCACTTTTCTTTTTTTGTTCTTTCCTTTTCTTGCCTTTCCTTCTCATCATTTCTTTTCTTTTTGTGCCTTGATACCTCTTTCAAGTTCCTCATCTCTCCCCCAAAATTACGTTTTTAGCCAATTGTTTCACAAGAGTGTTAAGGAAAGCTAGGGTGCCAAGAGAGGGTCACGACAAAACGGGTAAAGTCTTGTAACATGGTATCACATGAGAAGGGTTTTAGGCTCAAATGGGTTGATTAGGAATAACAACATTGGTGGGAAATGGAAAACTTTAAGCGGGCCAAGGATAGCCTACAATCACTTCTCAAGAAAAGCAAAACTTAAAATTTTGCCTAGAAACACATTCGGGACAAGTTCTAGACCATTCGCACGGGTACTTGGACTTGCAGCAAAAACATCTCACCTCTCACGCAGCTGGATTGTTAAAGAGGACAGAGTCGAGGGCCCACAACGATCATATTTAATATTAAAAATCACTATGGTTCGATTAAACCACTCGATGATTGCCTAAGTCAACACAAGAGTCACAAGGTCACTAACTAGAGCTATTTCTTTCCAAAAACCTTATTTTTAACCATAGGCACATAGTTAAGTATGTTGGTACCAAGTGAATCATGTTTTACTCTTCGAGCATGACTTAATTAGGTTTTTTTATTCATTACTACTACTATTATTACCTAAATACCAAAACGGACTCAGGCCCTTAAGAAGGTAGTCACGCCATCCATCGTTGGGAAGAGTCACCCGGTTCACACAAAAACTACCTTTGGAAAAAATTGTGGCATTAAGAAAACCAAAGGCTTATTATCTGCTAAAACATAGAAAGAAGCTATTAAATCAAGAAGAAGCTACTAATTCAAAATGAGCTATTTAGTTGAACACTAGCTAATAAGAAAACAAGCATAAAGAAGATACAAAGCAAAAACTATTGAAAGTGTAAAGAATATACATAATGAGAGAGTAGGGAGAATATATACGTAATGAGAAAGAAGAAGAAAATAATATTAAGTTAATTACAGGCCAAATGTATCATAGTTATCAAAATACGTAATCATCAAAATGTGTCAAAGAAACTCCATCCCCTCCCCCCTCGAATAAAAATAAGCATTGTCCGCAATGCTTAACAAAATAAGAGTAAAAGAAAGGTGAGAGTTAAGAAAACTCCCTATGGCTCTATGGCCATCTCTGTGTCCCCAGCAGTGGCACCGACCTCAGCCTCATCTAATTGGATCTCATCATCCTCAAGTCCGAGAGCGGCTGGGTTGGTGAACATCTGACGTACTGCCTCGGCAGTGTCAGCAGCAGTGTCTGGCTCCTCAGACTGGCTAGCTGGTGCTGTAGGATCTGGGCCTGGGTGGTGCGGGTCTATCAGCATATCAAATGGAATGTCTCTGACTACTGCAATCTTAGTAACCTGTCGCCGGAGCTTGTCCACTGACTTCTTGGAGGTCTGGGACTTCTGTATCTTCTTCACTTCCTTTCCCAACTCTTCTATCACTGACCCATGCTGCACTAGAGTGTCCATTATTGTGTTCTAATATTCTAGAAGCTTCTTCAAGGTTTCTTCAACTATGGGGGGGGGGGGGAGATCTGGGGTGCCGGAATGGATGATTGTGCTGCAACATGACTGGATATGTTAGACAACTTTGCAATAGCTATCTGCATCCAGTTATTGAGGCTCGCCAGTGTCTGGGAGACTCGCATCACAGTCAGTGGAGCAGTGGGCATCGGTACCGGCTTCAAAGCCGAGGTGGAGGGCATTGAGGCTGAAGGTGGAGGCATGGCAGCTGCACTGGCTGAAGGCTCTGCTGAAGTGGAAGGCATATCTGCTGACTCTGCAGCTACCACCGATGGCTCATCAGACTGGCCTACGGTAGTAGTCGACTGACCCTTTCTCTTCGGGTTGTGTGCATCCATCAGAGAATACCAAGAGAAAAGCTTCTTAGCCCAAACCTTCGTGTCAAAATCTCGCGGCTCCACCCGTGCATCCGTAAGGTACTCAGTGATGGTGTTGGGATACAGGTAGGAGGTATTAGTTTGTCTTGCGACCACAGACATGTTGGCCGACATCACGACACCTACATTGATCGGGTACCCGGCCATAATGGAGGCGACTAGAACTGCCCGTGGAATAGTTAGGTTTGTTTTATTCTGGCACGGGTCTAGTTTGGTGCATACGAAGGTCTGCCATCCCTTCGCCTCGAAGTTTTGGGTGTTCCACTAAATAGGAACCCTTGCTGTGATCCATGGTGGAGGTGGCCCCGGGGCTGTAAGAATCTTAGCTAGCCATGGGCGAGCTGCATCACCCATCACCATCTTCTCCAAGTACTGTGTCGGCTCAACGTCCTCAAATCCCAAATAGGAGTTCAGTGTGTGTTGGTCAAATCTCACCTTAAAATTCCTCACTTTTGTCACCTTGGTCCCTTTCTTTATGTGTGCCACATTGGCGTAGAACTCCCGGACCAGATACTCCTTGGCGTCAACTACACTCTGGGTGAACCACATCCACCCCTTCCTTTCTCGAAACTGTCTCAATACTGCTGGATTATACTTGTCAAGATCTTTAAGTTGGAACTGTCGCTCAAGAGTGAGCGGTCTCATCGGCCACCACCCATGGGGGACTTGGAATGCACCTTCTCTGAACTTTGCTTCTGGCTTAGCTTTTGTGACCGCACAATTCATGTGCGGACCGCACTTTGCACCGAACTCTGATGGCTTTTCCTTCATAACCTGCGGCCGCAGATGATATTCTGTGGTCCGCACTTCTGAGCTTCTATGCCTTTTATGTCCTTGAGTTCAGATTACTCTTTTTTGAGTTGGCTTTCATCTCGGGAGTTCATCTTCTAATATTCCTGTATTAAGCATATTTCATTAGTTTTCGGGAACACAATTAAACTTTTTTGGACTAAAACAAAAGCTAAAAGGCGCTAATAAGTAGTCAAAATCCCCATTTATCAGTAAGTTATAAATACTTTAATATGTGCAAATACTGAACTTTAGCATTTTCAAATATCGAAGTTAAGAATTAGCAAATGTTGATTTGACAATCAATATTTGCGAATACTGAACTTTAGTATATAAAATGCTGATAAGATATTGAAAAACTTATTTGTGTTATAAAATAAAAGCAACTTAGTAAAACATGAACAAGACATGTTGTTATGAAATAAAAGCAATTTAGTAAAACATGAACAAGGAATGGAGATAGAGAGAAGGAAGAGATTTTCTTCTTCAATTGTGTGTATTTTCTTATCTATTACAAGGCCTTTATATAGGCATGAAAAGTGAAGAAAAATATGTCATTGAATATGTCATTAAGCATAGAAATATGTCATTGAATATGTCATTAAGCATTTGAGAAAATCATGGAGGAAGAGTAGACATCCACCAAAATTTGATTTTTCTTATAACACTCCTCCTTGGATGTCCATAGATAATGTGCCTCGTTAAAACCTTATTAGGAAAAAACCCTATGGGAAAAATATCCTAGTGAAGGAAAAAGAGTACACATGTTTAGAAATCCACCTTTTGGTTGCCTCGTTAAAATCCTTGCAAGGAAAACCCAGTGGGACAAAATCTTGTAAGGAAAAAAGAGTACAACGCGTATTAACTCCCCCTGATGAGAGCATCAATTCACATCCTTGAGCCTTCGCATCCCAATCTTGTACACTAGTTTCTTGAAGGTTGACGTCGGTAGAGATTTGGTGAATAGATTAGCCATATTATCACTTGAATGGATCTGTTGCACATTGGTATCACCATTTTTTTGAAGATCATGTATGAAAAATAACTTTGGTGAAATTTGCTTTGTCCTATCCCCTTTATAAATTATCCCTTCAATTGGGCTATGCATGCTGAATTGTCTTCATACAAAATTGTGGGTAGTTTGTCACACTTCAAACCACATTTGTCTCGAATAAGGTGTGTTATAGACCTCAACCATACACATTCTCGACTTGCTTCATGAATAGCAATTATCTCAGCATGAAGTAGCCACGATTGATTTCTTAGTCGATCGCCAAGATATGGCAGTGCCTCCATATGTAAACACATAGCCTGTTTGAGATCGAGCCTTGTGTGGGTCATATAAATACCCAGCATCGGCATAACTAACAAGATCGGGACTACAATCATTGCCATAAAATAATCTCATATCGGTAGTCCCTTTTAGATACCGTAATATGTGTTTGATTCCATTCCAATGTCTCCTTGTAGGAGTTATATCTTGTTAAGACATTAACTGAAAAAGTTATGTTAGACCTTGTAATGTTAGAAAGATATATTAGTGCACCAATTGCACTAAGATATGGTAATTTGGGACCAATAAGCTCTTCATTATTTTCATGAGGTCGGAATAGATGTGCTTTATCCATATATAATCGCTTTAAAATCATTTTAGTGTATGCTGATTGATGGACAAAAATTCCATCTTTCATATACTCAATTTGTAGACCAAGACAAAATTCTGTCTTTCCAAGATCTTTCATTTCAAATTCTTTCTTTAAATAGTCAACCGCTTTAGGAAGCTCTACTGCTTTAGGAAGCTCCCTAGGAGTTCCAATGATATTTAAATCATCAACATACACGGTGATTATAACAAATTTAGATCCAGATCTTTTTATAAAGATACAAGGACAAATTGAATCCTTCTTGTACCCTTCTTTCAACAGGTTCTCACTCAGGCGACTATATCACATGCGCCCTGATTGTTTCAATCCGTATAAGAATTTTTGAAGCTTTATTTAATAAATTTTTTGGAAATCTTAATATGCTTCAGAACAATTTAAATCCTTCAATGATTTCCATTATACGCATATCATGTTTTTTTTGTATTGCCGGATTAAAACCTGAAATGGCGATATCCACCACAGGAGAACATGTCTCTATATAATCAATGCCAGGATATTTACAAATTTTCTTGTGACACAAGTCATCTTTATGTTTATCGACTTGACCTTTTTTTCGCACAAGAATGCATTTATACCTCCATTGGCTTTATACTTTCAGGTGTTGGGACTATCCGTCCAACTTCATATTTTTCAGGTGAAATCAATTTTCATTGCGTATTTTTCATTTGGCCAATCATTTATCTGTCCAAAGTTCATGATAGATTTGAGCTCAAGATCCTCGTCAATATTAATAATATCGAGCGCTATATTATATTAACAATATCGTCGACGATCATTTTATATCGGTTCTACTATTACCCAATAAAGACATAACTTATTGAGATCTCTTTATCTTATTTTTTTAGGTACCTGAGCCTTTCCCATGAGGTCTTATGAAGTGTTATGTCGTGGTGCTCTTCTAGAGCACTTGCCTCCTTATTATGACCATCTTGAACATTTGCTCATCTCCTTTTTTTAAAGAGTTTTATCTTTGGAACCGATTAGTCTATTATGCTTCATGCATGCCATAGACTCTATTCATTATGAACTTTATTTTATTTGGAGCATTAGCAGCTGAATATGATATTTAATTTTGGGTCAGCAAATATGTCTGGCAATATTTTGCAAATGAATTATCCCTTGAACTTCAAGTTCACATTTTCTCGTACGAGGATCTAGATGTACTCATAATAATTCATTACATGCATTACTTTTTTAGCTGCCCATTTTCTCCCCCTATTGTTGGGATCACCGACACATATCCCCAGCCTTATTTGGGGATCCATCTTTGTATATTGTGGTGGAACAATTAAATCATATAACACATTCATATTTCTAGATGGAAATTATTTGGTTCCTGACCCTGAAGCGATTGTGATTGGGAGAACTTATCTTAATTTGGCAAGATGCGTACAAGTGCTGTTGTATATTAAATAATACATCACATACCAAATTTTATTTTGGCAATTTTGTTCTCATAACTAATGGTTTAGCTATAATTGGAGGCATACAATTTCTGCTAAACCAACTTGGATTTAAACCAGTATTATCAAGATAAATAATCATAATTTATATTTTGGAACTGTGCTCTAATAATTTGAGCAATCAATCTTGCAAAAGCCAAACTGCAAGTTGATAACAAATGCACATGTGACCAAAGAATAGATGCATCTATTAAAATCATATAATAGTAAACGGTCGACATGGCAGGTGATTGGGCCCATATATTTATCACCTTTTATTAGTTCCAGAAATCAAAGGATTCAATCCCAACTTTAACTGATATATCATGAGAATAAGCAGCACAAGAGAATTCTTGAAAAATCTTATATTTCTTCAATATATGTCAATGTAATTCTCAATTAATTTTTCGCATTATAATTGAACCGAGATGGTCAACCGGTCATGCCAACTAATATTTGTTTTAGTAAACCTCTAGTTTACTTGTGACATATGATTCCATCATCATGCTTATATTTGTGTAGTACAAATAGAAAGAAAATCGGGTAATCTTTCATATTTATCCGTTATGATTATAGAAATATAAAAATATTCAATATTCCTTTCATTTATAGTCTCAATATGCCAACCACTTTGACTTATACATTTGAAACTCAAAAAGTTTCTTTTGAGACTTTACAATATCAATGTCGTGAATACTTTTATTCATCCGGGTAGTAACAAATTAATTTTTTCGAAGCTCTTAACAACTTTTGTACTACAAGATCTTTTGTCACACCATTTATATAGTAAATGTCTCCTTCATGGAGAAAATTATATCATAATAAATTGTCATTGTCAAAATCATCATAAGCAAAGTCATTTTTTTGCTTTAATTTTGCCTTTAATAACCTTCTATAAGGCACAACAAAATATATATTTTTTTTGGCGTATCACATGTACGCGACCAATGACATATTCATGTAACCACACAATAATATTTATTCTCTTTATCTCACTCAAACCTCCCTCAGAGGTGAGTTGTGTGGTATTCATCCAATCATGCATTGCATGTCTTTATTCATTACTTTTATCACATATTACAACATTCACCTTTAGGAATGGATCTGCATTCTCAATGCTTATCACAAGTCACATTCTCTTCGGCGTGCTTTATTATTTTGCATACCAATTTGATGGTAAATATTGCCTTCATATTTTGAAGAACTATTTTTATTATTGTGAAGGCAATATTTACCTCTTGAGTTAAACTATTCATAATGTCATTTGGATATAATTCTCAATAATAGACTTTCGTTTACTCAAATCAGCTAAGTAATTAGTGTCAAACAGATATATGAAAATACAAAATAATATTGAAAATTCACATGTGGTCTTTGCTACAATAAGCTTACTTCAAGATGAAAGTGATATGACTAGAACATTAAAGATAAATAATGTATCAAATAGAATAATATAGTACTACTAGTTACCATGCACTTTTATGAAAACTAAGTATTATGCTCTCTAGAAAAACAAAGAGATATAGCAGAACCTTTAATTGAAAAAATTATTGACAATATTTTTAACATTAATAAAAAAGTCAATACTGGAATGACTCTACCATCTTGTTGTCTCCCACATCAGTTATAAAATAGGAGCAGTTATGTATTTTAAGTCACAAGAAACTAAACCCTTTTTTTTATTTATTTAATGGAGTGTACTAAGAATATCGTATACAAATAATAAAAAATTAGGTTGCAGAGATACAAACTCACTCAATTTTTCAATATACGAGAATTAAAAGTTTTGATCGGCCAATGCTAATTCAAAATATCTTTTCATTTGGATCGTATATTTATTTATCAATAATGTATGCTAGTTATGCTATTAAGATTACCCGAGAGAAACTTACCTCACATTACCTTTTCAAAAGTCAGAATGGCGCATGAAGGTCAAGCATATATTTTATAGGAAAACGTTCAGTTAAGGGAAACTTCACATAAGGTTCTTGCTTTTTTTTTTAAACTTAGGAACCAAAGTTCCTCAAATGACTTTGCAAAAGGTGTAGTAGCTCCCCAATTTCTTGTACTTCTTTTGGTCTTTGGTTTAGTACGTAACTCTTGACTGCATCATTATATACTTCTGATTCTTATAATAAGATCTATATAACCAGGATACGAGATGAAATAGATCAGATCAAACTTACAACAAATATTAGAAACTCGTTCATTGAAATAGATATTGATAATGCAACAAAATAAAATAAGTAAAATATGGAGTAGTAATTAGTTTACATTTAAGTATTTTTCTTTATAAAGTAAAACACTTAAGAATATGAATGGATTTGTAAGAAGAAAATACTTAGCATTGGAAACTTTCATAACAAATAAAGAACGTATGAGAAAAACGAATAAGAAAATGAATTAATTAAAAAGGATTAGAAAACATATCTTAGCATTAGCATTATATGCCTTATCATAGTGTACTGGTCTCCTCAACCTTATTGTTACTTCAGTTATGTTTGATACCATTCTTTAAAATTGCTAAATGAGAAAGAAAAGCTTATCTCTTCAAAATGAATATTAGGCATGGCAGGAACATGCCTTTTATGATGTAGGACAATTTTGTAGATGTAAGTAACTCAATTGATTAGGGCATCGTGCTGATAACGTGTTATAAAATAAAAGCAACTTAGTAAAATATGAACAAGACATGTTGTTATGAAATAAAAGCAATTTAGTAAAACATGAACAAGGAATGGAGATAGAGAGAAGGAAGAGATTTTCTTCTTCAATTGTGTGTATTTTCTTATCTATTACAAGGCCTTTATATAGGCATGAAAAGTGAAGAAAAATATGTCATTGAATATGTCATTAAGCATAGAAATATGTCATTGAATATGTCATTAAGCATTTGAGAAAATCATGGAGGAAGAGTAGACATCCACCAAAATTTGATTTTTCTTATAACAATTTGAGTATTTTAAACGAACTAGTAATAACTTTTGCTCACAAATCTTTAACTTTTTTTTCAATTGAAATTTCAAATCCAAACACCAAACACTATTTAAGATAGTTTGATCAAATCTAAATAATTATACCAAACTTGATAGAGAGGAAAGAAAAAACTTGACCTAGCTAGTTTTCTAGTAATAGTAAATTAATTTGAAGCGAAGAAGTAGAAGCAGAGTGTAGATATAGGTGTGATGCAAATGGAGAATGGTCACATGGGCGGTGTAACTATGGACAGTATGTGCATGCATATCTGATATCTACTATCTTTAATTTACTAGAATTATTCATGTCTAATTCAAATATTTTTGTTAATTTCACGCTCATTGTTACAAAGGAATAGTAGTGGACATAGTAACCAGAATGGGGCGCATCGAGATGGTAGCTTCTTTATTCTTAGTCAAGAGGTCTCGAATTTAATACTGGCATAAAATTTTTGCGTAAGCAATGTTTTCATGTATACTGTCACAATTTGGGTTCTAAGTGTTTTTGATCGAACTGTGTAGTTTTAAATCTTTACTTTTTGTCTAAGTTATATTTATTTTATACTATGTTCAATCAGTGTTTGCAATGTGTATATATACTAAAAATAAAATTTATGCATATAATATGAAAAACTTTCATGAAGCGCGTGTCAGATAACACTCCAAACTAATGAGTGTCTTCGTCACCGGAGCTGAAGCCCTTGAAATGGAAAATCTTCTGGCAATAACCAGTACCTTATAGCAAGGCTTTCGCGGAAAAAATATAATGTGTGAATAGATAATTTTCTTTTTATATGTTGACTCTCGGAGATTTTTTCGTATATGAAAATTTTGGTTCCGCCACAATAACATTCGAATATATAGTACAATCGTTATGTAATAGAGTGCGAGATAGGGAGAAGCAAGTCACATGGAGGTGTTAACGAAATAGGAAAATATGCATGGTTGTCTTGGCTATATATATGTCGTACAAACTATTCGTATTCTGAGCATGTCTGCAATGCCTTGATGGGATGTTGCTGGATGCCTAGGGTTTCGGTGATCAGTCCCCGTCATAGACTCAGATTGATCTCGACTCATGTCTTCCTTTGTCCTTATTTTGTGTTTTTGTCCCATATAATTTCCGCTCTTTAACCAAAATTGGTGCAAAAAATTACTATTTGTAATGGAAACGGAGAGTAAATGAATTCTTTACATAAATAGCCAGTCAGATTTATTATTTTTTAAACGGTATATATAAATTATACATGAATTTTACATATATTATTTATTTGCCACTTATTTTTAATTTAAGTGGTTGCATGCATGGACGGTTATCTAGGTTAATTCTTACACAAATAGCTAATCGAATTCATTATTTACTTTTTCTACAATACATAAATTATATATTGATTGTATGCAATTATACACATTAACCTAAATTATATATATATTATATATCGGCCTGCTATATTTACGTTAATTCTTTAAATCTCGAAATGTACCATAAATAAGTAAAACACATGAAAATATTGAGTTTTTGTAGTCCAAACATAAGTCTTCTGCCTCTTTTCCTCTTCTTCTTGCTTTCTTACTTTCTTCTTCTTCTTCTCTATCTTTATTTTTCTCAAATCTTCTAGGCATCCAAATGTATGGCCATCCCACAATAGCAAAATGAGCAAGATCTTTATAATCAAAACGATATATGGTAATTGAATAGGCCAAAAACGTGCCTTTGGAATATTTAGCATAAAATAGCATTAAAGAACGCCATCGGTCGAGTTCATCCAAGACATAGCGAGATTAATGGCCGAGGTGTCGACGTAAGCTGTGGTCGAGATATCAATAGAGATCGCGGTCAAGATGTCAACAAGGGTCGAGATCGACTATTAGTGATAAGACTGTAACGGCTAATTTGTCAGAATACGGTATTAAAAGGGAAATATTCTAGTGAATATTCCTGATGTTTGTACTATTAGGGTTTCTTAAGAAAAAGGCCCCATATATATATATATATATATATATATATATATATATATATATATATATATATATATAGAAAGAAGAGACAATGATAAGGGCATGTAATATTATTGCTGATAAGAACACTTTTGAGAAGAAGGCTCTCTCTCTCTCTTGGATCTATATTATTCCCCACTTTTCCATCAGATCCAAGGATTGTTCATACGATCTTGGATCTATCCGTCATACACCGTTGTCATGTAGAATATTCGTCATGTCCATTCATTATTGGGTGAATCATTCTCTTTATTTACATAAATGCTATTTATTGACATTTATTGCTAGATATCTCTCACTTAATGTTCTTGTTGTAAGAGTATTTTACATTTATTGTCATCAACCATATATGGAATCTATCTCATCTACCGTGCCTCCTTGTGCTTAATATCTAGAGTTATTATCGTTAACTAGATTTAGCCCTTCATTATATAAATTTAATAGTTTAGCCGAAAATTATATTTTTTGGTCAAACAATTTGGCACCGTCTATGGAGATTTTCTAGCTAAGTTTTTTAGTTTCTTCTAGATCTACAACCGGCACTGGTTGCTGACGTAAAACAAAAACACAAATTTTTCTCTCTGCTTGCAGAGATGTAACATGACAGGTAACAAAGAAGAAAGGACGATAATTATGAGTGACCTCCCAACCAACCTTATGGACATCATCAACGAGAGCTCAGAAGCAGTGGACGAGGACACAACGCCCAATGCCTCTCCTAGGCGAGGTGGATCGCCCCCTCCCCACTACAGCATCACAAAATCCTTTGGCAAGATAGCCTCAACATCTGTGGGAGAGGAGGCACCACCAGCGGTAAAGAAGCTCCTTGAGGCTTGGCTAACTGACACACTGACCAGCGTCCTCCATATGCCCGTTCAGGACGCGGCTGCAGCAAATTCTACAACCTGTGCCGCACCAACAGTGAACGAGCAACATGATCAACTCCCCCCCACCCCACCCGCAACGGCAGGTATCACTCATAATGTTGTTAATAATGCAAGTGATAATGCTCTCGCAACCATTCTGAAAGGTATGGAGGAAATGGAAAATGAGAACAAGGCGCTTCAGGACCAAATGAAATAGCACCAGGAAAGGGTCGATAAAATACCGGGTGCTCCCAAATTATTGTCGAAGAGAGATGACGATCCATTCATCGAGCAGCCATACAGTGATAGCGCTGCCCCACATACCATATCGAAGAATTTTAAAATGCCGCCTTACCTGAAAATATATGATGGCACGACCTACCCCGAGGTTCATGTGACCCATTACGTCACCGCCGTGAAAGGTAATGACCTTACCAAGGAACAAGTATCCTCCGTTCTACTAAAGAAATTCAGCAAAACCCTCACGGGGAAAGCACTAACCCGGTACTCGCAACTACCAGCCCGTTCCATCGAAACCCTCGAGGAAATGGCCGATAAGTTTGTGACGGCCCATGCCGGAGCAAAGAAGGCCGAGACGAGAGTGAATGAAATCTTTGCTATCAAACAGTCCCCGGAAGAGGGACTTAGGGATTTCCTCGCCCGTTTCAACCGAGTGAGAATGTCTTTGCCTATTGTATCAGAAGGAATGGCGGTGGCTGCTTTTCAAAATGGGATGAACAGAAATGGCTCGAGAGCGACAAGAAAATTATTAAGTCGTCTTATGAAATGCCCCCTAACAACTTGGGACGAAATACGTAATGCATATTGTGCCGAAGTTTGAGCGGACGAAGAAGACCTAAATGGGCTGACTCATCGACTGACCTCAGTACAAGCAGAATCCAAGAAAGATCAGAGAAGTGATATCAGAAGAGATCCGGGAACCTCACGGCTGAACCGGGAACGACATCTCCCATATGTCAGAACTACCGGAGTACCCTCACCTCGCCATGGAGAAGGCCCACCCCGGTCAAGAACACGGACTCACCGGAATGAAAGAGGTATACCTCCTTTATCATCCACTCAAAATTTTTGCGTGTCACCTAACAGAGATCATCTATGCCCTGGACAAGCTCAGATCAAAGGTAAATTGGCCATAAAAGAGGAGGTCAGGACCAAATACCAGAAAATCAGACGCCCTCTGCGAGTTCCATCGAGAGAGAGAACACAAAACCGAAGATTGCATCGCCCTAAGACAGGAGGTCACAAATATGTTGTGACAGGGGCACCTCAAAGAACTGCTGAGTGATCGGGGAAGAACTAACTTTCCTAGGGGGCGCGAACAATATCATGGGCCGCCAAAGACGCCCTCGCCAGCCCGCACCATCCATATGATCATCGGCGGTAGAGATGACGCTTCCATCAACAGCATGAAGTTCATCACAACCCATGAGCTCAAACGGTCAGTCACCCATGAACGGTATGATGACTCGAAGAAAGTATCATCTTCAATAAGTCATATACCAACAGTTTGGCATTCCCTCACTACGATGCTCTTGTTATTACTTTACGAATATTAGATATTGACGTTAGACAAATTATGGTAGATGACGGGAGCGGCGCATGTATTATCCATCCCCGAGTACACACACAGATAAAACTCGAGGACAAGATAGTACCACGCTGCATCACACTAACAGTCTTTAACAATGCAGTTGAACGAACATCTGGTGAGATCACACTCCCCGTCCTGGTGGGAGGCGTCACTTTGGAGACCACATTCCACATCATGGATCAGGACACGGTATACAACACTATAATAGGGCGACCGTGGATACACACCATGAGAGCTATACCCTCTAGCTTGTACCAAGTCATCAAATTCCCAACTCCATGGGGCATATTCAGCATACGTGGGGAACAACGCATATCCCAAGAATGCTACCGCATCGCCCTAGACTGCACGACCATTGAACAAATAAAAGACATAGAGAAGGAAGCATAGCAATCAATAGGGTAGAGGTCGATAGACAACGACATCAAAGAAGTCATCAAAGACCCTGATGTGGCCGAGGCCACAGGATCGACCATAAAGGACCTCGGCCCATTCAGCTAGATATCAACGACCACAACAAGAAATCTTACATCGGCTGTAAACTCCAAGAACCGGGTAAGTTTCGCAAATTTTTAATTACTAACGCGGACCTGTTTTCTTTTAGCCATGCAGATATGCCAGGTATCCCAAAAGAGATCTCCACACACATATTAAACGTCGACCTACTCTATCCCCCGATAAGGCAAGTTCGTCGTAAGTTCAGTTCCGCAATCAATGACGTAGTGAGCGAAGAAGTGGAGAAATTGTTAGAAAATAGCTCTGTTTGAGAGTCAAAGTACACCCCAATGGGTCGCCAACGTGGTCATGGTAAAAACGAAAAATGGCAAATGGCGGATGTGCGTAGATTTCACCGACCTAAACAAAGCTTGCCCCAAGGATTCGTTTCCACTACCTCCTATCGACCAACTCATCGATGCGACGTACATGACTTGCTGAGTTTCTTGGACGCCTACTCGGGCTACAACCAGATCCTTATGGAGGAAGAGGACCAGGAAAAGACCAACTTCATCACCCACCAGGGGATGTATTGCCAAAGGCTGGTGACGAAAATGTTCAAAGAACAACTCGGAAAGACGATGGAGTATACATCGACGACATGCTGGTCAAGTCCAAAAAGAAAGAAGACCACATCGACCGTTTAAGAGAAGCATTTGGCATACTCAGACAATACAACATGAAGTTGAACCCCGAAAAATGTGCATTCGGTGTGGCTTCAGGAAAAATCTTGGGTTTCCTAGTGTTGCAGCGGGGTATCGAGGTCAACCCCGACAAAATCAAGGCCATCAAGGGTATACCAGAGTACTTGACCACCAAAAAACAAGTCCAGAAGCTAACTGACTGTATCGCCGCCCTGTCAAGGTTTATCTCGCGATCCTCTGATAGGTGCCATAAATTCTTCGGCGTATTCAAAAAGGAGAACAGCCTCCAACGGACCGCCTGAATGAGTCCAAGCATTGAAGGAGTTGAAGGTCTACCTATCCTCGCCATCGTTACTCTAATCGACGCCGAGACGAGTTACCCCTACCTTAAAAAAGCTGGCTTTGACCTTAGTCTTAGTTTCACGGAAGCTTAGACCTTATTTCCAATGCCATCCCATCTCGATCGTCACGACTTTCCCCTTAAGAATCATTTTACACAAACTCGAACTTTCGGGAAGATTGGCCAAATGGGCCGTCGAACTAAGCGAGCATGATATCACATATCGACCGCGAACGATGACAAAGTCTCAGGTCCTCGCCGACTTTAGTGTGCACATACTGCCTGAAGTCTAAAAGGAAGCCCTCCATGCTTCTTCTCAAACACACGACCTCTGGGTCCTATATACCGACGGTGCATATAATGCGTCGGGGTCCAGGCTGGGACTCGTACTCGAAGTCCCAACAGGTGAAGTGATTCGCGAGTCCATAAGGTACCCGGACATGACTAACAACGAGGCCGAGTATGATACCGTAATTGCAGGACTAAGACTAGCACTCAAATACAGGGCGCACCGGCTAAGGCTGCACTACGATTCTCAGATCGTGGTCAACCAAGTCACAGGGACTTTCCAAATCAAGGAGCAGAGGTTACAAAAATACCAGACCGAAATCTGCAAACTACTATCCGAGTTCGACGAATGTCATCTCGACTAGATCCCCCAAGCACAGAATATCGAGGCAGACGACCTCACTAATTTAGCAGTAGCCACCAAAAACATCACAACCGGAGATCAAAGTATGGTCCACCTCCTCAACTCGTCGGTAGACCAAATCAAGGTAAGAACCGTAAACCTAACTTGGGACTCGTGCAACCGTATTATTACATATTTGCAGGACGGCATACTCCCCAATGATTAAAAAGAGGCCAAGAAGCTGCGGATGCAAGCAACCAGGTATAACATCGTTCACAATGACCTGTACAAAAGGACATATGGTGGCCCCTAGCGAAATACTTGGGCCCAAATCAGACGCGGCGCGTCCTTGAAGAAGTGCACGAAGGCCACTGCGGAGTTTACTACGGCAATCGAGCGTTGGTCAGGTGCCTTATACGATCAGGATACTACTGGCCCACCATGAAAAAAGAAGCCACAGATTTCGTGAAAAAATGTGAGCAATGCTAGAAGTACACCCCGATGATCCACCAAGCAGGCGAACACCAACACTCAGTGACTTCCCCTTGGCCGTTCATCAAATGGGGAATGGATATCGTGGGCCCCCTCCCGGACGAACGAGGTAACGTACGATTTCTCTTGGTTTTAACTGATTATTTCTCTAAATGGGTGGAAGCAGGAGCATTCGCCCAAATACGCGAACATGGAGTAATCGCCTTCATATGGAAGAACATCATATATTGTTTCGGTCTCCCCAAAAAAATTAGCTGCGACAATGGACCTCAATTTGCAGGAAAGAATATCGCTGAATTTTTTTTAAAATGGCACATTAAAAGAATACTGTCAATGCCTTACTACCCCGCAGGTAACAGGCAAGTGGAATCCTCCAACACGTCAATATTGAACATCATGAAAAAGAAACTCGAAGACGCCAAGGGACTGTGGCTGGAGGTATTACCAGAAGTACTCTGGGCCTACCGAACAACGCCAAAAATGAGCACCAAGGAAATGCCATAATCATTAGTCTATGGGACTGATGCAGTAATACCAGTCGAGGTCCGGGAACCCTGTCTAAGATACTTCTGTGAAAGCGGATCCCAGAACGATGATAGTAGAAGGCATGAACTCGACGAAGGAGAGGAACGAAGATATATGGCTTACGTAAGAATGGTCACCCAAAAGCAACATCGAGAACTCTACTATAACAAGAGGGCAAAGATCAGGCCACTAAAAGTCGAGGACTACATGCTTAAAGCTAAAACACAAGCAAAGACCCACGAGAAGGCAAACTAGGAACAAGCTGGAATGACCCCTACAAAATCATGGCAGCAACAAACAAATGGTCATTCACGCTAGAAACAATGTAAGGAAAGCAACTACCAAACAACTCGAACATTACTCACCTCAGGTACTTCAACTTTTAAAAGGACGAGGTCCCCAAAGTCGCACTCTTTTTCCCTCACTCGAATTTTGTCCCAGTTGGGTTTTCTTGAGGAGGGTTTTAACAAGGCGATGACGGGGATACTTAGGTATTAAAGTGCGCACAAGATGAACAGCACCGGACGATCAGTTCATTGCTCAATCTCTCACTATATTTCCATCTCGACCAATGAAAGGACTAGATAGACCTAGACTGGGACTGAACTACCAGTCAACGCCTAAAAAATATGTAAATCTCTCAAAAAATATGAATAAAGCACAAGTACATGAAAGTTTATCTCTTCTCTCCAGGCAAAGGTTACATTCGGCCTCGTTCGAATTAACACCT
Organism: Nicotiana tomentosiformis; assembly: GCF_000390325.3. Classification (NCBI taxonomy): domain Eukaryota; kingdom Viridiplantae; phylum Streptophyta; class Magnoliopsida; order Solanales; family Solanaceae; genus Nicotiana; species Nicotiana tomentosiformis. The sequence goes on from NC_090813.1 coordinate 182,361,326, forward strand.
ACTCGGACCACGGCCTCATTTAATTAATATAAGGTTACATTCGACCTCGTTCGAATAAACACCTATTCGGCCCATGGCCCCAATTAACATGAGATTACATTCGACCACATTCGAATTAACACCTACTAGGCTCACGGGCTTATTTAATTAATATAAGGTTACATTCGACCTCATTCGAATAAACACATGTTCGGCCCATGGCCCCAATTAACATAAGATTGCATTCGACCTTGTTCGAATTAACACCTACTCGGCCCACATCCTTATTTAATTAATATAAGGTTACATTCGACCTCATTCGAATAAATACCTAATCGGCCCACGACCTCAATTAATATAAGGTTATATTCGATCTCGTTCGAATAAACACCTATTCGGCCCATAGCCCCAATTAACATAAGGTTACATTCGACCTCGTTCGAATAAACACCTATTCGGCCCATGACTTTAATTAATTAAAGGTTACATTCGACCTCGTTTGAATAAACAACCATTCAGCCACTCAAACAAATTTGTTAATACAGAGCCAATCAAGCAACAAAATAAGAAAAACGCAAAACTAACATTTCATACTTATAATAGTTTTTACAAAGGATGCATGCCTATAAAAAGTACACACTCCCACGGATAAAATAATAAAAAGAGAACTAATCACCACCCGACTCATCAGCGCCACCCGCTTGAACGCCCAAACCGTCTTCACCCATCTCATCACCTTTGCCAACAGGATTTTCATCCGCATACCAGGCATCTTGTTCAATCCGATCCATGCTCTCACCTTCCTCATCATCGCCAGCTTCCAGTGTAGTGGGATCATAGCCACAAGCAAACCGACTGTTACGCCCCTTAACACGTGCATCCTCGAAGACGAATTCTAACACATCCCCCTCCCCCATCAGATCCATGAATATATCCAGATGAGCCTCGGCGTGAATCCACTCCTCGTATAAATCTCGAGGAACATCAGGAAAAGCATAAGCGCGGGAGAAGGACGGCTGAGCTAATACCTGGACCTTTTCGGCCTCAAGAGCGGCAACTCGATCGCTAAGGCCCGAAGCTTCTTTTTCTAACTCCCCTATCTGCTCATCAAGTTGCTCCTCTCTGAACCTATCCATCTCCAAAGTGCAATCCCGCTCGGAACGGAGAACGCAAATAGCGACCTCTAAAACCTTTATTTTTCTCGTGGCCAATAACTGGGCCGACTCCGCCTTCTCCAAACCCGCCACTTTCTCGGTGATCTCGCCACTCAAAGTGACTACTTGGAGCCGACACTCCTCGAGCTACGTGCGCAATGAGACTACTTGGGCTTGAAGGATAGCACATTGGGGCTCGACCCTACTGCTCACCTTGAGCTCCTTTTCTTTGTCCCTCAATGCCCCCCTCAAGTTCACTACATTTTTCAATGACCCTCACAAACTCGTCATTCTTCTCCTTCAGTTCGTCTCGGAGGGCCCGAAAATTGCTTCTCCCACCAAGCCACCTGCAAAGCTCGCGGTGCTTATCACTGTATTCGCAATATTTCCGCTCCATCTTATGGAAAATGGCCTTACGCCTCTCCTTTCGGCGGGCGCTCTCGATCTTCAAGATCATGGTCTAAAAGAAAGCCAAAGCGAGTAAGAACAAAACTAGATTCAACATAAAAATGAAGAAATATCACAGGCTTACCCTAAGAGCAAGGCCAGCTATGCTCCTCGACAAAGTAGGATCATTCATTTTCTCAAAGGTGTTACCCTCAACAGGAACATAGGGGACCAAGATAAGGGACCACGTCCTCCGTATTAACTAGCAGATCCCGGTCCAAAGGGATCGCAATATTCCGTGTGTTCCCCTCCAATCTCACCTCGAGTCGAGTGAGTCTTTCCCCCATCATCCTAACTTCCTCGGCGTACACATCAGAGCCCATCTTATAACCTTCTTCGTCTACACTTTTCCTCTTTGTGTCAACCCGGGAAGAAGGATCCTCGGCTGGTAAGATGGCTTGTCCCCTCGTAGGGTGTCAGGAACTCTCACCGACGGCCCCTCAAAATCCATTACGGCCTCAGGGAGCAACGTACATCCCTCGGCCTCCGACGATGGCGGGATCATGGGCGGCAACTCGGTGCCATCTCCAAGGTCAATGGCCGTCGTTTCTCGTACGACAAAATCCTCCATCACCGAACCCCCGCATGGGCAGCTCTTCTGACGATATCTACAGATCGCCTCTTGCGGAGAAGCAATTTATCGTCATTCGGCAATGATCCTTCCTCATCATCCTCATCTATTAGATGACACAAAGGGGAAGTCAAAAGCCTTACTGCAATAGTCGACGACCGAGCGGGCCTCGTCGCCGCAGAAAGATTAGAAGCGGCCTTCCTCTTATGGAATGCCGGAGCGGGAGCCTTCTACCTTCTTGAAGGTCCTCGGGCTACAAAATAAAAATTGAAGACTGTCACGTCATGCTCAAAATTATAACGAGCAGGCGACTATGATATCAAAATGGCATGAACAAAGTCACCGATCGTTGAACGCTTGGGCCAGAATTTCTTGATAACAGCCGACCATTCGCGAATCCCCACTCTGTGAGGCAAAACCTGGCTGACCCGGTCATGAATATGTGCAATCAAAGGAGGGGGAGAAGTCTCGGCTAAGTGAGGAAAAGACGGAATGTTATATTACGATTAAAACGAGCAAAATAGTTGCTTGGCAAGAGACACTTACGGGCATAGTTCCAAACCTCAGGGAATCTACTCGCGTTGGCCACCACGTCCTCAGTCTTGACGAAGAAGTAGCTGACCCAGAATTGACGATTTGCTTTATCGTCCATCTTCACTACCAAACTTTTACTTCCTCTGTGACGAAGATGCAACATCGTCCCTCTATAGAAATTAGGTGCGAAGAGGTGCATCGGGCGGCGAAAAGAGATCCTGCGGCCAGCCAATTCCACGTATTTCGTCAACATGCAGATGAGTTTGTAGAGATAAGGTTAAAGCTGGGCCGGGTAGATGTCGTATTAGCGGCAAAATTCCTCCGCCAATGGGAGAAGAGGATAGGAGTAGCCAACATAGAACAGATATGCGTAGAACGCGCAATATCCGGGGCAATGTATCTGCACCACATCACGCCCCACCGGGACCAGACTGATGTGGGCTGGGATTTTGAACTTCGCCCTAAAATCAGCAAGAACGACCTCATTCATCACCGATTTAGAGGCCTCAGGGTCGTCCTCGGGTAATTTCGAAAAATCAGATCTAGGCTTTTCACTTCGAGGAATTATTTCCTCCATCGTAGGAAATCTATCATCTTCGAGGGTAGCAGAAACATCGTAGCCGTGAGGAGGCATGTGTACCGCCAAGGGGGTAGGATTAGATGCTATACCGGAACCGGAGGTTGCGTTAACCATAGTCTTGAAGAAGGATGTCTTAAGCACAAAAATGGGAAGCAACGGTCACTAGAATCAGGGGAGTAGGCACGCAACGATGTAGCAGAATGGAGACTAGGATTCAATATGGAAAATGAAAGAAAGAAACGCAGGGGATTCAATATTAGATGAAATAAAAACAAAGACAAATAGCCTCAGATCCCTATTTATAAGAGTTAGAGCGCCAAAACCAAGAAATCAGACCATTATTACCCAGCGCAGATATCGAAACGGCAGAGGAGCAAAGCAACGCAAAGCATCGGGAAAATGCGTCATAATGACGCATGATGTCATTACGTTATTCTGAAATGACGCATCCCAAAAGTTTGCAACTTACGAAAAGTCATGCTGCCACCTCGCCTAAAGCACCGCTACCCAACTTGCTCGCCCAATTTCTTCAACAACGACAAACATAGTCCGCTCACCAAGGCCATCCGACCTCGGCCTTAATAAGCGGAGGGACTAACTGAATAAGCCAAAAATCTGCCTTTGGAATATTTAGCATAAAATGGCATTAAAGAACGTCATCGGTCGAGCTAACCCAAGACATAGTGAGATTAATGGCCGAGGTGTCAACATGAGCCGTGGTCGAGATATCATTAGAGATCGCGGTCAAGATGTCAACAAGGGTTGAGGTCGAGATCGACTATTAGTGATAAGACTTGTAACGACTAATTTGTCATAATAGAGTATTAAATGGGGAATATTCTAGTGAATATTCCTGATGTTTGTACTATTAGGGTTTCCTAAGAAAAATGCCTCATATATATAGAAAGAAGAGACAATGATAGGGGCATGTAATATTATTGCTCATAAGAACACTTTTGAGAAGAAAACTCTCTCTCTGGCACAAACACAAAGATTACCTTTTTACAAAGATCCATGTTCATATTATTCCCCACTTTTCCATCAGATCCAAGGATTGTTCATATGATCTTGGATCTATCCGTCGTACACCGTTGTCAGGTAGAATATGTGTCATGTCCATTCATTATTGGGTGAATCATTCTCTTTATTTACATAAATGCCATTTATTGACATTTATTGCTAGATATCTCTCACTTAATGTTCTTATTGTAAGAGTATTTTATATTTATTGTCACCAACCATATATAAAATCTACTCATCTACCGTGTCTCTTTGTACTTAATATCTAGAGTTATTATCATTAACTAGATTTAGCCCTTCATTATATAAATTTAATAGTTTAACTGAAAATTATATTTTTTGGTCAAACAGTAATCAATTTAAAAACCAAATTATAGAATATACTAAAAGGCCGAAGAAGCAAAGAAGTAAATTTGCATGTATATATGTATGGTGTATAGATCAGATTGACCAATATTAATTTGATGGGTATCTGTCTTAATTCGACCTTTTATATCATTTGATTATTTTGTTCAATTTAGTTTTCTTGGGTGCACATCTCGACGGCAAAAGCTTTTTAGAGGCTATCCTTTGCAAGAGATCTTGTATAATGACTACCTATCTAGTGTCATTTCTGCCCTTTCTTTACTTTACACGTGGCTAAATAGTCCTATATTTTGGTCTCATCCTTAGACTAGTAGCATTGGCCCAAGCTACGAGTCAACGAAAACTATTTGATTGATTCATGAAGATTCACTTAAAATTTATGAAAAATTGGCGTTACCACAAACACGACATTGCTTCGTCAAAATCTTTTTGTAAATATGTATATATCGATCATAAGAAAATAAAAATATTTAGTATAAATATAAAAAATGATATCACTTGTTATTTTTTTATAATTTATTTATTTTTTAAATATCGATACTGCTTATAATTTTTTTTGAATCTGTCAGTGATTATCACCTCTACTTTAGAATGAGTCAGGCAGTATAAAGAACGGTTTTAGGGAACTTGTGATGAAACCTTTAGATTAATGAGTGGCATATGACTAGCATAATTTTGTCTGCTTCCATTAGTAAAAAGAAAGCTTTTTGTTGTTCAAGAATAGTACTTCCCTCTGTTTTATTTCATACGACATGATTTGATGATCGGGTATACTATTTAGGCATGGCTAAATAGTGCGATATTTTGGTTTATCCTTAGGCCAATAGCTTTGATCCAAGTTATTAATCAAACAGGCGGACTAAGGATTTGAAAGTGATCGGGGTACGTGAGCGAATTGCTCAATAAATACTTTCATCGAACTTTTGATCTTAAGGGTTCCAAGCAAATGTATGACCGTCTTTTTAATAATATACACTTATATATTTAGAATTTTTGTCGAAGTTAACGGGGTCCGACAACCCCAGCTCTCACAGCATAGGTCCGCCTTTGCGGCTCTATGTGGAATTTCTCATATAAACTTTTTCTTTTTATAAAAATTAACCTTATGCCTTGGTGAAGAAGCCTTCACTAATTTCAAACTAACATCAATGGTTGTAGTGTCAGTTGGCACCCTCGACTTTCAATCATAAATCTTACATTCGAGCTCTGAAAATAAAAAATTTCTTAGTAAGAAGAGTTTTACTTCCTTGATGAAAAGCTTAATTAGTTGAGTTTTTGATACTCGATGATTAAACAAAAAAAAAAAAACCTATATCAAACTAAAAGATATAGAGTTGTAGCTTAAAATTTAATAAATCAATGGCCATATAGGCCTAAATCAGTAAATTTGACACTTAAGTAGGTAATAGCCTATTTGGCCAAGCTTCTAAAATTAACTTATTTTAAAAAGTATTTTTCTCAAAATTTCTTTTCAAAAAAGTACTTTTGACGAGAAACAGTTATTGTTTGACTTATTAATTTGTAATGTATTTTTGAACAACTATTAGTATTTGACCAACCTTTTAAAAAGTGCTTCTAAATCTATTTTCCTTAAAAGTACTTTACCACAAAATACTTTTGAGAAGAAACTATTTTTTTTACTTCTCAAAACTAATTTTTCTTCTACTCAAAAATATTTTTCTTTCTTTCTAAAAATTTGACCAAACACTTTAACTTTGGAAAAAACACTTTCGCCTAACATGCTATAAGATTGATTCTAGAAAATGCCACGGAATTATTTACCTCCTTCTTTAAAAGCTAGATGGGCCGTTGTGCTCTTGGGCTCCCAACAAGACCCTAATGACCAGTTCAAGGTTAGTCCATACTCTTTTTACCTTCTTTGGTTTTGGGGTCTTTACATAAATAGCCATCGGATTTATTGTTTACTTTTCCTAACTGATATATATAGATTATACCCCGGTTATACACAGTTATATATATATATTATTTATGAAGTATACATATATTATACATTCGCAAACTATATATAGTTTAAGCGGTTGAGTAAAGACTATTTAGGTTAATTCTTCTTCTTTTTTCTTTCAAGTGCAAAGATTTTTCGAAATCTTTGGAAAAATAATAACAGTTTGTCAAATAAAAAAGATTTTTCCTTTTTAAAAGTAGTAAAGAGAATGCATGGTTTTTATTTTTATTAAAAGAAGAAATTGTATAATCTTTTTGACACTGTGCATATAGGAAATTTAGTGTAAACATTTTATTAATCTAGGCAAGACATGTTATTAGTTGTTTTCCAAAAATAAAATAGTTGGATTGGATTATGTCACTAAATTCATACAGATAAAATGAATTCATATAAAGTAAAATGTGGAATTCAATACAAAACTACAAGCCAAAGGCATAGATCACATACATGAAATGCCGAATGTCAGTGATTGTGTTGTAACACTTTGCATCGACTCACTTATACTTTAATTACTGTTCAGGAAAACAGCGATACACAAATTGAAAAAAAAAACTGAAAACTCCAAAAAGAAACTTGCAAAAATCGACAGAAATTAAAAGCAAAACATTTGTTTTTTTCTTGGCTTAGTTTGACTATATAGAAAATCGATTTGATTGATTTGTAAGCAAAAATTCGAACCAAATCAAACCACAAACCTGCATCTTCCCCCCTCTCAATCTTTAAAGTCATCAACTGTTTGTACAACACATGAAATCTGTTTATATCAAGTGAAATATAGAATTGAAGATCAAATTACAAGGGAAGGACACATATAGATCACATACACATACATATAAGATCAAAATGCATAATATTAACAAGTGCTCTGTAACACTTTACATTTACTGACTGACTGAATTAAAATTCTAAATTCGTATCCGATCATTCTTTCTTTGCAAAGAGGCCACCGAACCCTCCGAAACCGCCATTGGAATTCTTCTCAGGAGGGACAGAAACTGATTTCCTGCTGCTGATAGTAGTGGTGCCAGTACTCTTACCTTCAACTTTTTTCAAGATTGGATCAGTTTCCAATAATTGGTCTTCTTTTGCTAATGCCCCAAGTACAAAGTCTAGAATTGACTTCTCCTCACTACTTCCACTAGAGCTCTTTGCTGATGTAGCTTTAGTATATACTACTACTCTTCTTTGGGTAATTGGAATTGGAGGGGAAAACAAGTTCAAAGAAGCCATTGGTATTATTTCTTATTTTCTAACTCTTGGAATGAATAAAGGGTCAAGAAGAGAAACAATGTTAGTGTGTAGGTAATATATCTTGGCTGGATTGAAACTTTGGTATATAAGTGAAGATTATGAGGAGAATTAAAAGAATGTGTTTTGTGGCACAAGTTCTCCACAAGTGGCTTATCCCTTCTCTTATCTTTATTTTTTAAAATTTTATAAAATATAATTTTAGGTAAGAAGCAGGACATCAGTGACGAAGCTACATGGTTTTAAGGCGATTCAATCGAATTCCCTCTTCGAAAATTTATATTGTGAGAATATTGAAAAAATAAAAATAAATCTCTCTATATAAAAATCGTTGAATTCACGTGTAATATATTAGGAAAGTTTATAATGTAGCAGTAAACTTGAAAAAAAACGTTCCCTTCAATTATAAGTTCAAATCACATGTGTGACACAAAAACTCCCTAAGTTCGCACTAATTTTATTTTATTTTATTTTATCTGTTTTTGACTTTTAATTTTCCTATGTATGTATGTTCTCCAAATTTCTAAGGTGGAAGAAGAAGAATTGGATGAGAGCTCGTCCAGTGATGGAGGATTTGACACGTGGCAAACATTGGACCACCTTATCATTAGCATAGCATGTTATTAGACTTTGTATTCTACTATAGGCTAATGATCACCAATGATCTTTTGCCAAATAATGACAGTTTGGTTTTGTGGACAATATACGGATGGGTATATATATTCTGGATGGACAATATATGGAGGTCCCACCCAACGCAGTGTTGGGCCATAATATGTAGAGTCTAAACATGTATGGCTTTCGTTATTGGAAAAATTACACGACACATCAAATATTTATATTGTATTTATCATTCGTAGTTATACTTTCAACAAATTTATTATTCATAGCTATATTTGAATTTTATAACAAATTCATAAAATAAAAGATTAATTATAGGAACAGAAGTCACATAAGCAGTACTTGATTTTTTTCCAGAATGGCCAACTGCCCTTATTCCCAAGATAGATGTTCCTGAATTTGCAAGCCACTTTCGACCAATTTCTTGTTGCAATGTTATCTATAATTGTATTTCTAAAATGATATGCAGTAGGTTAAAGAAGGCTATTAGTTACTTGTGTTCCGACCCAAAATTCAACTAGTCATGATGACACCTAACCCAACCCGCTATTTAAGCCAATTTAACCATAATCCAATTTCAAATGAGATTTACTGAGAAAATAGTGAAGAAATAACTGAACTTTTATACAACAACCCAAGGACTAGTAGTACAAATCACGAGCTTCTAAGATTTAGAGTTTACAAAGCTGGTATGAAATAAATACATCATATGTTCGAAATATACATAAACAAATTTATAAAGCTAAAGCTACCAAGAACAAGAGGCAGCTATAACCGAAATGCAGGTATATCTTCAATGCCAGCTACCGCCATACATAGCAATATCAACTCCAAAATTTGCACGCAAGGTGCAAGAGTGTAGTATGAGTACAACCGACCACATGTATTCAATAAGTAACAAACCTAACCTTAGTTTGAAAGCAGTGACGAGCTTGGACAACGGTCATAGCCCAACACCAATAGCCAAGAACAACTCGTAACAATATAATAAAAGCAGTACAAGTAATAACTCAAAGATATGATGCTCAGCTCGTTCACAATTACGGAAAATAGGCATGCTTTTTAGGTATAACAGTAAAACCCAAATATTTCACCGAAATCACCAAAATGTGAATATATTAGAAAACAGTGATTTTTCCCAAAAATTTTCAACAACAGATAAGATATTTCATTATCAGATAGCATGAGGAAAGTACACCTCTATGCCTATATGTCAATATGCATATGTTACACCATGTGCGTCCCAATGTGACGTAATAAATATGAGACTTGTTAATCATTATTTAAATAATTTTAAAGTCATAATATGGGTATGTATGATGTTTGGATAGAAAATATGAAGTTTGCGAAAAATCGGATTTAAGTTGCGGAAAAACCGACTAAGGATTTGCCTTGTAACAGAGCTTTTTGAGAAAATAATTTCGTATGGTATATGAGGTCTTTTTGGTACATATTATATACCAAATTAAAGTTCTTGGAATGTAGTTTCCAACGCTCTTAATCGTTCGTTCATACGACATCCGTATAAAAAGATATAAGTGTCGGAAAATGAGCGAATGAGAGGGTGCCAAGCTAGCACCTCTTTGACTTTTCAAAAGTTGATATATATGTATTAACTCGTTTCTCTCTTCATTTTCACATAGAACCCGACCATAGAAAACCATAGAACCTGTCCTTGAGCTCTCTAATAGTGTTTCAAAGAATACTAACATCCCGGGTACGAAATCGAGAAGCGATAACATCAGAACGATCCCTACGATGTAAGTATCGCTATATCGCCTCTCTTTTTCTTTGTAGTTTGAGTTTTGGAATATATTTAATAGTTAATAAAATGCCTAATTTCTGTATTTAAGTGTTTAAATATCAAGGATGGTTGATAAATTCTTTTTTTGATATTTAGAACTCACGGGACGGTGATCGAAAGTCGTAAGTTCGATTTATTTCACTTTTAGTGGACTGTTTTGTAGTCCACTCACGTTGGCTTATTGTCCTTCTGATTTATGGAGATTGGAAGGATGAAGGGCGTGGAGAAACGCCACATGTGGTAGGGTAGTAGGTTGGTCGCTCGTTGTTACAATTTCAGGTTAATTGATAACTTATTGATTGGGTATGTTATGGTATATTTGGGGAATTTGTTGTATTGAAGGTCCCGAATTGTAGTTGGGTTATTTTTGAGTTGTTGTTTATATTATATTTGTATCTTACCTATAGTAGGCTTGAGGGAGCTGTGAAATCAGGGAAAATACTGCCCGTTTTATTTTAGAATCGAGTTATCATTTGAGATACGTGATATACCACAGCCATCTAAGTTGTACACGCATTTTTTTGTTATAGGGTTGGCGTGCTAGTTGTCGTAAGCATGTTGTTGAGTTGCATTAACGACTTGAGGTATGTTAAGGCTATCCCTTCTTTCCTTTTGTCATGATCGGTACGATACAAACGAAACGAGCAAATGCACAACTTTCATAAATGACTCTATTCATTGAAGTATTAGAGATGTCTACGTTCTTGATTCCCCATGTGAATTATTATTATATTGTTACACCCCATATTTTCGTACGTTAAAGTTTCGTCGTAAGTTAATCGACGTAAGTTCGGGAATGAGATTATTTTGAGATCATAAGCCTTATACTATTTCAAACAAGTGATGAGTAAATTCGTGAAGGTGAGAAGGTAAGCAAATCGAAAAAAATGAATTTTCGTCGAAGTTTGTCATGTTGGGATAAAATACGGTCCAAGCTAAAATACCCGATATTTATGGACTAGTGCCATACAAGATACCACATGACCATGATAGTAAGGTGTATAAAGTGTGTTAAATGTGAGTAGTATTTTAAGTAATTTGGCATAATCCTTAATTATGTGAATTATTGGATAATGGGAGAATTAACTAATTAATCAAGTGATTAGTGAATAATTAATCCAAATATCTGGATAACAATTACATCTAAAAACGTGGCAGCACATCAATGCAAATTGGTGACTCTTAAATCATAATGCAAGGTGCCCAAATTGTATGAATTTTGGTTGCAAAGTCTTCAAAGTGGGGCCACCTAAAAAATTTAATATACCATTCCTAGTCCAAGATTCACTTTCTAGTTCTAATCTCTTAGAAACATTACTATCCAAAATCATAAAAGAGTTTCAACCAAGCACATAAGAAACATTGTCCAAATCACTTTCGGCCAAGATTTTCTTGGATGGAAACGTTATCCAAGAGTTTCTTATCCAAAGCACATAAGAAATGTCATTTTGGGGATGGAAAGGTTTCGGCCAAGATCTTCTTTGAGCAACGTGATTGCGTTGAGCTTTTCATACAACTTGTTCCATATTTTGTCGCAATTAACGTGTGTTAGAGGAATTGTCAAGAGAATCGACTCAGGTATGTCAAGGTTATCCCTTATTTCTTTTGGCATGATCCATACGACACAAATGAAACGAGAAAATGCACAATTTCCATACATGACTCTATTCATAGAAATATTAGAGATGCTTATGTTCTTAATTCCCCACGTGTCATATTATTTTATCATCTGTTCATGTGTCTAAAAAATATGTAAGTTGGTAAAGTTTCTTTCATGATATTAATCAGAGGCATAATAGTCTTATGACGTACTGAGAGATTTTATTAATGTATTTCATATGCATTTCATGCATTTATACATGCACATTGACCCATGATCAGATGACGTGTTATATATATATATATATATATATATATATATATATATATATATATATATATATATATATGGGAAAGGTTATGGCGTTATATACGCACTACCACCTGATCAGCTGGTATACGTTGATGATTTTGCCCACAGTGGCCGAGATGATATGATGGGATGCCCTCAGAGGCTGATGATGTTATGAAATATATACCTATGCACGATATGACATTCATACGCATATGCATGACACTATAATTATTTCATAATTTACAGAGTTATCCAGACATACAGGTTGAGTCATTTACTCTATATTTCTTCCATGTCTGTTATGTACTTATTTATGTGCCTTACATACTCGGTACATTATTCGTACTGACGTCTCTTTTGCAAAGGGACGTTGTGTTTCATGCCCGCAGGTTCCGATAGACAGGTCGAGAGTCCTCTAAGTAGGCCATCAGATCAGCGAAAGATGTTGGTGCGCTCCATTTACTCCGGAGTTGCTTGTTTGGTCAGTATGATTTAGACGTGTATTGTTTGGTATGGCGGGGTCCTGCCCCGACCTTTGTGATAAGTATGTACTCTTAGAGGCTTGTAGATAGATGCCATGTATAGGAATAATTGTATGGACTTGCCGGCCTATGTTTTGAGTTTACAAATGATCATATTGGCCTTATAGGCCTGTATATCACATGTATAAGTTTTTATATCAGGTTGGGGTTGTCCTATATTAAGTATTTCTCTATGTTTATTCTGGTTAGCCCATGACGGCCCGTTTGGCCCATTTGCCAACGAAAGTACAATAAGAAAGATATGTTATGTTGGTACTCGGTTAAGTAAGGTACCGGGTGCTCGTTGCAGCCCATAGGTTTGGGTCGTGACAAAAGTGGTATCAGAGCAGTTCTGTCCTAGGGAGTCTACAAGCCGTGTCTAGTAGAGTCTTGTTTATGGATGTGTCGTGCACCATACTTATAAGCAGGAGGCTACAGGGCATTTAGGACTGTCACTCTTTCTTCTTACTCTAGATCGTGTGGTAGTGCCCAGTTGTAAGAACTCAATCTTCTAAACTCTATCTTATTCATAATATGACGATGCCTACATCTAGAAAGACGATTGGTAAGGGATATAGTTGTGGAAGAGTTGAGTCAGAGAAACTCGATTTTTGCATCATGCTTTTGATGGATAAAGATGAGGTATTCAGCAGATCATGTGTATACTAAGATGTGTAAGCTTCTTGATAAGAATCCCTAAGGCAAGAATGCCTATCCACTCTTATGGTAAAATACAATGAAAGAATCAGAAGGTATAAGTTTCAACAAGTAAAAGAAGCAAGATGAAGAAGGGTACGAGGCACCCAGTTAATGAAGAATAACTGTATTTACAACTCAGGCAGAGAAATATAAGACTTTTGAGTTACCTTCAACAGTAACAGAGGTATGTACAATTGGCCACACCGATCTCAGTTATGCCATATAGGAGCTAATATATATGGTATAAGAGAAGGACGGGTATCAGGATCCGACTGGGTTTAGAGTGACCCAAAATGGTGGATGGATTGTTTGCGTTAGTTGACATTTCCGAAGGATAATGTGCCGATAGATCTCCTTGTGAGACACCCAGATGGTGCACTCTAAAATAGTACAACTAGATATGAGTATTACAAATATAGGCACTGAAAGCAAAGAAAGGATAAATATTATCTTAATATGACTCCCGTCCCTAGTAGAGAAATAATGTTAAGCAACCTGAAGAGCAGTGGATGGAGGAAAGGGGAGCTAAAAACAAAAGAATATCTTGTCAAAGTTTTCAGAATAAAGTGATAGACAGAAATATTAGCAGAAAATAAGAAGAGAGTACATTATGAGTAAGATGTGATACCTGGATGATAACGGTAAAACAAATGACAGTATTATAGAGTCTATAGTCAAGTGAAGAAAAAGATGAGAAGTGACAGGCCTTGAGATAAAAGAGTATAGGCTAGAAAGTCATACCCTCATTTCGACAAACAAGTTCGTGAACAAAAGGAAAAGTTAGACCCCCAAAGTAATACAAATCAGTATGGGCTGGTAAACAAGGTAAACTAGACATGAATTAGGGATTGAGTGATTTGATAATAGTCGGCATTATGAGAATTTCAGAGATTGCATTCCGGCAATAATAGAATGGACAACAGAAGAAGATTCATGAGAAATTCAGAGAATGGTGATTCATGAAAATGCTTCCCTAAAGTAAACAATGAGAATTACCGCAAGGCGAGTAAGGGTCATCAGTAATGTGAGAAAACGCCAAAGATAAAGAGGTAAAACATCTATAGGTAGCTCGTCATAGCACTAAATCTTAGCACTTCCCTAAAGGGGGGAATATGGAGTGATGTGGCATTAAGTTAGAGACAAGTAGTTCTAGTAACTATGTAATGATAAAGGAAGAAGCAAAAAAAAAGGGACGAGATTGCATTTATTCAAAGCCTACAGATATGCTACGAATCCAGAACATTATGCAAACACGACATCAAGAAAAGGAAGTAAGGGTCCCTAACCGGGATGTTTTTGATAAATAGTAAGTTAAGACAAAAGGAATAACCCAAAAAAGATTATGCGGAATATGGATATGAGAATGGACTAACGAGTAGTTAGTAGTTAATTCAGGAAGAGCCTAGTTATGGCTAGACAAGAGGATACAGACAAATCAACAGATCATGCAAGATAAATATAGTGAACCCAACATGGGGAATTCAGTCTCGCAGATATGACCTCGGAACCTTTGAGAAATATTCAGATAGAAGTTGGGGTAGTTAAAGGTGACATATAAGTGTTACGGAAATAAAAGAGGATGCCACTAGAAACAGTCAAAATTTAAGTTCAAAAGCAACCCTACAAGCACAAGGGCATGGAGATAACTAATTATGGATAATTATAGGTGAGAAAGGATTCAAGATCATATGGGTTGTATGGAATTCTAATATGTGTGGGCACTAAGATAAACCAAGTATTCATGCAAAAAGTAAGATTATTTATACACCAGAAGTGCAAGTATTATAATAAAGCCTCAAGTTATGGATGTGAATTATACCTATGTGGAAGGAAGGTCATGAAAGATATACAAGACGTGATGCAAGATTTTAAGGTAAGTAAGGTGAAGGTGAACAACGTACGCGATACTCAAATGTAGGAGGTTGTGAATAGTCCATACTTGGGATAGAAGGCTAAAAGCACGGGGATTCAGTATCCAAGAATGATAATGGCATCGTTAGTGGCATGTCTTCTAGCCTATGGTTTCCAGGTATCGAGGAGGCTAATTAAGAGAGTAAAGAAGAGACGATGTGATGTCGCGCTTGATGTTCCAGAATGACATAAGGAAATCTATGACGCAAGCAAGTTGAAGGAAGGTTGCGAGTAGTATAAATAGATATACGTAGGACGCAAGCTAAAGTATGGTAAAGAAACAAGGTTTTAGAAAGACAGGAATAAGGTCAATAAAGGGTGAATGAGGAGGTGACGAGAAACAGGTAAGTTCTCGGGATTAAGCCTGTGAAAACAAGAGAGCTAATGATCTCTCTAAGTTATAGCAAGTTCAGTGTAGCGTGAATAAACTCAAGGGAGTCTAAGACTAATAGCATTTGAAAGAGATGGAATATTTTCCTGATAGTACAATGAGGGTGTAATTGTGATGGATAAAGGATGACGTTTAGGCCTTCGAGTGAGTAAAGATTTGAAGAGGATTTCATGGATTGTACGAGATTAAAATACCCACGTAAGTGAAACACATTGGGATGCTATAAAATATGGTCATTGAAGTACAGTATCACCCCTAAGTGGATCAGGAAAATCACTTCAAATATTCCTCGATGTAACGTAAGACCTAGTGGCAAGGTATGACGTAAGACGTTTCAACTTATCAGTGGTATATTGTAAATTAATATTGAGGTGAATTAACAATGGATGGACAAAAGTCACAAAGTATGAGATGAGATTAGGCCACCATTCTTAAGATGAACAATAATGAGGAAGCAATAAATGACTTAGATTTATACATATGGGATAAGCAACGAAAGTAACCTGGAGTTCGGTAGCATCCCTCAGTAACGATAAATCGAGGTAAGGGTTATGGCATAGTATGACCTACCTAGGTGCAGTAAAGTCATACGGATGGATAAACGAAATAAGGTATAGCAATATTCGTGAGTTCAACAAAGTACCGAACGAAGAATTTCGGTATACCCATAGATGCCCAAAGGGCTATCTTATCAAGCTCTGTATATGTTTACGAAGTGAAGCCTAGAGATTAGGTAAAAGCTAGAGGAAAAAAAGAAAGGAGAATCGCATAGGCGTACTTACAAGGAAAAAGTCGTACAAGCTGCATGACAGAAGGTAGCAAGAGCTACGAGATTGGAAGAATCCCAACCACAGGCCGTGGTGTAAGAAAGAGACCTACAGGTAGGAATACCCTAGACTTTGGATTTATTTACAGAACAACTGCCTAAGATGGTAAGGAGAGTACTAAAGTATTCACAAGGACTATAGGCCATGATAATAATAAGTACATCAGTCAACATTCGAGAACGAATGTTCCAAAGGGGGCAATGATGTTACACCCCATGTTTTCGTACGTTAAAATTTTATCGTAAGTTAATCGACGTAAGTTCGGGAATGAGATTATAAGCCTTATGCTATTTCAAACAAGTGATGGGCAAATTCGTGAAGGTGAAAGGGTAAGCAAATCGAAAAAAATGAATTTTCGTTGAAGTTTGTCATGTTGGGATAAAATACGGTCCGAGCTAAAATACTCGGTATTTATGGACTAGTGCCATACAAGGTACCACATGACCATAATAGTAAGGTGTATAGAGTATGTTAAATGTGAGTAGTATTTTAAGTAATTTGACATAATCCTTAATTATGTGAATTATTGGATAATAAAGAATTAACTAGTTAATCAAGTGATTAGTGGATAATTAATCCAAATATCTGGATAACAATTACATCTAAAAACGTGGCAGCACATCAATGCAAATTGGTGACTCTTAAATCATAATGCAAGGTGCCCAAATTGTATGAATTTTGGTGGCAAAGTCTTCAAAGTGGGGCCACCTAAAAAATTTAATATACCATTCTAGTCCAAGATTCACTTTCTAGTTCTAATCTCTTAGAAACGTTACTATCCAAAATCATAAAAGAGTTTCAACCAAGCATATAAGAAACATTGTCCAAATCACTTTCGGCCAAGATTTTCTTGGATGGAAACGTTATCCAAGAAACGTTATCCAAGAGTTTCTTATCAGAATCACATAAGAAATGTCATTTTGGGGATGGAAAGGTTTCGGCCAAGATCTTCTTTGAGCAACGTGTTGAGCTTTTCATACAACTTGTTCCATGTTTTGTCGCAATTAACGTGTGTTAGAGGAATTGTCAAGAGAATCGGCTCACATATGTTAAGGATATCCCTTATTTCTTTTGACATGATCAATACGACACAAACGAAATGAGAAAATGCATAATTTCCATACATGACTCTATTCATAGAAATATTAGAGATGCTTATGTTCTTGATTCCCCACGTGTCATATTATTTTATCATTTGTTCATGGGTCTCAAAAATACGTAAGTTGGTAAAGTTTATTTCATGATATTAATCAGAGGAACAATGGTCTTATGACGTACTGAGAGATTTTATTAATGTATTTCATATGCATTTCATGCATTTATACATGCACATTGACCCATGACCAGATGGCGCTATATACGCGTATATATATGTATATATATGTATATGGGATATGGGAAAGGTTATGGCATTATATACGCACCACCACCTGATCAGCTGGTATACGTTGATGATTTTGCCCACAGTGGCCGAGATCATATGATGGGATCCCCTCAGAGGCCGATGATGTTATGAAATACTTACCCATGCACGATATGACATTCATACGCATATGCATGACACTATAATTATTTCATGATTTACAGAGTTATCCAGACTTACATGTTGAGTCATTTACTCTATATTTCTTCCATGTCTGTTATGTACTTATTTATGTGCCTTATATACTCGGTACATTATTCGTACTGACATCCCTTTTGTCTGGGGATGCTGCATTTCATGCCCGCAGGTTCCGATAGACTGGTCGAGAGTCCTCCAAGTAGGCCATCAGATCAACGGAAGATGTTGGTGCGCTCTATTTTCTCCGAAGTTGCTTGTTTAGTCAGTATGATTTAGACGTGTATTGTTTGGTATGGCGGGGCCCTGCCCCGACCTTTGTGATAAATATGTACTTTTAGAGGCTTGTAGACATATGCCATGTATACGAATGCTTGTATGGCCTTGCCGGCCTATGTTTTGAGTTTATAAATGATCATGTTGGCCTTATAGGCTCGTATATCACATATATAAGTTTTTATATCAGGTTGGGGTCGTCCTATATTGAGTATTCCGCTATATTTATTCTGGTTAGCCCATGACTGCCCGTTTGGCCCATTTGCCAATGAAAGTATAATAAGAAAGATATGTTATGTTGGTACTCGGTTAAGTAAGGTACCGGGTGCTCGTTGCAACCCATAGGTTTGGGTCGTGACATATATCTTCTATTCATGGGTCTTAGAAAAATACGTAGTTAATAAATTTTATCCGAAAGGCATATCGATCTTATTAACGTATTTTTTATGCATTTCATTCATTTATACATGTACATTGACCCATAACCAGATGGCGTTATATACACGTATATTATATGTATATGGGATATGAAAAAAGTTTACGGCATTATATACGCACCACCACCTGATCAGCTGGTATACATTTATGATTTTGCCCACAGAGGTTGAGATGATATGATGGGATACTCTCAGAGGCTTGATAATATTATGTACGCATATACCTATGCATGATATGACATTTATACGCATACGCGTGACATTATAAATATTTGCTTGATTCATAGAGCTATTCAGACTTACAGGTTGAGTTCCTTACTCCATGTTTCTTTCATGCCTTGCATACTCAGTACTTTATTTGTACTGACGTCCCTTTTGCCTGGGGACATTGTGTTTCATGCCCGCAGGTCCCAATAGATAAGTTGAGAGTTCTTCTAGTAGGCTATCAGCTCAGCAGAAGGTATTTGTGCACTCCACTTGCTCCGGAGTTGCCTATTTGGTCAGTATGGTTTGAATATGTATTGATTGGTATGTCTAGGCCTTGTCCCGACCTTTATGACATTTATGTACTCTTAGAGGCTTGTAGACAGATGACATTTATATGGATACTTGTATGGCCTTATCGGCCTATGTCTTGAGTATACAAATGATCATGTCGGCCTTATAGGCACGTATGTCACATGTATAAGTTTCTATATCATGTTGGGTCGTCCTATGTCTAGTATTCCCTTATGTTTTTTTCCCGTTGTCTCATGACGTCCCTTCTGGGCCACTTACCCATGACAATATGATAAGAAAGATACGTTACATTGGTACTAGGTTGTGTAAGGCACCGAGTGCCCGTCGCAGCCCTGCAATTTGGGTCGTGATAGAAGTGGTATCAGAGTAGTTCTGTCCTAGGGAGTCTACAAGCTGTGTCTAGTAGAGTCTTGTTTATGGGTGTGTTGTGCACCACACTTATAAACATGAGGATACAGGGCATTTAGGACTGTCACTCTTTCTTCTTACTCTAGATCGTGTGGTAGAGCTCAGTTGTAAGAAATTCAAATTCCTAAATTCTATTTTATTGATTATACAATGACATCTACATCCAGAAAGACAGTTGGTAAGAGATGGAATGCAGCTGTGGAAGAGTTGAGTTAGAGGAACTCGATTTTACACCATGCTTATGATGAGTAAATGTAAGGCCTTCAGTAGATATGTGTGTACTATGACGTGTGAGCATCTTGATAAGGATCCCTAAGGCATGAATATCTATCTACCCCTATGGTAAAAAGTAACGAGAGAATCAGAAGGTAGATACAAGTTTCAACAAGTAAAAGAAGCTAGGTGAAGAAAGATACGAGGTACCCAATTAGTGAAGATTATCTTATTTACAATTCAGGCAGAGAAATATAAGCATTCTGAGTTACTTTCAACAATAAAAAAGATATATTCACTTGACAACACCTATTTCAGTTATGCCATGTGGGAGCTAACAGATATAAATTAAGAGAAAGATGGGATATCAGCATCCAGATAGGGTTAGAGTAACCCAAAATTGTGGATGGATTGTTATAATTAGCTCACATTTCCGAGATAATTATAGTGGTAATGGTTCTCCTTGTGAGACACACATATGGTGCACTCTAGAATAGTACAATCAGATATGAATACTAGAATGTTCAGAAATTTCAGAAGATTGGCATTGGAATCCTAGAAGGAATAAATATTTACCTTTGTATGGCTCTCGTCCCTAGTAAAGAGAGAGTGTTAGGTGACCCGAAGAGCCAGTGAGTTTAATCAAGGGGGGCTAAAAGTGAAAGAATGTTTTGAAGAAGTTTTCATAATAAGGTGATAGACAGAAATATTAGCAAGAGGATAAGAAGAAAGTAAATGAAGCATTATGAGTAAAATGTGATAAATGGATGATAACGGTAAATAAAAATATGACAGCACTACAAATTCTATAATCAAGTGAAGAAAAATACAAGAAGTTACAGGCCTTGAGACAATAAAAGAGTATAAGCCATAAAGTCATGTCCCCATTTCGAGAAATGAGTTGGTGACTCATACATGATTACCAAAAGTAAAAGTTAGACCCCCGGAGTAATAGAAATTAGTATGGGCTAGAGAATAAGATAAACTAAACATAAATTCGGGACCAAAGGATTTCATAATAGTTAACATCATGAGAATTTCAAAGATTGCGTTCCGGCGATAATTGAACGGACAACAGAAGAATAACCTTTAAAGGTCATTCAGGAAGACGCTTCCTTAAAATAAGCGCTGTGAGCAGAGTTAAGCTTAAGGGACTAAGTGTGCCAGTTATACTAGGTATCACCTTTGTATGTAAGAAATTAAATATCCCTGGTATAGAAGGGTTACCGCAAGGCAAGTAAGATCCCGTGAAGATGTGAAATGATGCCAAATATGAAGAGGTGAAACATTTATAGGTAAATCTTCATAGCAATAAATATTAGTACTCCCCTAAAGGGGGGAGATGGTGTGATATGGTATTAAGTCGGAGTTATGTGGTTAAAGTAACTATGGAATAGTAAAGGAAGAATGTGGTAGAAAGGCGAAATAAATGAGATTGCATTTATTCATATCCTACGGATATGATACGACTCCAGAACATTATGTAATCATGATGACGGGGAGAGGCAGTAAGGGTTCCATCACTAGATGTTATTGATAAATAAGTACAAATTAACACTGGATACATAAGGAGCCAGTGTGCGGGGTAAGTTAAGACAAAGGATATAACCCAAGAGAGATTACGCAGAATATATATATGAGAATGGACTAATGTGTAGTTAGTAGTTGATTCAGGAAGAGCCTAGCCATGGCTAAACAAGAGGATACAAACAAATCAGCAGGTTGTGCAATATAAATATAGTAAAATCCAACATAGGGAATTCAGTCTCGCAAATATGATGACATCGTAATCCTTGAGAAATATTCATATATGAGTTGGGGTTGTTAAAGGTACCGTATAAATGTTACGAAAAAAATGGTGCCACTGAGACGACAGTCAAAAGTTTCAGTTCAGAATCAACCTTACGAGTACAAGGGCGCGGAGGTAAGTAAATAAAGATAATTATAGGTGAGTAATAACATAAAAAATTCTTTCGGGTATACGATATAATAAGCTCGCAACTTTACAGGAGTCAAAGGGTCTCTCTTAAGTACAACAAAGAAAGACTAGCTGAGGGAATAAGGAAGAAGGCTTCAACTTAACCATAGTGACATAAGGAAGAAATACTCTTGTAACAACAGTCTAACAACAACATTGTATGCACTCCATAAGAAAGTGGCACCTATCATGGCTAATGAACAGGAAAAAAAAATCAAAAGATGATATTTGAGATCATATGAGTTACAGGAAATTCCAGTATTTGTGGGCAATGAGATAAGCCATGTATTCATGCAACAAGTGGCAGAACGACCATGAAAAGCAATTGCTTATGTTTAAAGACAATTAAGAAAGCACGAGAAGAATTATCCAACCCATGATTTAGAGTTAGCCGCAGTGATTCATGCACTAAAGATGTGGAGGCACTATTTGTATGACATTTCATGTTGATATCTATACGGATCATAAGAGCCTTCAATATATCTTCAATCAAAAGGAATTGAATTTACGCCAAAGGAGATGGTTGGAGCTACTGAAAGACTATGGCGTCGATATTTTATACCATCCGGGGAAGGTGCATGAGTAGCCGACGCCCTCAGCCCTAGATCTATGGATAGCCTGTCATATTTATAGCCAGAGAAGTGTGGGATAGCCCATGAGATTCATCAGCTATCTAGTCTTGGAGTTCGATTACTGGACTAACGTGATACCGGAGTTACTATTCAGGACACGACAACATCCTCTTTAGTAACTGAAGTGAAGGAACGCCAGTATGAGGATCTTGTGCTAGTTTATTACAGAGATACATCCCCTCAAAAGGAGAATACACCATTTGAGATTACAGGAGATAGAGTCCTCAGATATCGAGGTCGATTATGTGTTCTAATATGGCAGGGTTGCGCCAACAGGTTATGGGAGAAGCTCACTATTCTTGTTATTATATTTATCCAAGAGCGACGAAGATGTATCATGATATCAGGGTAATATACTGGTGGGATGAAATAAAGAAGGATATAGCAGAGTTTGTTGCTCAGTGCCCTAATTATCAGCAGGTTAAAATTGAGCATCAGAAACCCTGTGGATTGTTAATAGATATTCCAACTTGGAAATGGGAAGTGATTAATATGGATTTCATCACAGGCTTACCTCGTACCCAACGTAAGTTTGATGCTATATGGGTTTTTGTCGATAGACTTACAATAGCAGCCCATTTTTTGTCTTACAGGACCACTTACTCAGTAGAGGATTATACAAGGCTTAGGAGATAGTACGACTTCATGGTGTCCTTATATCTATTATCTCAGATAGAGGTTCTCAGTTTACAGGTAATTTCTGGAGGTCCTTCCAAAAAGGATTGGGGACTCAGGTAAGTCTTAGTACAATATTTCATCCCCAGATAGACGGTCAGGCTGAACGTACTATTCAGACACTGGAGGATATACTACGGGCTTGTGTGATGGACTTCAGGGGTAGCTGGGATGATCATCTTCCACTTATTGAGTTTTCATATAATAATAGTTATCATTCCAGCATTCAGATGGCTCCATACGTAACTCTTTACGGACGAAAGTGTAGGTCTCATATTGGATGGTTCGATATTGGGAAAACTAAGTAAGTAGGACCAGAGTTGGTACAACAGGCAGTTTAGAAGATTAAGCTTATAAGAGAAAGGCTGTTAGCGGCACAGAGTTGTCAGAAGTCATATATAGATAATCGACGACGAGACTTGGAGTTTTAGGTAGATGACTGGGTATTCCTAAAGGTATCACCGATGAAAGGCGTTATGAGATTCGGTAAGAAAGGAAAGCTTAGCCCTCGGTACATTGGACCTTATAATATTATACGCATAGTAGGCCAAGTAGCATATGAGTTAGACTTGCCTTCCAAATTGGAGTCTGTACATCCAGTATTTTATGTGTCTATGCTCCGTAGGTGTATTGGAGATCCCTCTAAAGTCATTCTAGTTGACGATGTTCAGGTTACAGAGCAACTATCATATGGGGAAGCTCCCATTCCTATACTAGAACGACAAGTTAGGAGATTAAGAACTAAGGATGTAGCTTTGGTTAAAGTACTTTAGATTAACAATAATGTGGAGGAGATGACTTGTGAAGCTGAAGAAGAAATGAAGACTAGGTATCCTCACTTGTTTCCACTTCCAGAGGAGGATCAGACTGAGACATCACAACCTTTAGGTTGGTAGCAGTAACATTATAGAGGAGACTCTGCCAAAATTTCTATAGATTTCTGGGAGTTTAACATTCAAGGACGAATGTTTCTAAGGGGGGAAGATTATTACACCCTGTGCGTCCCAAGGTGATGTAATAAATATGAGACTTGTTAATCATTATTAAAATGATTTTAAAGTCATAATATGACTATATATGATGTTTAAATAGAAAATATGAAGTTTGGGAAAAATCGTATTTAAGTTGCGGAAAAACCGACTAAGGATTTGCCTTGTAACAGAGCTTTTTGAGAAATACATTTTGTGTGCTATATGGGGTCTTTTTAGGACATATCATATACAAAATTAAAGGTCATAGAATTTATTTTCCAATTCTCTTAATCGTTCATTCATACGACATCCGGATAAAATGATATAAGCGTAGGAAGATGGGCGAATGAGAGGGTGCCAAGCTAGCACCTTTTTGACTTTTCAAAGATTGATATATATGTCTTAACTCGTCTCTCTCTTCATTTTCACATATAACCCGACCATAGAACACCATAGAACCTTTCCTTGAGCTCTCTAATCGTGTTTCAAAGAATACTAACATCCCGGGTATGAAATCGAGAAGCGATAACATCAGAACGATCCCTACAACATAAGTATCGCTATATCGCCTCTCTTTTTCTTTGTAGTTTGAGTTTTGGAATGTATTTAATAGTTAATAAAATGCCTAATTCTATATTTAAGTGTTTAACTATCAAGGATGGTTGATAAATTCTTTTTCTAATATTTAGAACTCACGGGACGGTGATCAGAAACCGTGAGTTCAATTTATTTCACTTTTAGTGGACTGTTTTGTAGTCCACTCATGTTGGCTTATTATGCTGCTGATTTATGGAGTTTGGAAGGATTAAGGGTGTGGAAAAATGCCACATGTGGTAGGGTAGTAGGCTGGTCGCTCGTTGTTGCAATTTCAGGTTAATTGTTAACTTATTTATTGGGTATGTTATGGTATATTTGGGGGTTTTGTTGTTTTGAAGGTCCCGAATTGTAGTTGGGTTGTTTTTGAGCTGTTGATTGTATTATATTTGTATATCGCCTATAGTAGGCTTGAGGGAGCAGTGAAATCAGGGGAAATGCTGCCCGTTTTATTTTAGAATAGAGTTATAATTTGAGATACGTGATATACCACCGCCATCTAAGTTGTTCACGTATTTATTTGTTATAGGGTTGGCGCGCTAGTTATCATAAGCTTGTTGTTGAGTTGCATTGACGACTTGAGGCATATTAAGGCTATCCCTTCTTTCCTTTTGGCATGATCCGTACGATATAAACGAAACGAGCAAATGTACAACTTTCATAAATGACTATATTCATAGAAGTATTAGAGATGCCTACTTTCTTGATTCCCCATGTGAATTATTATTATATCTTCTGTTCATGGGTCTCAGAAAAATACGTAGTTGATAAAGTTTATCTGAAAGGTATTTTAATCTTATTAACGTATTTCTTATGCATTTCATTCATTTATACATGTACATTGACCCATGACCAGATGGCGTTATATACACGTATATTATATATATATATGGGATATGGGAAAAGGTTATGGCATTAAATACGCACCATCACCTGATCAGCTAGTATACATTTATGATTTTGCCCACAGAGGCTGAGATGATATGATGGGATGCCCTCAGAGGCTTGATGATGTTATGTACGCATATACCTATGCATGATATGACATTTATACGCATACGCATGACATTATAAATATTTTCATGATTCACAGAGCTATTCAAACTTACAGGTTGAGTTCCTTACTCCATGTTTCTTTCATGCCTTGCATACTTGGTACTTTATTTGTACTGACGTCCCTTTTGTCTGGGGACGTTGCGTTTCATACTCGCAAGTCCCGATAGATAGGTTGAGAGTTCTCCTAGTAGGCTATCAGCTCAGCAGAAGGTGTTTGTGCACTCCACTTGCTCCGGAGTTTCCTATTTGGTCAGTATGATTTGAATATGTATTGATTGGTATGGCGGGGCCATGTCGCAACCTTTATGACATTTATGTACTCTTAGAGGTTTCTAGATAGATGACATATATATGGATACTTGTATGGCCTTATCGGCATATGTCTTGAGTATACAAATGATCATGTCGGCCTTATAGGCCCGTATGTCACATCTATAAGTTTCTATATCATGTTGGGTCGTCCTATGTCTAGTATTCCCTTATGTTTTATTCCTGTTGTCTTATAACGGCACTCTTGGGCCACTTACCCATGACAGTATGATAATAAAGATATGTTACATTGGTACTCGGCTGTGTAAGGCACCGGGTGCCCGTCGCGGCCCTACGGTTTGGGTCGTGACAGCATGTGAAGCCATGAACGTCACAATACCATTTAGCATGAGGAAATGCATCTCTATGCCTACATGCCAAGTATGCATGTCAAATGTAATGCATCACAGTGATGAACTCATGTACTCACACTCTTAGAGTACTCAATCTCACTGTCTCTCACTCAATCACTTGGTACACTCAATCACTCGATACTCGACACTTGGCACTCAGTACCTGCGCTCACTGCTGGTATGTAGGACTCCGGAGGGGCGGATCCTGCATAAGTGCTAATATAAGCCAACATGGCCTACTGCGGCGTGCAGCCCGATCCTATCATGAATCAATATAAAACTGCTACGGTGTGCATCCTGATCCCATCATGATCAATAAAACCCGCTGTGATGAAACCCGATCCCATCATAAATCACTAAAACCCATTGTGACGTAAAACCCGATCCCATCATGAATCAATAAAACTTGTTGCGGCGTGCAGCATGATCTCATAAATATCACTCACAATCCGACCCACAGGCCCCAACTCAGTCATCAATCTCTCCAATCTCTAGGGCTCACAAATCTCATGTCAATCAGCTCAAATAATGATAACATGATGTGACAACAAATGATAACAGAGACTGAAGTATGATATACAAATAAATGAATATGACTGAGTATGTAATTGCAATTTAAGCAAATAATTCAACATCAAAGATGACCTCAGTGGGTCCAAACAGAATAAGCATATAGCCTAAATATGATTTCCAATATGATTCACAGCTGATACAATCAAATAAGTAGGGAGAACATGGATATAACAAGATATAACAGCAAAACAAGTCCGGTCATAGTCTAATAGTCGACTAAAATCATGATTTCCTCAGTGTACGCCCACATGCTCGTCATCTAGCATGTGTGTCACCTCAATACATCTTTTATAACAAAGTTCCCAGGGTTAAATACCTTCAAATTCAAGTTTAGATATGTTACTTAACTCGAACAAGCTGAATCTAATACCAAGCAAGCCAAACAATACTCTAAAAAAAGCCTCCTTGTGGCGCGCGCGTACCGACCTCTAAACGGCTCAAAACTAGCCAAAAGCAACTCAAGAACATCAAATAATGCCAAAGGAAACAAACCCAATCGATAAAGGTCGAATCTTTAATCAAAAGCCCAAAGTCAACCAAAACGTTAAACCCGGACCCACACCTCGGAACCCGATAAAACTCACAAAATCTGACAACCCATTCAATTACGAGTCCAACCATACTAATTTTACTCAAATCTGACTCTGAATCGATGTTTAACACTCAAAAATCCACTTTAAAAAAGTTTAGACAAAAACCCTCAATTTCTCCTTTGAAATCAATAATCAAATGCCAAAAAACAAAGATAGATTCACGAAATATAATCAAAACCGAGTATAGAATGCTTAGCCCAATCCATGTGGTGAAAATCGCCTCCAAAATCTCCCAAATCCAAGCTCCCCAACTCAAAATATGTTAAAATGAACAAAATCCTCGATTTATAACTTCTGTCCAGTTATTTTCGCATTTGCGAACAAAAGGCCGCTTCTGCGACAACTTGCCCGCTTCTGCGGAAACCACTGAAGACCGATCCATTTGCACCTGCAGACAAGGTCCCGCTTTTGCGCAATCGCAGGTGCGATATCAACCCATGCTTATGTGCGCCCTTCGCTTCTTCGCTCCAAGTCGCCGCATTTGCGCCATCGCAGATGCGTTGAGTCCTCTTCATATGCGGACTCCTTCTCCTATATCCATTTTTCACTTCTACAACTCTATTGTCGCTTTTGCGGCTCCGCACCTGCGCCCATAGATCCGTAGGTGCGGTCACACCAGAACCCCTACCAAACCAGCATAGCCAAAACGATCCGAAACTCGTGCGAAACACATCTGAACCCCTCAAGACCCCATTCAAATATACCAACAAGTCCCAAAACATAACATGGACCTACTCGAGTCCTCAAATCACGCATAACAACATCAAAACCGCGAATCACACCTCGAATCGAGCTTAATAAACTTTTGAACTTTCAACTTCCAAAACTCGTGCTGAACCATATCAAATCAACTCGGAATGAACTCAAATTTTGCATACAAGTCCCAAATGACATAACGAAGCTATTCCAATTCCTAGAACCACAATTCGAACCCCAATATCATCAGAGGCAACTCTCGGTCAAACTTATGAACATTCCAAACTTTCAAATTTTCCAACTTTCACCTAATAGTGTCGAAACCTTCTAGAAATATCCAAATGCGAATCCGGGCATACGCCCAAGTCCAAAATTACCATCTGGACCTAATGGAATCATTAAAACTTTGATCTGAGGTCAAATACACAAAAGTCAAACTTTGTCAACTCTTCCAACTTAAAGCTTCCTAGTTGAAAATCATTCTTCCAAAACAATTCCGAAATACTTGAAAACCAAAACTGACGATTCACACAAGTCATAATACATCATACGGAGCTACTCATGTCTTCAAACCACCGATAGAAGTGCAAATGCTCAAAACGACCGGTGGGGTCATTACATTCTCCCTCACTTAATCATACATTCGTCCTCGAACGTGCCCAAAGTCGTTCCAAAGCCATAAAATCGTCGTGTAACCTTACTATACACATACCCAGGGGTGATCCCATGTCACCCCAATCCATTAAGCCTAACAGCATAACATAACTGAAGATCATTACTTCAACCTTCGTCCGTAAGCCTTATAACCCAATTTCCAACATCCGAAATTCCTTACAAGACCTGAATCTCGCATCTACATACTGTATAAGTCTAAACAAGATATATCAATCCATAACCATAACCCAAGATGTAATCACATAATATACCACACAACTCGCATACTCGTAGCAATAATTCCCGTTCACAGTAGCTTCTCAAAACAAACCCGATGCCAGTAATAAACATCATATCAAATAAAAACTCGTTCAAAACCTTCTTAACTGCCGATGATGAAAGAAACACGCAAAAACTTATAACCACTCATCAGATCAACAAGTTATGGAGCTCTCTCTCTCTCTCTCGTCCGACAATAACCAAAGCCAAATCCTAAGCTGACTTTCGATATTATTCTTCCAAATATACCATAATCAAATTTGATAGTATCTATTCTAGGTCCAATGACCTTATCTCATCAAACACAACTATTCTATTGACATGTCACACTAATAACAACTAAATCCACAAACGTGCAATCTGTGCACTGATAAGCAACAATTCAAATGTATTCAAACATAGAAAATGTCTCAAATGAGAGAACCGTTTTGCAAGCTTAACAAGTGCCACCACAAACGCAATGATACAAACCCATCACACATAGTAGAACCGAAACACACGAATCTAACTCAAAAGATCATACCTTAACATAACTCTGATGCAACGCGTGACCCCATCCAAACACCGGTCCTATGAAATACCTCAAGCAATAATG
The DNA here is from genome assembly GCF_000390325.3 of Nicotiana tomentosiformis. Taxonomy (NCBI): domain Eukaryota; kingdom Viridiplantae; phylum Streptophyta; class Magnoliopsida; order Solanales; family Solanaceae; genus Nicotiana; species Nicotiana tomentosiformis. The sequence continues at coordinate 182,391,225 of NC_090813.1, forward strand.
CTCAAAATCAATAACCACACGCAATTCGACATCAAGTACACGAAGTGCATGACTATAACCATGGAGAAGAGAATAACACAATATACCATAGCCCCGAAAGACCATAGCCAAGGCGCAATCAACCATTCAATACCCCAATAACCATCTCGCTCGAATTCATCTACAAGGCCCAAACAGAATCTCATCGAGTATGCATATAACCAACCAATCACAACCCCTCGTAGCATAGAAGAGTAACATATAGAACATATCAGAACATGAACAAGCTCAACTCTAACCGAATGACATACCTTTCAGCAATAACGATGTTGAGCCAACAAATTTGATCTGGTGTGGAATATACATCCTCATTGGGCCTACCAATGGGCCCCCAAATCAACTCCGATCATCCCCAAATGGATAAATTGCCCTCCAAAAGTCCACGATGACCTACCCATAACATGTACCACAACCTAGCTAATTTTGTCCACATCTTCACAGTCCACAACTCTGAAACAATCTGCTTCTAAGAACTTCTAGTCTCCAAATCCATAAAACATATGAATCACCCTAGCCGATCCCAACTCCACCACTCGTACAAAATCATCCCACGAGAAATACTTCTATAATTCTTTCATGACACATCGCAAAATCTGAACATCAGCAGTCGATCAACCAGACGAGTACCGCAATATCAAAGAAGCATCCGTAAGTCAAAATAGAGTGCGCCTTCTGAAATGCGCACCCTTCTCAGGCAATACCAAGTAGTAATAACACTCATCTAGTCATCTGAAACCATCCATGTTGTCTAAGAATTCATGACCTTCCCTTCAAAATTGAACTCTAACCTTGCACATGCAAATATCAATCATATGAAAACACGAGAACCACATTATCGACCCTAGGTCACAAGCAGATTACATACTCGATTAGCTGGAAACCTTTAACCTGATCCTATTCAGGAGAAAATCACAACGCACAATAGATTCCCTATACATATAGATAATATGCATCTTAAATTGTTGTAGAAATCACCGAGAACACTTCGAAACCCATTTGCATGTAACCAAACCATTAGAATTGATTCCCTATAACTCAACCAAGCCACGAAGGTCGCCAAACCCAAGAGTATTGCCACAAAATACCTGTAGTGACTCGCCACATCATTAGTACCCAAGGAACCGATCACATCCATTATCGTGTTGATCCAACCTACTACCAAGTTGTTCTATTTCTCCAAGTTCCTTCCGAATTACCCTCAAGTTGACACTTCTCCTTGTCATAACACTATGATCCTTACCCAAGCTCACCACCAGAGATCTTAGCATAAAACCACACCCCTTAATGCCCATAAGTTGTTGTATTCCCTCTTATGCACCCTAAAAGTACCACAACCGAGACACCCACTCTGAAGAGACCTTATGTGAACCTAAAAGTGTTTCCTCTACCTTCCTATACTGAAATATATAATCCATAATGATACAGAAATACCGTGAGTCTCGACACCATCCAATGAAAATCTCAGATTCTAGCCTTTTACAAATTTGGAAAATTCTCAATTGCCACATATAAATTTTGAATCCATTAGAACCTCCTCGAGAGTCATCCACTCTGCTTGAATCTCAATTGCACCGCCCAAACGGGTCGAATGACCTATGACCCATTAGCACACCAATGCCCAAAGAAGTAATCCACACTTCCAAGCAACCGAGAGAATCCCTTTTCTTAGTACATTACATCTATCATGAACAACAACCCTAAACCACTCCCAATACTTCCATATATATCTATAAGGGGTAATACATCATGCATCAAACAAGTATGCTTCAGACTGAAACCAATACAATACGTAACCATGTAATCAAATTGTCGATAGCAGACACCCCCACTTGGCTCAAAGCTATAGAATAAAACACCCGATAATTCATAATACCCATACTCTATTACTGCCATAATCCCGCAGTGGGATTCAACTAAATCCTTCACAAGCTCCTGCAACTCCACTCATAAAATACTCAAATCATCCGCTAAGCCCACATTCATCCTCGTGACAGTCAGGTCAACTTTCTCAACTGATCCAAACTCAAATCGCAACACATATAACCCACTGGCAGGAAGAAACTCTCCACACAATATCATAAGGTTCACACATCCGTAGATTACTCCGCAAGTGATAACCCACATGCTTAGCCTCAAACTGACACCTCTCTATTTCTTTTTGCAGCCATAACTACTACGCAATCACTTAATCTTTCCGAGTCTGAGCTCATTAACAAGACATGAGAATCTACTTTATTCCACAAATGAACAACATGAAAGAATCCCTCAAAACACTCATAAAAAATAGAGCACTCATAGTCATTTCACATCCTAAGAAAACTCTTTTCGTCACATCCAAACCATCTGAACACATTCCGCAGTCACATTCTACTCATCATATAGCCATCTAACCACTCACCGAGCCACCAGTCTCACTCATAGGGACACCACCGGACATAGAAGTCCAAAAGTACATACTCACATAACTGAAATCACCGTATTCAAGCTGCAGTCAAAACCCAACCTCAAGTCCTTTTGACTGGCCCATCACCAAAATGCAGAAAACACATCTCACACTTCATCCATAAAACTACAAGCTGTCGATACACAGTTGATACCGAGCGCTCACATAACATACAAGTGAGTGGAAGAATTCAAAGAGATATGTATCAAGTTGAATCAATATCGCACGATAAGGAAAAAAGATGGGAAGTTTATCCTAAATGCACTGTAGCCTCTCGAAAATAGGTACAGACGTCATTATACTGATCAGCAAGACTCTACTAGACATTTGCTCATGACTTGTAGAACCTATGAACCTAGAGCTCTGATACTAACTTTTCATGACCCAAAATCTAACTAGTCGTGATGGCACCTAACCCACCCGCTAGGTAAACCAATTTAACCATAATCCAATTTTAAATGAGATTTACTTGGAAAATACTGATGAAATAACTGAACTTTTACAAAACAATCCGAGGACTGGTAGTACAAATCATGAGCTTCTAAGATTTAGAGTTTACAAAGTTAGTATGAAATAAATACATCATCTGTTTGAAATATACATAAACAAATTTATAAATCTAAAGCTACCAAGAATAACAGGCAGCTATAACTGGAATGCAAGTATGTCTTCAATGCCAGCTATCGCCATACACAGCAACATAAGCTTTAAAATCTGCACGCAAGGTGCAGAAGTGTAGTATGAGTACAACCGACCCCATGTACTCAATAAGTAACAAACCTAACCTTAGGTTGAAAGTAGTGACGAGTTTGGAAAATGGTCAGAGTCCAAATCCAATAGCCAAGAACAACTTGTAATAATATAATAAAAGCAGTACAAGTAATAACTCAAAGATATGACGCTCAACTCGTTCACAGTTACGAAAAATAGGCATGCTTTTCAGGTATAACACTAAAACTCAAATCTTTCACCGAAATCACCAAAATGTGAGTATATCAGAAAACTGTGATTTTTTCCAAAAACTTTTAACAACAGATAAGATGTTTCATTATCAGATAGCATGAGGAAATTGCACCTCTATGCCTACATGTCAATATATATGTGAAGCCATGAATGTCACCATACCGTTTAGCATGAGGAAATGCATTTCTATGCTTACATGCCAAGTATGCATGTCGAATGTAATGTATCACAGTGATGAACTCATGTACTCACACTCTCAGAGTACTCATTCTCACTGTCTCACACTCAATCATTCGGTACACTCAATCACTCGGCACTCGACACTCGGTACTTGCGCTCACTGCTAGTATATCATGCTCTGGAGGGGCGGATCCTGCCCAAGCACTAATATAAGCCAACATAGCCTGCTGCGGCATGCAATCCGATCCTATCATGAATCAATAAATCCCGTTGCGGCGTGCAACTCGATCCCATCATGAATCAATAAAACCCACTCCGACGTGTAGCCCGATCCCATCATGAATCAATAAAAACTGTTGCGGCATGCAACCCAATCCCATAAATATCACTCATAATCCAGATCTTAGAACCCAACTCATTCATCATTCTCTCTATTCTCTTGGGACCACAAATCTCACGCTAATCTGCCTAAACAATGATAATATGATGTAACAACAAATGATAACAAAGACTGAGATATGTATGACTGAGTATGCAATTGTAATATAAGCAAATAACTCAACAACAGAGATGACCTCAATGGGTCCAAACAGAATAAGCATATAGCCTAAATATGATTCTAACATAATTCATAGCTCATACAATCAAATAAGTAGGGAGAACATGGATGTAACAAGATATAACAGCAAAACCAGCCCGGTCATAGTCTAATAGTCGACTAAAATCATGATTTCCTCGGTGTACGCCCACACGCTCATCACTTAGTGTGTGTGTCTCCTTAATACATCTTTTATAACACAGTTCCCACGGACCCTCAAATCCAAGTTTAGATTTGTTACTTAACTCGAACAAGCCGAATCCAATACCAAGCAAGCCAAACAATACTCTAGAAATATCACCTCGCACGTACCGACCTCTGAATGGCTCAAAACTAGCCAAAAGCAACTCAAGAATATTAAATAATGCCAAAGGAAACAAACTCAATCGATAAAGCTTGAATCTTTAATCAAAAGCCCATAGTCAACCAAAAAGTCAAACCCGGGATAAAACTAACAAAATTCTACAACCATTTCAATTACAAGTCCAACCAGACTAATTTTACTCAAATCTAACTCCGAATCGATGTTCAAAACTCAAAAATCCACTTTAGAAAAGTTTAGGCAAAACCTCTCAATTTCTCTTTTGAAATCATTAATCAAATGCCAAAATCGACGATAGATTCACGAAATATAATCAAAATCGAGTATAGAACGCTTACCCCAATCCATGTGGTGCAAATCGCCTCCAAAATAGCCCAAATCTGAGTTTCCCAACTCAAAATATGTTAAAATTAACAAAACCCTTGATTTATAACTTCTGCCCAGCTATTTTTGCGTTTGCGAACAAAAGGCCGCTTCTGCGACGTCTCTTCTGCGATAACTCGCCCGCTTCTGTGGAAACCACTGAAGACCTGTCCATTCGCACCTGCGGACAAGTCCGTCGGGACCCCATCCGAATATATCAACAAGTCCCAAAATATAACACGGACCTACTCGAGGTCTCAAATCATGCATAATAACATCAAAATCATGAATCGCACCTCGAATCAAACTTAATAAATTTTTGAACTTTCAACTTCCAAAACGCGTGCCGAACCATATCAAATCAACTCGGAATGAACTCAAATTTTGTACACAAGTCCCAAATGACATAACGAAGCTATTCCAATTCCTGGAACCACAATTGGAAACTCTATATCATCAAAATCAAGTTCTTATCAAACTTATGAATATTCCAAACCTTCAAATTTTTTAACTTTCACCAAATAGTGCCGAAACCTTCTAGAAATAGCCAAATATGAATATGGGCATATGCCCAAGTCCAAAATCATGATCCGGATCTGATTGAACCATCAAAACTATGATCCAGGGTCAAATACATAAATGTAAAACTTGGTCAACTCTTTCATCTTAAAGCTTTCTAGTTGAAAATCATTCTTCCAGATACCTGAAAACCAAAACTGACGATTCACACAAATCGTAGTATATCATACAGAGCTACTCGTTCCCTCAAACCATCGAGCAAAGTGCAAATGCTTAAAATGACCGATCGGGTCATTACAATTTGGTAGTAGAGAATCAGTCAGCTTTTGTTGAAGGTAGATCAATGATGCACATTGTCTTGATATGCCATGACTTATTAAGACATTATAATATGAAAACTTCACCAAGGTGCTTATTGAAGATTGATCTCCGAAAGGCATATGATATGGTTAAGTGGGAGTTTCTTAATGAAGCTTTGGAGGGATTTGAATTTCCAAAAAATTCCAGGCATTTAATCGTGACATGTATTTCAACTACCAAGTTTTTTGTTAGAGTGAATGGTGAATGACATGGTTGTTTTGAAGGAATGAGAGGCCTATGACAAGGAGATCCTATTTCTCCTCTTTTGTTTGTTCCTGTGATGGAATATAACTCAAGGATATTGAAGATAACAAGCAGATTACATGACTTTGGATATCATCCAATTTTCAAACCTACCAAACTTACACATCTTATCTTTGCAGAAGATTTGATGCTTTTTCTTTAAAGGTAATGTGAGTTCAGTGAATCGTCTCATGGAGACACTGAATCATTTTAGTGTCGCTACTGGACTGATTGTGAATATGGATAAATCTAGCATCTTCTTGGCTGGAGTAGATGATACCACTAAGGAACAACTACTTCAAAGAACAGGATTTGCATTAGGTGATTTGCCTATGAAATACTTGGGGCTACCACTTTCATCCAAGAAATGGAACAAAATGGACTGTCATCTATTGGTTGAGAAGATCACACAAAGAGTTAAAGTCACTTATTCCAGACAACTATCAGATGCTGGTAGGCTTCACGTGGTAAGTGCAGTATTATTTTTCATCCATAGATTTTGGAGTACAGTATTTATTCTACCTCAAAGTATACTGAAGGAGGTGGATACATATGTAGGGTATACTTATAAGGAGGATCAGTTGATAAGAAAAGGGTGGCTTTGTTATCGTGGGAAAAGGACTGTCACCCAAAGAAAATGGGAGGTTTAAACATCAAGGGGTGCAAGGAGTGGAACATTGTATCTGTGGGCAAACTAATCTGGCAGTTGCAAATAAATAAAGAATCATTGTGGGTCAAATTGGGTACATGACATTTATATGAAGACCGAAACTAATTTATGAGAACTTAAACCACCTATGAATTTATAGTTGGTATTGGAAGAAACTTAACTCTATGGAAAAAGGAATGCAAGAATGGTATGTACAAGGAAGATATGTGCTTACAATGAATGGTGAATATTCGATTACAAGGAGTTATTTGGATATAATTAGAAGTCATTTCAGGATGCGAGTTGTTGACCTTGTATGGACTGCTACGACACAACCAAGGCATAAATTTATAATGTGGTTAGCAATTCATGGAACGTTACTCACTAAAGAAAGGTTACTCAAGTTGCATATACCAGTTGAAAATGATTATTGTTGCCTCTGTGATGCATACGGAGAATGTGAGTGGATTTAGGTTGTTAAACAATAATTGATGCAATGGACATGAATACAGTTTCAGGCATGTGACTTCAAGCATGTTTTAGAGAGTTTCAAAAGGAAGTATTGGACACGATTCAAAAAAGAACTGATGGCGGCAATCTGGGGGGCTCTACTATATCACACTTGGAGATAGTGTTACATATTGAAAAGGATATAGTGATTAGACTAGAATCATTTCGAACATCTCATAGAGCAATGATATGTAGAGGGTTAGTACATAAGTTAATGTGTAACTATTATTATGTTTTTGTTTTGCTTTGTTTTGTTGGGGGCCTAAAGTTCTGCTATGTGGAATTAGGCGCTCTTTATTTGTAATCATTTTGGTTTGTCAATGGTAATTCACAATAGTTACCAAAAAAAGATTAATTATTTTGAACTGAAATAAAAGTGCAACAAGCTCTTGTAGCTCAGTTTGTTAGAGCGCCTGCTTAGTTAGCAGAGGTCTTGAGTTCGACTCTCAACAAGAGTTTTTTATTTTTTGTATTTCTATATTTTTCTTAGTTGTATTCGTTCCGCAAATAAATACAGTCAATATAGGTTGTATCCTTTGTATACATCCATGTATACAGTCGATACAAGTTGTATCGTTTGTATATATCCTTGCATTTCGCGTTGGTTGCAGTTGATACATGTTGTATTCGTTGCGCGAATGAATACAATTTTGCGAACGAATACAATTGAAACAGGTTGTATTCATTGCATGAACAAATATAGTTGACACATGTTATATTCGTTGCGTGTTTGAATACAAGTGGTATAAGTTAGTAAATAATTGAACAGTAGCTACAAATGGTAATTAGACAAACTATAGTTAATAGGCTCTAAACTATAGTGCTTTATGAAAAATCCCTCTTTATTATTTTATTTTAATATATTAAAAGCACGAAGCCCCTTAGTGAAATATCTTCGCCTTTTTTACACTTCTTAAAAATTAGATTTACATTGGACAACATAGTAATTAAATTATTTTCCTAATATTTAGAACTTTGAAATCAATTAAAATTTTACTTATTAAATCTTTCCTTATTTATGTAAAGATTCTTAATATTTAGGACTTTAAAATTCATTAAGATTTTACCTTATATAAATCCCTTTCCTTGATTAAATTATGTAACAAAATTTAATCAAGAAAAAAAATTTCTTTTTGGTTACTTAAGAGACATGACATTGTAGTTGAATCCTACATGTATCTAATATGAATCCACAGCCCTTCAGGATTCTGAACGTACACTATTTCTTTTAGGTTGGAGTTTTTGTCTTTCTTCGTTAACATGAATCCTCGTAGTTGTATTAGAATCCATAGTCCTTCTTTATTTTTAAGACTTTGAATGTGTAACAGTTTATATTTATTTTATTACTATATTAAAAGCACGAAATCCTTTACCGAAATGCAATTCGCCTTACCCTTTTAAAGTAGATTTCATACTAGATAAAATAGTCATATAATTATTTTTCTAATATTTAAGAGTATAAAATAAATTAAAATTTTACTTATTAATTAATTTTTTCTTATTTGAACCATGTAAAAAATCATAATATTTAGGACTCCAAATTAAAATTTTATTTTATATTATTTTTTTCTTATTTGACCAACTTTTATGAACTTCATATCTTGAAGTATTTGGTGATCATTGCCATTTCATCATCTTCCAGATCAAAACCTTCAGTGATTCTGAATGCCAAACTCTTTTCCTTCTTAGATACATCGATTTTCATGGTTTGTCTCATAAGCTCATAGGCAGTGAGATTTTCAATCAATTCATCTAGTGCGAGAGTGGCAATATTCTTTGATTCCTGGATAGCAGTGATCTTGCTTTCCCAAATTATTGGCAAGACCCTAGTGAGTATCTTCTCAACTCTTTCTTCTTCGGGGATAATCATTCCAAGAGATTTTAGTTCATTTGTCAATATAGTGAACCTTGTGTACATCTTTTGACTGGTTTCTCCATCCTTCATAGCAAAGTTCCCATACTGAGAGTACAGTAGAGTTCCTTCATGGAACACTTACAGTGTGACCCAAATTTTCTTAGCAGTAAAACAACCTTTGATTCTGCTGTACTCACATGGACCAAGACCACAAACAAGCCACTCCTTGACTTTGGCATTCTTTTCCCCCTTCTTCATATCTTCAGCATGCAATCATCTCTTGTCTTTGGCACATCTGCTCCTTCAGAAGTTTTCTTCAAAGTAGCTAGTGGACCATCAGTAACAATATCCCATAACTCATAGTCCTTTCCCTGTATATGATCTCTCATTCTTGACTTCCACCAAGAATAGTACTATCCATTAAAGAGTGATGGTCTAGCAGTGGATTGCACTTCCTAATTTTCAGGTGGTGCACTCATCTTGATATTCTCCTAAGATGTTAGTCTCTTCAAGGACAACCCGCTCTGATACTAATTGATGTTTTATATTTCAATACCACATAAGAGGGGGGTAGGGTGATGCGTGTGGTGCCCAAATTTTGCGTGCACTAGATTATCGAAGGATCTGGTTCTTTTATGCGTTCCTTACACTACAGTTGCGAAATAAGTAATGCAGAAAGTAAAGAACACAAGAATTTTAACGTGAAAAATACCTGGCTCAAAAGGTAAAAAAATCACGACCTACTACCTAGTAGGATTTTTTCCAACACTTCACTAAATTACTGAGCCAAAAACAGCGTTTACAAAACTCTTGTAAACCTAAGGATTACCTCTAATCCTTTGTGGCAACCAGCCTCAGGCTGGTGCAAAAATTTCAAGTTAATTCTAACTTGAACAATACACTCAAAGTACCTAGTACAAATTCTTCTACAGAAAGCTGAAAGGTACAACTCAAAAGCCCTACTACAATTGAACTAGAATAAAAGACAGACACTTGAAATTGGTTCTTCTATCTGGTTCATGTAGCTTCAGGTTCGCACACTTGAATCACACAGGAATTGCTTGTAATATGCCTTGCTATTTTGCTCTCAACTCTTGTTTAACTTCAGTGTTTGTGTGTCAACTGTAAAAGAGAACGAACTAATATATATATATATATATATATATATATATATATATATATATATATATATATAGTTGGTAGAATAGGAAATAACTAGAATTCTAATGCTATACTCTTCCTTGGTGGAAGAGTTCTAGTTATCTTCAACTTCTAACTCCCCATTATCTAGGATAGAGTTCTCTTCGAGTAAGGAGTCCTACTCCTTATCAGTTATGCAACCTTTTCGTTCAGGAAATATCAGATATAACCGCGTATGCTTATCTCCTTCACGTGCATGACTTGTGCTTGAATCTGTCCGTGTCTGTGTACAATGTGTATGGACCTGGTTCATGCGTGTGTTCCTTTGTCAATCATCAAAACAAACTTAGGCCAACAAATTTCCCCTTTTTGATGATGACAAACTCTGTGTTTTTCATAAGCATGGAACCTGTTTCAACTCTACTCAACATCAACACAATATTCGAACACTTCCCATTTTAAAGTCACAAATTATCAAGGACCACCAGGTTCAATAGGTTATAAACATCACAGTCCAAAGTAAAAAAAGCACAACAGATCTTCCCCCTTTTGGCATCATTGAAAAGTTGCATAATTATGTTAGATAACAAGATTTTATCAAATCTTAATCATGGCCATTTAGGCTACTTCAAATGCAATCATAGAGTCAAGTATCACTTATCAGTCTAAGGATATTTACAATCTAAGAAACTTCAACGAACAATTAGAGCAAACGCATTTGATTATCATTGATAAGAATCATCCACAAAGCATAGAAGGAAATAAAAGTACTACACTATGAGCAAAAGACAAAAAAGAAACATCCCATTCGGGTCACTAGTTTTGTAACTAGGCTAGGAAGGGTTTAGGACTGGGAAGGACCAGGTTCTTACTTTCTGACCTGAAGCAGTTTCAACATGTTATGAATAATGCCTTAATTCTTCTCCTTTTCCTTTGCAAGCTCAGTCCTTAGAGCATCCCGCTCAGCTTTTGCTTCCGTCAACCTCTTCTTCATCCTCTCAATCTTAGTATCCTTAGCTCCACTCTCTTGTACCAAGGCTCTGACTTTGATGTTCACAGGAACCTTCTTGGATGAACCAGGTTTTTTGGGAGAAGTATGGACTTCATAGTCACATGCAGTCAAGGTGTGGCCCCAAAGTGATCTTTTCTTGTGCTAACATCCCATTTCTTGGGGGGTACCTTGAAGTGAGCAAGTACAGTAGTGAGAATGAATCCATAGGGTATGGCATAAGTTTTGGTGCCAGTGAGTACCTTATCAAGGAGCTGGATGATAAACCCCGACCAATTTATTTGCCTCTTACTATCCAAGCACTCCATAAGGACCAGGTCCATAAAGGTGGAAATGTGCCTTCTTTCCTGCATGGGCAACACAACCTTGTCGACAAATTCAAAAAGGAACTTGTGGGCAGGCTTTATCTCACTTTTGTACACAAACTTGGGCTGTAGCTCTAACTCATTGTTAGCAAATTTTATTGTAATGGCAAGATAGGTGGGAAGATTTTCTAAGCTTTTCCATTTCACCTTCTTGTAGTCATTATACTCCTCAGCAAGTACCCCTAGAATATCTCCCAGTTTTGTCGTCAAAGCTCACAGTCACCCTTTTCACCACACTGGTGACACTGCCATTCTTGATTTCACAATTTGTCATGAACTCCATAATCTCAGCTCTGGCTAGTCTTCCTTCCATTTGAAGGACAATGTCCTTCTAACCATGAAGTTCTAGCTTCTCCAACAACATCACCATTCCTTCCTCCTCCAAGTCCCTAAGGAGTCTACCCTTCAAGATAGTTCTTTTGTCAAATTTCACCATCTTGTCATGTTCTTCATCAGTTTCCTCTTATTCTTCACTTTCTTCTTCTTCTTCTTCTTCTTCTTCTTCTTCTTCTTCTTCTTCTTCTACTTGTACTTTCCTAGATTTTCTGGTAGACCTAATTCTTTTTGCCAAGGTAGAAGGCTCCGCATTAACAGTCATTGAATGAGACTTCTTTTTGGAAGTCTTTATTTTCTTTGCCTTTGGAGTCACAACCTCCACTTCATCTGCCTTGTCTTCATCATGAAGAACCAGGTCCATATCTTCAATTTCAATTGCCTCAACAGGATCACTCATTTTCTTCTTTCCCTTTGCATCAACTTTTCTTTTACTCTCTTCTAAGGCTCTCTCAAGTTCAGCTTCACTCTGCTTCTTCTAACTCCTTGTAGATCTTCCTCTTGTATGGGAAGCCTTGCAGGGATAGAAGAGGCAGCCTTTCTCTTCTTGTTTGCCCTAGCAGTTCTAGGGATTTTAACTCCTGAACTTTTCTTCTTTTTCGGATTGTAGCTGTCAGACACTCGTTTCAGTAAGTCTTAAAGAGGTTCCTGCACAGATGGAAAAGGTTTTTGGAACCTCTTCCTCAACCTAACCAGCCCCTCAGCTGCACTTGCATTACCAGACCCACTACTCCCTTTTTCTCTCTAACTTTCTTCTTTCTTAGCAACTTCCTCACTCCATAACATCATAGCCCATGTTTTCTCAGTCAACCCAACATGAGTATGTGAATATTTAACCACTCCTTCTTTTCCCTTTCCCCTTACATCACTTTGAACGCCCTCACTCTCTTTTTCTTTTTCCTTTTATTTTTACCACCAATTCTTTCAGACTCAGTGGTCTCTACCCCAGCAATAGTACCAACCAGAACAAATCTGTTCTCTAAATTTTCAGCCACTCCAGAAATGATATCAGAAGCAATATCGGGACCAAATGTTACCTATTCTGTTTTAGATGAAGCAGTTTCTTCACCCTCAGTTGCAGACTTAAAAGATTCTTCAAATTTTTGGGGTTCTTCTGCTTGGCTTGTAAATGCCTAATTTTGGCTCTTTTCTTTTCTTCTTTTATGTTTATTATGTGTGTATGTGTAGGTTTTAAGGTTTGATTATAGTTTAATTAAGAAGGGAATAAAATGTTGGGCTAAGTTGCATTTTTAATTGAAATGGGCCAAAAAACAGACCAAATCAGTGGCCCAAAGGCACTGACCCGGTCCGGATGAGGCCAACTAGGGAGATGAGCTAAACGGCATAGTTTTATGGTGAAACTATGTCATTTTGCTTAATGAATGAGAGATCTAATCTCAGCCATCCAATCTCTCTTAATCCAATGGTCCAAATTTACTCCACTACCATGTATTTAAGGCCTCATATCTCAGAAATTTGCCCTTATTTTTCCCTTTAGTTCTTCTCTTCTTCTTCTCTCTTCACTCTCTCCTCTCTTCTTTGAGACCAGCCATCCGCCGCCCATCTCCGCCGACCAAAATTCGCCACCGCCGGTGGAGCACCACCAAACCACCTCATTTTTATACCGTTCTCTTACTCTCCTCATCCTCTACACCAATACAACCCCCCCTCCCCCCAAAAAAAAATTCCTACCAATCTCGATAGATCTACCTAAATACGAAACCCTAGACTTCTCTTCTTTTTGAAATTCATCAAGGTTGAACCACCTTTACCCTAGAATACAAGCATAAACAGGTATATCTCTTTGAGGACTACTTTTCTCCCTTAGTTTCACCCTAAAATCCTCACATTTGCCTCCACCGGCTCCGCCCGCTGCCACCACTGCCGCATCACTACCCTGCCACGGACAAGACTTTATTTTTACCATATATTCGACCTATGGACACTCGTTTCCTTTTGGTATGATGCCAAATTTATTGAATTTAGCGTCTGCCGAAATGAAACGAGCGTTTCTAGGTCAGACAACCATCACCCAACGTCTTATAGTGTCTCGAATCAGTTTCAAATACGCTCGATAGGTATAATCATCATCCCTTTAATTAATTTATAATTTTTTAATAGTCGTAGGTTAATTTCTGGTTTTTATTTTTCTGTTCTGGTTTGTTGTTAGTTAATTAGAGTTTAGGTTTATTTAATTAGTTATCACTATTTAGCTTAGTTTTTTATCAGATTGTTATTAACCAAGCTAATCTTTAGTGTTGTCGAATTAGTGTTTATCTAGCAAGTTATTTCGTCGATGTTCTCTTTCATCGACGATGCAATAATGTTTGTTTAATTTCTGCTTCATATAATAGATTAAAGTATTAGTCGCTTTATGTTAACTTTCTTAGGTTGAATTGATTTTATCTAGTTCATTTGAATCCTCATTCTAGTTGCAATCTAAGTGTGTTTGCTTTATCAGTTCAATTAGTGAATGTTAGTTGCTTGTTTATTTGGTTTAGTTTGAATCAAATAGGGCGGTACTATTTTGGTGTAAAGCTGAAAGTTAGAATGTTTTAATCATGAAATAAGTACATGTTAGTTTGCTTTTACTATTTAAGAATGCTGAAAAATATAATTGCTCTACTTTGTGTCAGAATTTAGTGAAAAGAGGACTGTTTTGGCACACAAAAGTTAGTCCTTTTAGACATATTTTTGGTGAACCAAAATTTATTCAAAATGACTTATTTTTCCTACTTAAGACACACAATCTTGACACTTAGAGAACATCTCTACTCACTAAAAAAAGAGACATCTTTGAAGAGTAAAAGAGCAACTGAACATCTAAAAGTAAGCTGGAAAAACTGAAAGCTTTGTGAGTGATCTTCCTAGTGCATAATCTTTGAGAAAACAAAAAGATCTTTTTAGTTAACTTCTGGAAATACATAGTTACTAGCCTCGAGTATCTTTTGGTGGATTTTCTGGGCCATTTGGTGGGTTATAAGATGTTGATTTGTTGATGTTTGTGCTGTGGTTGTTAGTCGCTTTAAACCAAACTTCTTCACTGTTGGTTAACTTCGGCATCTAAGTATTTTTCCAGTTTTTTCCCTTAGCGTAAATCTCCTAATGACTGAATACAACATGAATAGCTTGATGTACTTTTACTGCTCCATCTTGTTAGTGTAATCCTTCTTTTGTTATGTGTGAATGAAGTAATGTTGGCATAAAGGTTGGCCATGTAAACTAAACTAAAATGCTATTAGTTTTCAGTTTCGCATGGGGTTTGAGTTCCGGAGTAAGTATATTTGGCTATAAATTATAGTAAAATAAGATTGGCTTATGTTTATCTTTGTTAGGACTTACTGGAAGTAAGCATTCGATATTAAATTTTTTGAAGGATTCTCTTTTTAAGATACTTTTTTTCCAGAAGTACAAACATATATGTATATATAAAAGATTCTAATTTTCTTTCTCTTTGGTTTCATTTTTTGTATTGAGTTGTTCTTTCCAAAACCAAATCTAAAATTGCTTCACTAAAGGTCATTTCTACTTTTGATATTTATTTCGTGCATGATGATGTTTAATGTTGTTAAGCTTACACTACTTGTGCTTTGTTTATATATTTATGGGTTGATTCGTTCTTAGTTTGAAAAATTATTGTGATGCTATACTGGTTTTCAGTTTCTCTTTATTAGCTTTACACCTGTAATTTAGTGGTAATAGTTATGGCTTTAGATTTCATTTGTGTGTTTCTAGTTATTTGTTAAATAGATCAGTTGAATAAGATTTCATTGTAATTGAACTTGGTTTAGAATTCAGGAAGATTTGTTTGGTGTTTTATTGGTGGGTCAGCGTATGTTCTTGTAAAATTGAAGTGTGTCATGTGGTTTAATTTGAAGTGGGGACATTTGGGTTACTGGATACAAGATTAAAATCAGATTTTGCCTTAAGGATATTTACTTGGTTTTGAAAGTACGTGGGCCAAAGGAATTCAATTATGTTGGGTCCTTAGCAATGGGTAACAGGCTGACCCAATATTTCCATAATCTAGTCCAATTAATAACTCCATTAACATTGCTAGTATGTTTTTAAGCATAATAAAATTATATAGTGATCCCCGACTACTTGCGCAGTTTTATTTGATATTAGACAATCAATTTCATCAATAAGATCATAGTATTTTTCCACAATAATTAATTATCCATAATCACTGACCTCACAACAAATCGCAAAATGATTTAGGAAAATAATTCATGAACAATCGTAGTTTGCTTTAGACGCAATTAATAAAATAAATTATCATGGCTATGGGTACGGTTCCCGTAGCATAGCCGTGATACGTAACTCCAAATTCAAGTGCACGTCCGTGTGGCTTGACCCTATAACTTCAAATTCATAAATAAGATAAAATATGTCGTAAATTGCGGGTGCGTTTCACGTGGCGTGATTTGCGGTATGTATAAAACGACAAGTGTACGACATCGTAACTTGTTTTAAAATAATTTCATAAATACTGAAAGTGGTTTAAATTACAATAAAAGCGGTAAAATCTAGCAATGCACATATAATAATTCAAATAATATAAGCCAAACGTAATCAATAAAGAGACCGTGCTAGAACCACGAGACTCTGAAAATGCCTTACACCTTCTCCTCGGTCAACAAAATTCCTTAACCGGACTTTGTTTTCATAGACCAATAATAATAGAGTCAAACCTTCCTTTGACTAGGGATTCAATAAAAGGTTACTTGGAAAATCCAAAAATCAATTCCAAGTGGCGACTCTGTAAATAAAATAATCCATACTCAAGTTTGTCACTTTAATTGGAAAAACTCCTTAACCCACAATAATCCATAACATCCATATCTCTTTTGGGATAAAAAAGAGGTGTGACATGCCTTGCTTTCAATTGCTCATTTATTTTCTTGATTTGTTCGCCTCCAATGACTACCTTACGAGCAATCATCTTGAACCTTCCTTTCTTAGAGGTGGGTGTGGTTGAAGGTGTGATAGAAGGTGTATGTGATGATTCTTTAGGTGGTGAAGAAGGATATTCATAAGGGTTTGACATTGCTATGTGTAGAGGAGATGTGTGTATAGAAGAGATGAGAGAAGATAGAGAGGATTGGTGGCTGGAAAACTAGAAGTGCAGAAATAGGTAAGGCCAAATTAATTTTAAGAGGGAGAGTTTAAGTGGGTAACAGTAGCTTTTTAGAAGTTCAGAAGTCTAATCAAACTGGGAACGTTAGTTTGAAAAGACGTTGGACTTTTCCCTAGAATTTAGGCAATTATGGCGCGTGAGACTCCTTTTGGGTAAAACTGATTCGTTTGTAACGGATACACTTTAAGGGATATTGGGATTAAACGAGACTCTCTTTTTTTATCATGATCTAAATATAGTTATTTCAAAATATATGGAGTGGAGAGTACATACCATGTAATCTTGATGAATCAAGTTCTTCACTGAGAATTCTCATGTGTAAGTCTGATTTTTCCAAGAAATAAATATAATATCGTTAGAGATTAATGAGACATTTTAGCACATGGCACAAGAGTATACTAACGAAAGTATGAGACTGAGCAAAATCTAATCTAATTATTTACAAAATTCACAAATTGTCTAACCAAATATTGAGTTAGAACTGGTTCCTTTTAGGTGATCTTAATCATCCCTAATTCTAATATGTTCCTTTCAAAGTGTCTCTACTTAGAGCTTTTGTGAAGATGTCAGCTATTTGCTTGTCTGTAGCACAATATTCCACAGTGATCAAACATTTTTCATAGTTGTCCCTCAAAACGTAATGCCTAATATTTATGTGCTTAGTTCTTTTGTGATGAACCGGGTTCTTGGTCATACTAATTGCACTAGTGTTATCATAAAAGATGGGGATACAACTTACATCAATTCCAAAGTCCATTAATTGTTGTTTTATCCACAACAATTGAGCATAACATGAGGCAACAACCACATACTCAGCTTTAGCAGTAGACAAGGCCACAAAATTTTGCTTTTTGGCAGCCCAAGACACAAGATATGAGCCAAGAAAGTGTGCTATACCTGAAGTGCTCTTTCTATCCACAAGAAAACCTACATAATCAGCATCAACATATACCACTAAGTTGAAATTACTACCTTTTGGATACAATAGGTGAAGATCAGTGGTGCCTTTTAGGTATCTCAAGATCCTCTTGACAGCAGTCAAGTGAGACTCCTTTGGATTTGCCTGAAATCTAGCACAAAGTCCTACACTGAAAACAATGTCAGGTCTACTAACAATGAGATATAGCAATGAGCCAATTATTCCCCTATACATCTTCTGATCAACAGATGAACCGGGTTTATCTATATCCAATTTTGTGGCCGTTGCTATAGGAGTATCAATTTCTTTGGAATCTTCCATTTTAAACCTTTTAAGCAACTCTTTTTTGTACTTCTGTTGATGGATCATAGTTCCATTTGAATTTTATTTAATTTGTAAGCCTAAAAATAAATTAAGCTCACCCATCATACTGATTTCAAATTCACTCCCCATTAGTTTAGCAGATTTATTACTTAACTTATCTGTTATTGCTCCAAGGATTATATCATCATCATATATCTGAACTACCAAGAGATCTTTACCTTTTTTTTCAAGAATAAAGTATTGTCAATTTTACCTCTATTGTAGCCATGCTCAAGCAAGAATTTAGACAATCTTTCATATCATGCTCTTGGAGCCTGCTTGAGCCTATAAAGTGCCTTGTCAAGTTTTTACACATGATTAGGACTTTCCTTGCTTTCAAAGCCAGGAGGTTGCTTGACGAACACTTCTTCCTTTAGATAGCCATTGAGGAATGCACTCTTGACATCCATCTGATGGAGAGTGAATTCCATGTAAGCAACAAAGGCTATAAGGAGTCTAATTGCTTCCAATCTTGCAACTGGAGTAAAAGTCTCATCATAGTCTATGCCCTCCTCTTGACTATATCCTTGAACCACCAATCTTGCCTTGTTCCATGTAACTATTCCATCTTCATCAAGTTTGTTTCTGAAGATCCATTTTGTGCCAATTACTGATTTGTCGTTGGGTTTTGGTACCAGATGCCAAACTTGACTTCTCTCAAATTGGTTGAGTTCATCTTGCATTGCATTCACCAGTTTGCATCCTGCAAAGCCTCGGTAACATTTTTAGGTTCACTAAGAGATAAAAAAGTATCAAAAGCACAAAGATTATTCAAAGAAGATCTGGTTTTGATTCCAGAGTTGAATCAATGATTATGTTCCCAATGGGATGAGAACTTTGATACTTGTAAGGTTTCACAACCAGCTGGTTTTCCTTAGATGTTCCTTCAATGTTTGTTGCTGAGGAACAAGTTTATGGATAGGTTCCCTTGAGGTTTGAGGATCAGTTCCTCTTTGTTCAGTTCCCCATGTCAAGTTGCCCTGGGTGGAAGGACCTGTTCCATTTCCTTTCTCTGGTGCAGCTTAAATCTGGGCTGTCGTTTCATTTGAGTTTCTTACCAGCCCAATTGCTTCATCATCTTATTCCTGCCTCTAAAAAAGAATGGTAGTTTTATCAAAAACCATATGTACACTTTCTTCTACACACATAGTTCTTTTGTTATAAATCTTATAAGCTTTACTATGTGAAGAATATCCTAAGAATACTCCCTCATCACTTCTGGGATCAAACTTACCTAGAGAGTCTTTTCCATTATTGTTCACAAAGCACTTGTATCAAAATGCCCTAAATGGGATATATTTGATTTTCTCCCTTTAAGTTACTCATAGGGAGTCTTCTCAACAAGAGGTATAGTCATGCACCTATTTATGATGTAGCATGCAGTGTTCACAGCTTCTGCCCAGAAATTATAGGGCAATTTACTAGAAAGTAACATAGTCCTAGCCATTTCCTCTAATGTCCTATTCTTTCTTTCAACTACTCTATTTTGTTGTGGATTCCTAAGAGCAGAAAAGTTATGATCTATGTCATGCTCATCACAAAATTCAGCAAATTGAGCATTCTCAAATTCAGCACCATGATCAGACCTAATTGATGCAAGTTGGTTACTTAGTTATTTCTGAATTTTTCTAACAAATGAAGTGAACATGTCAAATGCTTCATCTTTAGATGTTAAGAACAATGTCCAAGTAAACGTAGAGTAATCATCAACAAGCACCATAATATATCTCTTACCACTTCTGCTCAATGTTCTCATTGGTCCACAAAGATCCATATGGACCAGTTCCATCGTTCTGGTAATACTTACCATTTTCTTGCTTTTGAAAGAGGATCTTACCTCCTTCCCCTTTGCACAAGCCTCACAAACTTTATCTTCCTTGAACTTAATATTTGGCAGGCCTATCACCAAGACCTTGGAGACTAGTTTGTTGAGTTGGCTTAGACTGGTATGTCCAAGTCTCTTATGCCAAATGAGGGTATCATTATACAACATACTTAAGCAAGTGAGTTCGTTATCTGAAAGTGTGGACAGATCCACCACATATATGTTATTCACTTTTTGTCCCTGCAAAACTATCTTGTCAGTGGTAAGATTAATCACAAAGCATTTTGTATAGGTGAAGGCTACCATGTTACCTCAATCACACAATTGTGATACACTTATTAGACTGTACTTCAGTCCATCTATCAAGTAGACATTCTCAATAGAGTAAAAATTAGACTTACCTACATTTTCAACGCCAATGATCTCACCTTTCTTTACATTTCCAAAGGAGACATTACCTCATTTAAGGTCCTCAAGTAAAAGGAACCGGTTCTTGCTTCCTGTCATGTGCTTTGAACAACCACTATCCATGTACCATATTTGGCTGCTCCCTTTCACTTGTACCTGTAAAAGGAAATCAAGGGCTACTCTAAGGAACCCAAACTAGTTTGGTCCCTTTCTATAGGCAAAAAGATAAATCAAATTCTTTTTAGCCCAACTTGGCAGCCTATTTTTCCCTTGAACAAATTTTTTGTTCTTTTGACTTGCCTTCTTTTTTGCAGTGCATTCACTCTTATAGTGACCAATGTTACCACAATGTGTGCAAATCTTATTCTCAAGGAGTGTGAGATACTTTCTTTTGGGATCCCACTTAGGTACAGAGTTTCCCAAAGCTAAGTCCTCTTCTATTGCTACTATGATGTTCTTGTAGCCATGAAAGTGCATCAGAGGACTTGTTCCATTTACAAGTTTTGTCTAGCTCATGCTTGACCTTGTTCAGATCCTCCTTTAAGACTCTTACCAGTTCATCCTTCTTACACAACTCATCTTTCATTTTTCCTGCATTTTCTTTTATAGTGAGTTATGTGTGATCAACTGTCTTTTTGCATGTTCATAATTTCAATTTTAGATTTTCAGATCTACGTTGTAGGACAGTTGTATCAAGTGCATGAACCTGGTTCTTCAACACAGTATTTTCACTTTCAGATTCACAAGCCCTAAGTTTCAGGTTTTTGCACTTAGCTTTCAAAATCACATATTCTTTTGACAGTTGTTCCTTTTCATTATTCACATCCTCAGATTCATCAATTAGTTCTAGTAGTAACTCGGATAATCTTTCTTTAGATAGAAATTTAATCTTGTCTTTGAGAAGAAGGACACTTACCTCAATTTCCTCATCAGATGCTCCAATAGCCAGTAGTGCTCGTTCATCATCATCATCATCATCATCTGAGATTTTATCTGAGCTTTCTCACCAAGCAGCGACCATAGCCTTGGTAGATCCTTTGTTGTTGCATTTCTTAGGTCAAACCTATTCCTTCTTCCTGTTTCTTCGTTCAACTCTTTCCTTCTTCCATTCAATTTCCCACAAAAGATAATTTTTTATCACGGTCTTTCCATACTTGTAGCAGCCATCATTGGTTTGCATCTTTGGAGCTCTTGCCTTACTGTAGCTTCAACATTTTGAAGAACCCTTTCCTCTCCTTAGGTACTGTAACGACCCGGTCGGTCGTTTCGAGAGTTATAGCTCATTTTTCCCATTTCTACTTCTTTTTGTGTTATTCAGCTATATTATATTATACCGGATTAGTTGGTTAGGGACCAGAGTGGTTTCAGAGTGAATTGAGACACTTAGTCTCTTAAGTAGAAACTTAAGTTGAAAAAGTCAACCGGATATTGACCTATGTGTAAATGATCTCGAATTTGAATTCTGATGGTTCTGTTAGCTCTGTTAGGTGATTTTGGACTTAGGAGTGCATCCAGAATGTGATTTGGAGGTCCGCGGTAGAATTAGGCTTGAGTTGGCGAAATTGGAAATTTGGCGATTTTAGTCGGTAGTAGAAAATATGGTATCGCGGTCAGAATGGAATTCTGAAAGTTGGAGTAGGTTCGTAGTGTCATTTGTGATGTGTATGCAAGATTTGAGGTCATTCGGACGTGGTTTGGTTGGTTTCGACATCGGTTGCTGAATTTGAAAATTTAGAAGTTCTTAGGCTTGAATCCGAGAGTAATTTGATGATTTGACGTTGTTTTGAGTGATTCGAAGGTTCGACTAAGTTGGTATGTTGATATATGACTTATTGGTATTTTTGGTTGAGGTCCCGAGGGCCTCGGGGTAATTCCGGGTGGTTAACGGATTTGTCGAAGTTGGAAAATGCAGCTGAAGCTACTGCTACTGCTATTTTTGCACCTGCAGAATAAAGAGTCGCAGGTGCGAGGCCGCTGGTGCGCGTGGCGAGTTCGCAGGTACGGGCAATGCTGGGCTAGGCAGGTTGCGCAGATGCAAAACCTGGGGCGCAGTTACGGAAAGGGGAATGCTGGGCAGGCTTTGCAGAAGTGGAGGAAATGCGCAGGTGCCCTTTTGCAGGCGCAAGAATTTGCTACGCAGATGCGGAAAAATATGAGTCCAAGGCTGGAGCACAGGCGCAAAGGATTTGGCCGCATCTGCGAGCCCGCATGTGCGAGGCCTGGAGCGCAGGTGCGGAAGATGGTAAATTAAGTGGAGTTCGCAGATACGGCGCCTTGACCGCAGGTGCGGTAATGCATGCGCGGAAAAAGAGCCTGCAGGTGCGAAAAACCTGGGCAGAAACCTTAAATTGAACCCTTCACGAATTTGGTTCATTTCCACCATTTTCAAGTCGGTTTTTAGAGCTTTTGGAGTGATTTTTGAGGGGTGATTCAAGGGCTATCAGTGAGGTAAGTTGCTTGAGCCCTAATACTCATATATGTAGTGATTTCCCATTGTTTAATCATGTAATTAGTGAAAATGAGGGGTTAGGATTTGGAATTTTTGGAGAGTAATTTAAGGATTTGAAGGACTAAACGATGTCGGATTTTGATGAATTTGGTGTGGTTAGATTTCTGAGTGAATGAGATTTCTAGTTTTGTGAATTTTGTTGGATTTCGAGACCTGGCCCGAGGAGCGGGTTTGAGCCAATTTCGGGTTTTGGTCTAATTTTGTAGCTTTTCTTATGGAATTCATTCCATTAGCGCGTATTGATGGTATTGTACTGATTGTGAATATATTTAGAGCATTTGGAGGCCGAGTCCAGAGGCAAGAGCATTACGGGGTAGAGATTTGACCGGTTCGAGGTAAGTAACGATTGTAAATCTAGTCCTGAGGGTATGAATCCCCGGATTTCGTATCATTTTACTACTTTGAGGTGACGCACATGCTAGGTGACGGGCGTGTGGGCGTACACCGTTGGGGATTTGTGACTTGGTCCGTCCCGTAGCAACTGTAAAGTTGCATATTTTGTTGAAACTATATGATACTTATATGTGTTAGAAAGAGTTTCTGTAAATTAGGCTGAATGCCATGTTTGGGCCTTATGCCAGTGCTGTTTGGACCCTTAGGGGCCTTTTCTTACTATCCTCTCATTGTTTTCGATTGAAAATCTATACTCAGTTATGGTTATACTTGTTTGCTGCATAACTCGGTTTTATGACTCTATTTTGATGCATATAAATGTTGTTTTGGGCCGAATGCCCTGTTGTTACTAAAATGCCCGAGTGGCTTGAGAGGTTTATGACTGAGTGAGGCCAAGGGCCTGATTTGTGAGGATATTTATGGGATCGTGCTGCACGCCGCAACATGTTACATATTTATGGGATCGGGTTGCACGCTACAGCATGTTTGATATAGGCCGAGGGCCTGAGTGATTTATGCCATGATTTGGCTTGATATAGCGCTTGGGCTGAAGGAGCCCCTCCGGAGTCTGTACACACCCCCAGTGAGCGCATGCACCTACTGAGTGCGAGTGTCAAGTGCTGAGTGACTGGGAGGCATGAGTGATTGTGAGGTATGCCCGAGTGGCAAGAGTGATTGTGAGGTATGCCCGAGTGGCAAGAGTGATTGTGAGGTATGCTCGAGTGGCACGAGTGACTGTGAGGTTTGCCCGAGGGGCTGTTCATGATTTCATCATTTTCGTTCACCTTTGCATTTTTTCCTTTGTCTGAAAGCTGTTGAAAAATATCTTCAAATGATTTTTACTGGAACTGGGTTTAAACGAGATGTTTTAATTCAAATCCTGATTTTAAAAGCATGTGGTATTTTACTGAGATTTTTTGATATGAATGTTAAATGCTTTATTGCTCGTCACTGCTTCTAGGTCTTTATTTATTGTTGTTACTTACTAAGTTGGCGTACTCACGTTACTCCCTACACCTTGTGTGCAGATCCAGGTGTAGCTGGACTCGGTAGCGGTTGCTGATTGTTCTGATTGCATATTTTCTCGAGCATAGCAAGGTAGCTGTCTGGCGATTGCAGCCCTGCTCTTCTCCCTCTTATCTTCTTCTAGTTGTATTTAGCTATTTTCCAGGCTGAGTTAGCTATGATATTGTTAGACAGATTGTAGTAGATGCTCATGACTAGTGACACCCCGATGTTGGGCTTTTTCTTCCGTACTTTTATTTTGATTGGAACTCCTTTATGAAGGTTTTTATGTTAAATAACATTGAAATTATCTTTGAAATGAAAATATCGGTTTGTTTTGGAAATGAGTCGGCTTTCCTAGTTTCACGATAGACGCCATCACGACAGGGGTTAGTTTGGGTCGTGACAGGTACTTCTTGAAGTCTTTGGTGATCATTGCCATTTTATCATCTTCCAGATCAGAACCTTCAGTGATTTTGAGTGCCAGACTCCTTTCCTAATTAGGTACATCCATTCATGGTTTGTCTCCTAAGTTCATAGGCAGTGAGATTTCCAATCAATTCATCTAGTGGGAGAGTGACAATATTCTTTGATTCCTGGATGGCAGTAATCTTGCTTTCCCAAGTTATTGGCAAGACCCTAGTAAGTATATTCTCAACTCTTTCTTCTTCAGGGATAATCCTTCCAAGAGATTTTAGTTCATTTGTCAATGTAGTGAACCTTGCGTACATCTTCTGAATGGTTTCTCCATCCTTCATAGCAAAGTTCTCATATTAAGAGTACAGTAGAGTTCCTCTAGATCTCTTCACCTGAGTTGTTCCTTCATGGGACACTTGCAGTGTGTCCTAATACTCATCTGGACCAAGGCCACAAACAAGCCACTTCTTGGCTTTGGCATTCTTTTCCCACTTCTTCATATCTTCAGTATTGCAATCAGCTCTTGTCTTTGGCACATCTACTCCTTCAGATTTTTTCTTCAAAGTAGCTAGTGGACCATCAGTAACAATCTCCCATAGCTCATAGTCCTCTCCCTATATATGACCTCTCATTCTTGACTTCCACCAAGAATAGTATTGTCCATTAAAGAGTGGTGGCCTAGCAGTGGATTGCCCTTCCCAATTTTCAGGTGATGCACTCATCTTGATCTTCTCCTAAGATGTTAGCCTCTTCAAGGACAACCCGCTCTGATACTAATTGATGTTTTATATTTCAATACCACACAAGAGGGGGGGAGGGTGATGTGTGTGGTGCCCAATTTTTTCCGTGCACTAGATTATCGAAGGATTTGGTTCTTCTATGCGTTCCTTATACTACAATTGCGAAATAAGTAATGCAGAAAGTAAAGAACATAAGGATTTTTACGTGAAAAATACCTGGCTCAAAAGGTGAAAAAACCACGACCTACTACCCAGTAGGATTTTTCCCAACACTTCACTAAATTACTAAGACAAAAACAGAGTTTACAAAACTCTTGTAAACCTAAGGATTACCT
Organism: Nicotiana tomentosiformis; assembly: GCF_000390325.3. NCBI lineage: Eukaryota > Viridiplantae > Streptophyta > Magnoliopsida > Solanales > Solanaceae > Nicotiana > Nicotiana tomentosiformis. The sequence continues at coordinate 182,417,170 of NC_090813.1, forward strand.
CTAACCCTTTGTGGCAACCAGCCTTAGGCTGGTGCGAAAATTTTAAGTTAACTCTAACTTGAACAATACACTCAGAGTACCTAGTACAAATGCTTCTACAGAAAGCTGAAAGGTAGGGTGTTCATAAAAACCCGAAAAATCTAACCAAACCGAAAACCGAACCAAACAGACAAAAAAAACCCGATACTTTTTAGGTTTGATTTGATTTTGATTTTGAATTTTAAAAACCAATCAAATTTGGTTTGATTTTGATTTTAATTAAAAAAATAGAAAAAACCGAACCAACCCGACTATAGAAGTAGGTATTTAAATTTATTATTACACCTATATATATGTATAGTTTTATATAAAGTTTCTAAAATTTTATGGTACATATTAGTCGTTTATATTTTTAGTCTAGTTTTTTACTATTATAATAATTTAATTCTTTGCCTTTACATTCTAGTTTGATTGGTAGTTTTCTTTTGCTAAGTACAATAATTTATTTCATGTTAAAAATAATCAATTTTTAATTGAGTACTTAAATTATTCATCACTAGTTGATTCAATTATCATCAATATATCTTGGTAAATGATAGATTTCTCAAAGAGCAATTGGTTTGATAGTGTTACGTTGAAAATGTAGTCTTCGGAATATGTGTTTGGTAGTATATGTCTCATATTTAAGAAAAAAACTGAAAAATAACCGAAAAATCGACCAAAATCGAAAAAACGAATCGATAAAAAAACCGACTTAATTGGTTTGGTTTGGTTTCAATATTTGAAGAACCGACTTAGTTGGTTTGGTTTCTTTTAAGGGAAAAACCGAACCATGAACACCCCTACTGAAAGGTACAACTCAAAAGCCCTACTACAATTGAACTAGAATAAAAGATAGACACTTGGAACTGGTTCTTCTATCTGGTTCATGTAGCTTCAGGTTCGCACACTTGAATCACACAGGAATTGCTTGCAAAATGCCTTATTATTTTGCTCTCAACTCTCGTTTAACTTTAGCGTTTGTGCGTCAGTTGTAAAAGAGAACGAACTGATATATATAGAGTTAGTAGAATAGGAAATAACTAGAGTTTTAATGATATACTCTTCCTTGGTGGAAGAGTTCTAGTTATCTTTAACTTCTAACTCCTCCTTACCTAGGATAAAGTTCTCTTCGAGTAAGGAGTCCTACTCCTTATCAATTATGCAACCTTTTCATTTAGGGGATATCAAATATAACCGCTTATGCTTATCTCCTTCACGTGCATGCCTTGTGCTTGAATTTGCCCGTGTCTGTTTACATTGTGTATCGACCTGGTTCATATGTGTATTCCTTTGTCAATCATCAAAACAAACTTAGGACAATAGGTGATAAAGCCTAATAAAGATGGGAGGAATATTCTTAGGGTCTTCTGTAGCGTTTATGCAATGGTCATATCTTGAATTGCTTCTTATCCGGCCACAGATTTGTATCCGGTTTTAGTATCTTATCTGGCCACAAGTTCGTATCCGGTGTGAATATGGTTGAATCACTACTATCACTATTGATTAACACGTGTTGCTTCCTAATTCACTTATCTTCTGAAACTGTTTTTCACCGTATACATATAGTCCCTCCACTTTCCGGTTACTCACTATGATGTGATCGGGAACTGGAATTTTTTCACCCTCATTACTGCCTCATTAAAAAACTTGCCGAAAAAACCCAATCGTGATAAAAACAACTCTGCCACTTATTATTCCTTCTCTGATGATCGGTTGGAGCTAAAGAAGTGTCGTTATCACAGAAAACTTGATCTCGGGTTTTTAGTGTCCACCCGAAACTTTTAATCTTTGAATTTTAACTTTTGGGTTTTTAGTTATACCTGAAAACTTTTCTTTGAGTTTTAACTCTTCGGTTTTTAGTTATACCTCTTTGAGTGTTGACTCTTGGGTTTTTAGTTGTACCCAAAAACTTTTGTTTAAGTTTTGACTCTTCGATTTTTAGTTATACCCGAAAACTTTTCTTTAAGTTTCTCACTCTTGGATTTTTAGTTGCACCCGAAAACATTTCTTTGAGTTTTGACTCTTGGGTTTTTAATTATACCCGAAAACTTTTACAAACCTCCCAGCCTTTGAAACTGGAGATGTTAATGACCATGAACTTTGTACTTCTGATTTTGATAAAGTCCGAGAATTTAATGCTCCCGATTAACTTTATGATCGGGAAATAAGACATCCGACCTTTAGCCATTTGATTGGATGGCTTCATAAGAGAGATCCCTTATGTTTACGGTGCTTATGAAGAGGACATCTCTTGTTCATCTGGGCACAAATGTTCGGATTTATAATCCTCTTCTGCTTCTAAGTATGAGCAAATATTAAGAATGATTTTGTTCATTCAAACATATACGAGAAAGTTTTTAGAAAGTGCAAGTTTTGCTTCATTTTATTTCTTGAACGTACACACGTGTTTATAACTTTGCATATACGACAATTTACAAGAAATGAACAAAAATACCTTGCAAGAAAATTGCGACTGAGCTGACATCTATTGGGTCTAGCTGGTTCTCGATTATGATTTCTTCTTTTTCTTTTTCCCCGAAGTTGATCTGGCAGTCTCCAGTCCTTTAATTGGTAGTCCCCGATCCTTTTCTTTATTCCGGAGCCAGTTCGGGCTATCTCCGGTATCCTGTATGAATTTTTTCTGAGCTATCTTCAAATAATTTCGATACTTATTATCGCGGTTTCTGCTACTCTAATGCAACAGTCTCCAACATTCGTAGACATTATTGTCTTTCACCGAAGTTATTTTCTGGCGACTTGCTTCGGGTACGGCCCTGCCTCTTGTCAATCCGTGATCCTAATCGGTATGGTTCAAATCGATGTCTAGAATGTCTTCGATCAAAGTTCTGTTGACCTTAATTATGGGCTGTAGAAAATGCCGATGTAATTATCTGATCATCATCTACGCGAATCTTTGACTCATACTTGTTATGAAAATTTGCCCAAGTTGTTGCTTGAAATTCTAATAAACTTTTCTTTAACTTCCTCGAGGCATCAGAGCTTAAGGGATTGAGATCATTGGTAAATGCTTCTTCTACCCATTCATTCGGTACTGCCGGCAACAACATGCGTTCCCTTTGGAACCTTACCACGAACTCTCGCAATAATTCTAAGTCTCCTTGAGTGATTCTGAAAATATCTGCTTTTCTAGCTTGAACTTTTCTCTCTCCGGTGTGAGTTTTAATGAAAGAATCTGCAAGCATTTCAAAAGAATCAATTGAGTATTCAGGTAAATGTGAATACCATGTTAAAACCCCTTTTGTTAGGGTTTCGTCAAACTTCTTTAGTAAAACTGATCTGATCTCATGCAGAGTCAAATTATTTCCCTTTACAGTTATGGTGTAAGTTGTGATGTGTTCCTATGGATCCGATGTTCCATCGTATTTTGGAATTTGCGGTATTTTGAATCTCTTTGGGATCAACTTCGGAGCCACACTGTTTTTGAATAGCAACTCTATATACTTCTTTGATTCCGAGCCCTTTAAGACCGGAGGTGCTCCAGGAATCTGATCTATCAGAGCATGGAATTCTTTAGCGTTCTGGTCTATTCATTCATTCATTCATTTCCCTCATGAATCTCATAAGCTCGGTTTTGAAAGGGTCATTTATGTTGTTGTCATTTTCAGATCCACTACCGGAGCCACCTACTTGATTGTTGTTTCTTCTAAACTTCCCCCGATAATAATGTTACCGGTTCTTGGTGTCATTTGATTTATAGGGGCACCAGGAGGGACTCGAACTCCACCATTTGAATTATTTAAAGCCCTGGTATTGCTTGTTGAAGTTCAATCATTATCCAGTCTGGTCTTGAGAGATGGTCCATAATTTCTCGTTGTTGTGCTCTCAACATTTTCACGGTAATAGCCACCGGCTCACCATCCATATCATCAGGAGTAAGACTCCTCTCATATTGAATTTATTTTTCTACCCAGTTAGGAGTGACTCATTCCCATCGAGAGGGGTTTCACTAGTTGAACCATCCTGTTGATTTCCATCATGGAGATTATCCACGGGCTCATCATTGTAGTTTGTTCCAACATTGAGCGAGTTATTAATATCATTGTGTGCCATAATTGTAGTATGCTTAAAACAGAAAAAAAAAACTTTAAAGCATGTTAGTATAAGATAAACATATCAAAATAAGATCAAAATTGTCTATGCTCCACGGTGGGTGCCAAACTGTTTATCGAAAAAATGATACAGTTGAATTTGTATCGTGGTTTATAGACACGTGGATTAAATATATCTGATAAATAAAGTAATAAAGAGCAAAGCAAGTAAAATAAGAATAATTTAAGAAAAGACAAGCCCGGACTTCAGAATATTCACACTGGGATCAAGGATAATTGGAAATTTCGATAACACTTGTATAAAGCTTGAGAGAAAGAATCTTAGTCTTTTGCTATAAATATTCTTGATGTCTTGCAATAGAATATAAGTCTCTATTTATACTAGAGTTATGGGGTGTATGATCTACCAATTGATTACCAATATTAATGCTACAATAAAAGGTAATAAAAAGTCAATAAATAATATTAAAGGGTAATAAATCCTAATAAAGGCTAATAAAGACAGGAAGAATCTTGGGGTCTTCTGTAACGTTTCTGCAACAGTCATATCTTGAATTGCTTCTTATCCGACCACATATTTGTATCCGGTGTCAACATCTTATCTGGCCATAAGTTCGTATCCAGAGTGAATATGGTTGAATCACTACTATCACTACTGATTGACACGTGTTGCTTCCTAATTCACTCATCTTTTGAAACATGTTTTGCCCGTACACAAATAGTACCAAATATGTCTTCTTTTATGTTCTGGGATGGTTTGATTATATCTAATGTTAATTTGACTAATAAATGGATTCTATCTCACTGATTTTGTTGATCCTTTATTTTGTTAGAGATCGGTGGTTTTAACAAATGTCTCCAAAATGATAAAAACATAAGTGCGCCTATATATGCTTCCCGTGAGATGGCTCCGCCCCTGATATTAAAAATTTACTAATAAATACAAAGAATACATCTCGAACCCAATAAATCAAATAAATTATGATAGAATTAGGAACTCCAACTGGAACACGGTCTCATAAGATTCATAGCCTGTTTGGCCAAGCTTCTAAAATCAGCTTATTTTGAGAAGTGCTTTTCTCAAAAGTACTTTTTTAAAAAGTGCTTTTGGTGAGCAGCAGTTTGTGTTTGACTAATTAATTTGAAAAGCACTTTTGAGCAGTAATTAGTATTTGGCCAAGTTTTTGAAAACTGCTTCCAAGCGTATTTTTCTCAAAAGTGCTTCTCAGAAAAATGCTTTTGGAGAGAAGCTATTTTTTTCTGCTTCTCAAAAACTGCTTCTGCTTTTCCTCAAAAACACTTTTTTTCCTTCCAAAAGCTTGGACAGACACCTCAATTTTTGGCCAAAAGTACTTTTGGCCAAAAAAAGCACTTTTGGCCAAAAAAAAAAGCTTGGCCAAACAGGCTATCAATTCAAAATTTGACCTTGTTAACGTCTAAGGGCTATTGTCACTATTGGTGAATTCTATCAAAATAGCATGGTATGGCCATTTTTATCGGTGGTTATTAAAAAATAGTCACTATTTGTAAAGTTATTGAAAAGTAATTACTACTATTTAAGGCGGAGATAAAATTTGAATAAAACTATCCAAGCTGAAACACGAAAAGTTATAGTATAATATTTTAGATTATAAAACTCCTATGTCAGTATATAGTGTTGGATCTCCAACACGTTATGAATTTCAGCTTATTATGCTGGAATCTCATATGTAAAAAAATCTGAACTCCAACATATTATGCTGGAATTTTTTTGAATTTTTAATGGTGTTTTTGTTTAGATTTTATTTTCACATAAAAATGGCTAAATTTTAATTACTTTTAAAACTATGACTAATTTTCAATAATTTTTTCCTGTGAATTCTTGTATTTGATGTTTTGAGAGGACTATTCTTTGATCAAGTAATAGATCATTTATTATCATTTTAAAAAAAGATATGATATTTAATTCACCATATATAACTTATAAGGTCCTTGTACCTAAAACCTAGTAAATGAGACCTATCAAAAAACCCCCGACCCCTTTCTGCAAACATTTCACTGTTCTAACAAACAACTAAACAGAATCGTACTTCGTATCCTATAAAGTAACAGTCAAAAATCAGCATCCGTTATTCTCCATTCTCCATTTTTTCAAAAGCTCAAACAAATGCTGTAACAAGTCATGAAAACCCTAGCCCTATCTCACCGGCCGGTTCCCACCGTCTCCGGCCAGCGCTCCTCCATTTTTTCCGGTCACTCTGCCGCTTCAACAGCCACTTCCCTCTCTTTCTCCAGCTTCCCTGTAGCTGCTGCTTCCCGAGTTCGGATTCTCAAATGCTCCGCCGTTTCTCCTCCTCCTTCATTAGGTAATGCTCACTGTCGATTTAATAATTCAGAGGCGAGCCCAGGATTTAAAGCTATTTGATTCAGAGTTCCACTGCATTGGTTACTAAGCTATATATTTAATATTAATATATAATTTATGTGAGGCTGTTTCAATTTTTGAAACTTGCGGTCTAAAACATGTCTTAGACATTTGTATGGCTATTCATCAATCTCGTTAAAGTTAAAATGAAAAGTTTACAGTTGGATTATTTTTAAATATAGGAAGGTGTTATTCTTTTTTGGTATAAACTAAAAAATAAAGAGGATCTCATAAGTATATATTTGGTTTCGCCACTTTCATTCGGTGCCCTGTATGCCTGTTTAATTCAGAGATGGATCCAAAATATTAAGTTAGCGGGTTCAGAATTCTAGTGCATTGGTTACTCAACTATATACTTAGCACTTCTCAGTATTGGAGACAGGATTTTTGCCAAGGGGATTTTTAAAATTCAAAAAAATAAAAACACGCAAAGAAGCCAAGGGGATTAAACATTTGATGTATATACATAAAGGGGATTGTCTCACACACACACCATATATATGTGTGTGTGTGTGTGTGTGTGTTTGTGTATTTCAAAAACTCAACTATATATTAAGTTTCACCACCTTAATTTGGTACCGTCCATGCCTATTTAATTCAGAGATGGTTCTAGAATTTTAATACAGCGAGTTCAGAGTTCCAATGCATGATTACTCAGCTATATATTTAGTATATATATATATATATATATATATATATATTCCAAAATTTAAATTATATGTTAATTCGCCACCTTCATCAGTAACCTCTATGCCTATTCAATTTAGAGATGGATGAAAAATTTAAGTGAGTGTCTGCCGTCTGCGTCCATTGTGTTCACTGCTTCTCTGTGACAATAGACTTCAACTTAGCATTAATACATATAATTTCCAAAACTTACTCTCTCTCTCTCTCTCTCTATATATATATATATATATATATATATATATATATGGATGCATTTGTACCTATGCACTTATATGTGTGTATATATTTAAGTCAAGCACCAAGTATCGGAATTTTAAGTTGTGAGTGTAAAGTTGTGCTGCATTCATTTCTTCTTTGTGGAAATGGACTCAAACTTATAGTTAATATTTGCTTTTTGAAAAACTTTCAACTTCCTGTATATATTCGAATAGAACCCTCTATACTCTCTCTGTCCATTAGTTCAGAGGCAGATCAGTACGTTAAGTCAGTGGGTGCAGATTGCTATTGCATTCATTACTCCTATGTCAGAGTCAACTCGAACTTGTCATTGAATGCATAGAATATCCTGTCACCTTCCCTCTCCTCTGAGGCCAATGGCATCCACTTCCGGATATGAGCACGGAAAGGAGCTTACCTCATGATTTGACTACCCCCCCTCCTCCTCCAATTTAGGAGTTGAATAAAAAAATTCAGCAATACATACAGGTCGAGTCAAGGACAGCAGTTGTATGCACTGCTGTAAATAGATTAGCATGGCCCCTTCACAAGGTTGACACGCACAAATCGTGAATTGGTCTGAATTTCTTAATAAAAAAAGAGTATACCTATCACTAATTTAATTCGCTTGACATCAGTGTTGTGAAGAGCGTGAAGCGAGGAAAAGCGACAACCCCCATTTCGCTTAAAGCAAGAAGCGAGAAGCGAAGCGCTCGCTTTTTTGAAGTGAAGCGGAATTTAAAAAAAAAAATTAAAATAAATACTGCATAGACACCATTTGAAATCTTGTCACAAAAAAGACATCTAATTGCCATCTTGTTGGTCTCGCTAACTCTTGCAGAGTAAGCCCAAGCCGGGTCTTTCCTATCTTCTTTTGGTGCCATTAAAAGAACAACTACATAGCACATAAGAAAGGCAATAAGAACTAAGAATAAAGGATATGAAAACAAGAGGAAGGGCAGTATGGTTCTGTTAAAAACTGGGCAGCATAAAAACAATGAAAAAAAAATTGGGCAGCATTTCAACGAAGAGGAGAAGACTGAGAAAGAAGAACCGAAGGTAAAAAAAAAAAATTCGCTAGCATTTCGCTGCTATTTGAACTTTGAAACAGTGAAAGAAGAAGAAGAAGAAGAAGAAGAAGAAGAAGAGGAAGGAGAAGGAAAATCATCACATACCTGTGAAGACTTGAAGTTGAATCTCTGTTGAAGACTTGAAGTTGAAGAACCCTAGTCGCCTCTTTAGTTGAATCTCTGCTGGTCGTGTTTAATAAAAGAACACTGAAACCCTTCTTTTTTAATTAAAAAGCCTGGCAGCTGTCGCGTTGAAGAAGAAGCGCTCGCTTGCATCGCGTCGCTTCGATTGGTCGCTTCTCGCTTTTTAGTGGGAAGCGGTCGCTTTTTTCTACCTGAGTCGCTTCACATGGCAGAAGCGGGTAAAGGGCCGCTTCGCTTCGCTTCTCGCTTTAAGCGAGCGCTTTCTCTAACACTGCTTGACATTAATTTCATGATGGTAACTTTTTGCTGCTTTCTGGGTTTGAGATGGTTTAGTTTGTGCAGTGGACAATTCAGTGAAGTTCAAGGAAGCTGCCAAGCATGGGAATTTGATCCCCCTTTACAGGTCTATATTCTCCGACCACCTAACTCCGGTCCTCGCTTACCGCTGTCTGGTGAAGGAAGATGATAGGGAAGCTCCAAGCTTCTTGTTCGAGTCTGTGGAGCCTGGTTTGAAAGTTTCTAATGTTGTAAGCTCCTTCTTCTACCTCTGTTTAGTTACTTGATTGAAACCAGAATAGCCAAATGGAAAATACAACGTTCTGTCTTTAAAAGACTGATGGGTTTGAATGAAATTCACATATTCAAAAACCACGTAAATTACTAAAACTCACAGCACAGCTTTTTATAGCTAAAAACAGTTTAAATTGTTTCAGTCACAGATCATACAAAGAAAAACTGCTTTGGACCCAAATAGTGATAATTGCATCCTCCTTGGAAGGACGGAGCACTTATATTCTCAAAGACCACATGGGGAATGACTGCTTTTTTGTGCTAATTGCATGCCTGCACCGGCACAATTCTGAATATAACAGAAGTTACTTGCTTGGTTGGTTACAGTTTGCTATGTTTATTGATGATTTAATTATGCTAGGGGCGATATAGTGTGATTGGGGCTCAGCCGACAATGGAAATTGTTGCAAAAGAGAATATGGTGACAATTATGGATCACCAAGAAGGAAGGAGGACAGAAGAATTTGTGGAAGATCCAATGATCGTTCCTCGTAGGATTATGGAAAGATGGAAACCTCAATGTATAGATGAGCTTCCGGAGGCATTTTGTGGTAATAAATTATATTTCAACGGTTTAAGTTTATTAGTACGAATACTAATCTAGCTTGGTGATGCTATCACCAAATTTACTGTGTAAAGAAGCACTTGCAGTTCAATGTCAATTACCTGCCTCATGTGAATGGAAAATCATTGAGTTAAACTTTCGTTTGACAATTTGAAAAATTTCTTCCAAGCTGCTCTGACATTTTGTTGTTTAATTCAGTCCAATTCTAAATTTATTATTCCGACAGCACACATATGCTTATTTAACTGTCTTTGTTATCCCAGCTTTCAGTTTTTGTGGCTTAACATACTACGCAATATGCTTCAAATTAAATTTCTTGATTTGTGTCTAATGGATGGCATGCAGGCTGCAGTTTTAATCTTAATCAGATACGTTATTTTTGCTTTTTTTGGTGTATCTGGAAGTTAGCCCGTGCTTTGCTCATGGTACTTTTCACATATGTTATGCAATTGTTTTTTCTCCCTGCATCAATGACAAAGAAGTAATACAGTTATTGTACAAAACAAAAGGGGAAAAAGAGATTATGTGTTGAATAAGACTAGGCCAAATATTTGGATGTCAGTATGACAATTAATACCTCTATACACAGATTTCATGTGGGAAGAGAGTGAAGTTTAACATACCTAATGCTGCAGTTTTTCCTTTGCAGGAGGTTGGGTTGGTTACTTCTCATATGATACAGTGCGTTATGTAGAGAAAAAGAAGCTACCTTTCTCAAATGCTCCAGTGGATGATAGGAACCTTCCTGATCTTCATCTAGGTCTTTATGATGATGTAATTGTGTTTGATCATGTGGAAAAGGTAATTTAATTTTCAGTCCTCAATAAACCTTCGTCTTATCTTGCTTTCCAGATTTACAACAACAACAACAACAACCCAGTATAATTCCATTAGTGGGGTCTGGGGAGGGTAATGTGTACGCAGATCTTACCCCTACCCTGGGGTAGAGAGACTGTTTCCGATAGACCCTCGGCTCCCTCCCTCCAAGAACTCCCCACCTCGCTCTTGGGGTGACTCGAACTCACAACCTCTTGGTTGGAAGTGGAGGGTGCTCACCACTAGAGCAACCCCCTAATAGCACTTTGCTTTCACTTTTTGTAATTGGGATCAATTTGTTCAATTCGTCATACATTCAACCATTCATTATGGACTGTTCTCTTTACTTATTGAATTTTTCTGGTTTGAATTTCCTGATTTGAGTACTTCTGTGATCAACTCTTGTAGTTAGTGTTTCTGAATCATCAATTTTTGCGTCAAAATGCATCTGGTTTATTAATTAAATAAAACTCAGCATGAATTAGTTCTTAGAGATCAATTTTTGCAGCTGATAAGGTGGTTTCTTTCGCTGTATACAGTATGATGGTCTATTAATTAAATTTCTGCTTAATACCAGAAAGCATTTGTCATACATTGGGTGCGGTTAGATCGGTTTGCTTCAGTAGAAGAGGCCTACAATGATGGTATGACCAGATTAGAAGCATTGATGTCTAGAGTACATGACATTGTTCCGTAAGTTGTTTCATTTTATCTTCCAAAAATAATTACCTTATTCTCTGCTCCTTCCGTCTCATTCATTCGGTTGTACTGGTTTCTTATTTTAGTCCTAGGTTGGCTTCAGGGTCGATAAAACTTCATACTAGCCTATTTGGTACTTCATTGAAAAAGTCGACCATGACAAGCGAAGACTACCAGAAGGCTGTTTTAAATGCCAAGGAGCATATCTTGGCCGGGGACATTTTCCAAATTGTTCTTAGCCAACGTTTTGAAAGACGAACATTTGCAGATCCATTTGAAGTATACAGAGCACTAAGAATCGTAAATCCAAGTCCTTATATGACTTATCTACAGGTGTGCCTGCTTCCTATGAAACTTTGACTCTTCAAATTCTATTTCCTTTTACTAGGTCTCTCATGAAGCATATCTTTTGATTAGGCTAGGGGATGTATTCTTGTTGCTTCTAGTCCAGAAATTCTTACTCGAGTTAAGAAGGTATTTCAACTCTTATGTTTTCTATTCTAATTTGCAGATTGCATTCTAGTTTCTGGTTTTGAGTTGATTTCACCCCCAAATTTCATCCCTCGTTTGTCTAGCATTAGTTTTCCTAATAATCTTAATATTGTCCTTTTGTCAGAAAACAGTTACTAATCGACCCCTAGCAGGGACTATTAGGAGAGGTAAGACACCTGAGGAAGATTATATGTTGGAAAATCAACTGTTGCACGATGAGAAACAGTGTGCAGAGCACATAATGCTGGTCGACTTGGGAAGAAATGATGTTGGAAAGGTTAACACTCCTAATTTTCCTTTTTATTTCTCTCAAGACATAAATGGAGTTTGTGTATAACGGGAGGTGTGGCATATGATCTTCTATATGCCAAGATTTGATTAATTTATGTCTGGACATGTAATTGGGCAATTGAAAGAAATTGCCCATGCTGTGGTTGTAATTCTCGTCTTCACATTGCTTATTGGTACTTTTGATTTCTTCCAGTTTCCTCTGGACTACATCGACCTTTATTATATATGTTAAGGTTGTCATTATGTTGGTAACGTTTCATTTTCTGTCATGGAATGATCTTGTTCTTGTTTTGAATCAAATAATGTTAAAACTAAGAAGTTAGTCGTCTTTTAACTCCAGCATGATATTGCTTATGGAGTTCTCTGATGTTGTATGTTTCCTTTCGCTCCTATATTGAGTTTGCTTCTGCCTGTTGATACAACTAGTTAGTACTCAGGTGCATGATCATAATATGCCTAGTCAAATGCTGAGATACGCAGTAAAAACTATAGGGAATTAATATACATCTTGTAGTTGGATGCACAGTCAAGATTCTGTATGGCTTTCAGATGCTAACATTGTTTGAAATTAATTCTCCTCTTGGTGTAGTGCTATTAAAATTGATAATTGTACAGTGTAGTATGCAATTCATCCTCCTTTTAGCCCCTGGCTCTGTTGCTCAATGAACTTCTATTTATTTGATATTTGAATTGCTAGGTTCCCACTGAATTTTATTTGTTTGTCATTTTAGAATCCTTGTAATATTTTGTCTTTCACTTCGATCATATTTGATTAATTTCGGTTCCTAATTCAGGTCTCAAAACCTGGTTCGGTGAAAGTTGAGAAACTAATGAACGTTGAACGGTATTCTCATGTCATGCACATCAGCTCCACAGTGAGTTCTTCTCAGATGAATTTGAGTTTAATTATAGCTATTCTTTTACATGGGATTGGGGATTTTCAGGTTACTTGCATCAAGGTCTTTTCCCTGAATACAACAAAACCTTGCTTTCTTTAATCCATTTTTCAGTGGTTACAGAAGCACCAGTAGACTTGAATGTTGTGAAATTTAATGATTTGTCTAGCTTGTTACAAGTTAGTTCTTGTCCAAAATATGCAGGTTACTGGAGAGCTACTCGACCATTTGAGTAGCTGGGATGCTCTGCGTGCTGCTCTTCCTGTTGGAACCGTTAGTGGAGCACCTAAGGTTCTTCAATCATCTTTTACTTTTTGTAAAAATACTCCTTTTGTTTCAAATTTATGTGACATAGTTTGACTCGACCCGGAGTTTAAGAAAGAAAGAATTTTGAATCTTGTGGTCTTAAACATGCTATAATATTTGTGTGGCTATAAATAAGCTTTCTCATTTAGGGTAAAATGAGAAGTTTAATGTCAATTGTTTCCAAATATAGAAATATATTATTCTTTTTGGAATGAACTAATAAGGAAATAGTGTCACAAACTGGAATGTGGGGGTAATAATTGTGAAAAAGAAGTGTCTTGGTTATTTGCGTTCTGGGTAGTTTCTGCTGCCGAATGTCATAAATTGTGGGAACTGGATAAGCTGATGACCCTAGTCTTTGGTGCCACTTCTCCGAATTTGGTCAGTTGTTGGAAATGTTGATAACTGAATAAAAAGTGTATGCATCTCATCTCTTGCACCAAGTATTAACAAATGAACCACTAATTATTGTGCAAGAGTAAAGTAAACCGGGGTGGGGGTGGGGGTGGGGGTGGGGGTGGGGGGAGTGGGGAGGGCAGAGGGCAGAGGGCTGAGGCTATCCCTAGGGTTATATCATATATGTGTTGAAGGTCCCTGAGCTGGAACTTGGAAGAATTATTGATGTGCTTTGAGGCATTTCACGAAGGAATATATAGCTGTGATAGTTTTCAATATCTTTGTGTGTTTCAGAAGGGTCAATAAATACTTCATGCTTCTTGTTTGATATAGGTGAAAGCCATGGAGCTAATTGATCAGTTGGAAGTCACAAGACGTGGACCATACAGCGGTGGGTTTGGAGGCATTTCTTTTACTGGTGAAATGGACATTGCCTTAGCTCTGAGAACCATTGTATTTCCAACTGGAACACGTTATGACACCATGTACTCATACAAAGATGTCAATAGGCGACGAGATTGGATTGCTCATCTCCAATCTGGGGCAGGTATAGTGGCTGATAGTGATCCTGCTGATGAGCAAAGGGAATGTGAAAATAAAGCTGCTGCTCTTGCCCGTGCCATTGACCTTGCAGAGTCATCATTTGTTGACAAAGAATAGATGTTGTCCTATTGTAGAATTTTGTTTCATCAATTCCTTTGACACAGGAAATTCTTTTTGTTTCTTGATGAATGCGGAAAAGTTTTGTTTTTCAATTTTGATAGTCTGTTTTGTTGGCAAGTGACTGATATCCCACCGATGTCAAAATTGCTGTAGTATTGCCTTCACCAGCTATGTTGGGGTGCCACAAAGAATCCAAAAATGGCCTTATGAGTTGTAGTTTTCTGGTTTACGCATTTTTGGTTATGTAGTTGTACTGTTACAATACCGTGTTCACAATTAAGGTTTACATAGTGCAAGTATACATCTCCATTCCCAAGCTTATGTATATTTTTCTAATTGGTTTTTGATCTAACTATTCTCTATGGACAACATTAGAAGAGATAAACAATTTTGAGAGTAAATTCGGTTAGGTGTTGCAGCAACATTGTTAGTAGGTATCTTTAAAGATGGTCCTTAGGGTGTGGTTGGTATGACGAAAAATATTTTATTTTTGACAAATTAATTCATTTTTTCTGGTGCTCTTGAAAGGGGAACACTGATCTCTGCACGCATTTTTGGGTGAATCATTTTCCTTCACATTTAAAGTATGGTGTTATATGGGCCTTGAATTAATTTATACTAAATGTTAAATAAACCAAAAACCGACGAAAATCTGAAAGATAATAACATGTGAATTGTTGGTAGGGGCGTACAAACCGAACTGGAAAATCGCACCAAACCGATTAAAAAACCCGACTAGGTTTGATTTGGTTTGGTATTGAGTAAAACAAATTCGAACCAAACCGACATATAAATATATAATTGTTATATATACTTTTAAGATTTTATATAGAATTTTCTTTAAAAAATGTCTAGAAATATTTGGGATTCTCTTACGGGATATAGTATTAAATAGAATATGAAGTGCTCCATATTTATTAACCTTAAATAATGGGTTGTATGATCACTTTCTTATAAGCGTTACTGAAATGCTTCAATCTCTTTGTTCTTCCATATTCATATGTCAAGATCTATTAAATTCTTATATCTTTTCGAATTTGAAGTGATTATTACTCCCTCCGTTTCAATTATGTGAACCTATTTTCTTTTTAGTTCGTACTAAAAAGAATGACCTCTTTCCTTATTTGGAAATAATTTACCTTTATGCAATGATTTATAGCCACACAAAATATATGTGCCTCATTTTACGCCACAAGTCTTCTCTTTTTTCTTAAACTCCGTACCCAGTCAAATGGATTCACATAAATTAAAACGGAGAGAGTATTATTTAGGTATCATCTTGATTTTTATGTTTGGTTACTAAATTCGGTTAACCTTGAAAGTGTATATCAACGAAAATTATTGTCAGACGACTAAAAAATTAACTATCATGTGTTACTGAGAAAATTCTCCCATAAGAATATTTTAATAGATAATATGTTTGTCAAGTTTTTAAATTTTTACTAAACATATATTTACTTATAAAAAATTTAACAAAGTAAAATTGAAATAATATTTAAGTAACAAAAAACCAGAAAACCCCGACAAAACCGAACCAATCCAAATCAATATAGTTGGTTTGGTTTGGTTTTGACAAAATCGAACCAATCCAAACAGAACCAAGTTGTCTCCGTATGACCTGTAGGTCACATGCTTGAGCCGTAAAATCAGCCACTGATACTTGCATCAGGGTAGGCTATTACAACATACCCCTTGGGGTGCAGTCCTTCTCCGAATCCTACGTGAACGTGGGATGCTTTGTGCACCGGGTTGCCATTTGAAAGAGTTCAACACAATCGTTTGCCGCCTCAGTTTTTTGGGGTCCAAGAAACCCATCTTTGTTTTTTTTTTGGAAAAATGGTGGTGTTCGGGCTAACTTACATGTACTTCGCCGCCCCACGTGCCGCGGTTGTGTGTTTTTGTCAGAGTGAATCGTTTTCCTTGCGTTTTGAAATTAGGATGTGGTTCTCGACCTCCGAACGCGATCCCGACTTAATCCACTATTGCATCAGATACTTGCTATCCCGCACCGGCACAGACATCGGGTGACTCTGCCTGCCAACGCGTAGAATTCTATCTCTGATTAAATGAAGTCTATCGAGAACCTGCCTCATATTCATTCTGTCTTGTAGATATTCTGCTGAACATGTTACTCCAATTTGAACAAGAGAAATCAAGCATTCAATCCATTCAGTCTTGAGGTCTCCCTTGTATGCTGCTTCTTCCAAAACGGATTGGTCAATAATTTCTAGCACGCGATCTGGTAACGAATTTTTGACAAAGTTGTGAAGGTTGAAACCATCTTGAAATGTTTCATCTACGGGACTTTTACCAGTGAATAGCTCCAACAAGAGAATATCATAGCTGTAGACATGATGCAGCACTTCCCATGCCATATTCTGTACCAAAAAACCCGAAAAATGCATTAATGTTATCGCACAAATTAATGTTCTATTATTAAGACTAATCTTCTTTAAAATACTAAAAATAACCTGGAGCTGTATAACAATTAGGGAGCTGAACTGATTCACATTAGTTTCCCTTTTGAATTTTACAAGTAGCCGTGCCAAAACCAAAATCACTAACACGATTGTATAGGAAAAAATACGACATGACACGTGACCGCTTAAAGGAAGGACACGTGGGACATAAGATGGGGATGACCATCAAACATAGATGTTCTGCTTGTCACCGGAAGGAATAACGATCATAAATGGAGTATTAAATGCTTTGCGCCCGGTAACATTTAATATAGAATATTTTGCAGCATTAAGGATGATGGTCCGTTACAAGGAATTTAACATTTATGTCCAACGTTACATCTTCATCAATGACCCTTATAATTGACATTAAAGAAGGGCATGATCTTAGGACTTCCTTTCCCTATACATAGCTATAAATATGGAGTTCAGTGATCATTGTCAATGGACGAATTTTCTGGCTAACTTACACTACATTTTATACAACATTTTAATATAATTTTATTCTCTCGCTTTTGATCTTATCATTGTTGTGCCCGAAAACTTTGTTCCCGAACTCATTAGCTCTACTGTTTCATCTGCATTCTAAGGCTAAGTATTTTATATTTCATCAGTTATTTCATTACTTTTTGGATCAAATTAATTCACTTGTCTATAAACCACGAACAAATTCAACTGTACCATTTTTTGGGTAAACAGTTTAGCGCTCACCGTGGGGCCTAGACAACCGTGCAGCTAAATTGATCCTTGCCTATTTTACTAACGTGTTTGATTATTTTGTCTTAGCAAAAATCACAAAAGAAATGGCAGATAACACTGTTAACGACATGCGCAACCCTGAAATTCAAGGGGAACAACCTCATTTCGAGGATTCAATCAGTGACACTCGCAACGAGGGGAATGACACCACACCAGTGCATGACGGGCGATACCCTCGACAGGTTCGGGAGAGGACTCTTGATGATGCTGATGAGGAGCATGTAGCGGATGCAGTGAAGGTCCTGCAAGAACAACATACAATCATTCTAGGCCATCTCACGCGGTAGGATTAGGTTATGACGAAACTAAAACAGGCGCTGTCAGGTGCTTCAAATAATGCGAATAGGCGAGATCCAATTCCTCCCGAGGTTCTCGCAAACCAAACGACGTAGAGAGTCGATAACAACACTCCCAGGGCGAAGTTGGTTCCAATGGGGTCGGGGGGGAGTAGATCCGGCCTCAACAACGATAACAATCCGTTCAAGGAGGAACTTTTGCGGTTCGTGAAGGAAGTAAACGCCCACATGGATCAAATCCCGGGCGCGTCACCAGTATTGAAGGGCCCGAACTCGAAGAAGTATATTCAGTTACCGTACAAGCCGAGTGCAGCCCCGGAATTGATCCCGAAGCGGTTCAAAATACCCGAAGTGCCGAAGTATGACGGAACTTCAGATCCACAGGAGCACATTACCACCTACACAACAACAGTAAAATGAAATGATTTGGCTCCTCACGAAATTGAGTCCGTGCTGCTGAAAAAATTTGGCGAGACTCTCTCAAGGGGAGCTTTGACGTGGTTTTCATTATTGCCCGAGCATTCCATAGATTCCTTTGAGATGCTTACAGATTCCTTCATCAAGACTCATGCCGGTGCTAAGAAGGTACAATCCCGAAAGGCCGATATATTCAGGATCACGCAGGGAGAATCCGAGTTATTACGAGAGTTTGTCACCCGATTCTAGAAGGAAAGGATGTTGCTACCGGCAGTCCCGGATGAATGGGCAGCTGAAGCATTCACCAAAGGTTTAAATCCGAGAAGCTCGGATGCTTACCGAATGTTGAAGTAAAGTCTGCTCGAGTTCCAAGCGACGACTTGGGTGGATGTCCACAACCGGTACGAGTCAAAAATAAGGATCGAAGACGATCAAGTTGGCTTTCCATCGTCAATCAAAGGATGGGAGAAGAAGAGAGAAAAAATGAAAGATGATATTAACACACATAGACGGACTTTGAGGGGCCGGTTGTTTCCCTACTAGCGGACAGAAGGTCGTGACAGGAGCTTTCGAACATCAGACAAGTTCACCATTGATAGAAGGACCGATCATGGCCGGAACTACAGATCGCTGCATGATAGAGAAATCTTGGGGTAGCGAGATTCTTTTTACCCAAAGTTATCAGAATATAACTTCAATGTCAGCGTCGTAGTGTTGGTATCGGCCATGAGGAATATAAAAAAGGCACGATTTCCAAGACCTACAAAATTCGATCCTAGCCAGAGGGATCACAATTTATGGTATGAATACCACGGCACTAAAGGCCACCGGACTAGGGACTGCCGACACCTCTGGGAAGAAGTGGCAGCGCTGTTAAAGAATGGTCACCTTAGAGAATTCTTGAGTGATTGAGCTAAAAACAACTATGGTCGGAACAGGGGCGATGCGAAAACCTCAAAATCAGGAGAAAAACCTCCACGCCAAATGATCAATATGATCTTCGGAGGGAATGAAATTAACGGGGTCACCTTTTCGGCAGCGAAGAAGACAAAAGTGTCGATAACTCATAGTAAGAGGCTCCGGGAAGATGATATCACATTCACGGACGAAGATGCAGACGGATTACTACTGCCGCAAAATGACGCACTAGTAATTTATTTAAATGTGTTAGATTTTAAAATTAAACGTGTTTTAGTGGATCCAAGAAGTTCAGATAATATCATACAATGGAGAGTACTGGAGCAAGCTAAACTCATCGGAAGCATTATCCCGACAACGAAACTCCTCGATAGATTCAACCTCGCAAATGTGACAACCCGGGGTGAAATTTTGCTGCTCACGAACGCTGAGGGAGTAATGAAGACAACACTCTTCGAAGTGGTAGATGGAGACATGGGGTATAACATCATCTTGGGAAGACCATGGCTGCACGAGATGAAAGCCGTGCCTTCAAC
This sequence comes from Nicotiana tomentosiformis, assembly GCF_000390325.3. NCBI lineage: Eukaryota > Viridiplantae > Streptophyta > Magnoliopsida > Solanales > Solanaceae > Nicotiana > Nicotiana tomentosiformis. The sequence goes on from NC_090813.1 coordinate 182,436,861, forward strand.
GTATCACCAATTGTTAAAGTTTTCGACACCCCAAGGGGATCAAACAAATAAGGGGTGATCAACCGGCAACAAGGGATATGAATTCAATTTCGGTTTCCAGTAGCAAAGGAAAGGAACATGTGGCATAGCAATTATTGGAACCGACACCTGCCCCCGAACCATAGGAAGATAACTCAGGGACAGAAGAGTCAGAACAATATCAGGTACCAAGGTATTTTCAAGTACCGGAAGAGACGGACGCGACAAAGTCCACGGCAAAAGAATTGGAACAGGTTGCATTGTTCGAAGAATTTTTGGAAAGTAAATTCAATTTGGGAACAGGACTGCACCCGGGACACAAGTCTGCTTTTATTGAATTCCTTAAAATTAACGCCGATTGTTTTGCATGGTCGCACGAGGATATGACAGGAATCCCAATGGAGATAGTCGTACACAAGTTAAGCTTGGATCCCAACATACCTCTAGTAAGGCAAAATAAGCGCCCTATTGCTGAAGCAAGGAGTAAATTCATCAAAGAAGAGGTAACCCGTTTACTTAATATTGGCTCAATCCGAGAGGTAAGATATCCGGACTGGCTAGCCAATGTAGTAGTAGTACCTAAGAAAAATAATAAATTTCGCTTGTACGTAGATTATAAGGATCTTAATAAGGCATGCCTGGAAGACCCATTCCCATTGCCAAATATCAATCAAATGATTGATTCTACGACCAGGCACGAGTCATTGAGTTTCCTCGATGTTTATTCTGGGTACAATCAAATCAAGAGTAACCAAGAAGATCACGAAAAGACTTCGTTTATAACAAATTTTGGTATATATTGTTACAATGTGATGCCCTTCGGGCTAAAAAACACCGGAGCCATTTATCAACGGCTCGTGAATAAGATGTTCGAAAAATAAATAGGAAAGACTATAGAAGTATATATAGACGATATGCTCGTTAAGTCTTTGAATGCATGAGACCACTTGAAATATTTGCAAGAAACATTCGACATCCTGAGAGAGCATAATATGAAACTCAACCCCGAGAAGTTCGGGTAAGTTCCTAGGATTCTTAGTATCACAAAGGGGAATTGAATTTAAATCCCTATAAAATCAAGGCCATAAAGGACATCCAAGATCAATTGTCTAACGTAAAAGAATTGCAGAGGCTCACAGGGAGATTGAAAGCTTTGAGCAGGTTCATTTCCCGTTCATTAGAAAAATGTCATCGCTTCTTCGCACTACTAAAAAAGAAAAACAATTTCGAATGGACACTGGAGTGTCGGCAAGCCTTGAAGGAGTTGAAAAAATATTTGTCAAGCCCTCTGTTGCTCTCAAAACCAAAAGAAGGTGAAACATTGCTAGTCTACCTCGCGGTTTCAGAAGTTGCGGTAAGTGCAGTTTTAGTCCGAGAGGACAAAGGTACGCAATCTCCCATTTATTACGTTAGCAAAATTTTAACGGGAGCAGAAATTTGCTACCCACATGGAGAAGCTGGCCTTAGTTCTTGTAGTCGCTGCTCGGAAGCTGAGGCCTTACTTCCAGTGCCACTCGATAGCCGTGATGACTACTTTCCCTCTAAGGAATATCCTTCATAAACCCGGGCTCTCGGTTAGATTGGCCAAATGGGCCGTCAAAATGAGCGAATTCGATATAGAGTATAAATTGAGGACTGCAATTAAGTTGCAAGTCTTGGCTGACTTCATGGCCGATTTCAGTCCAGGACTATTGTCTCTGGCAGCCAAAGAGGCAATAATGGTGTCAGAATCGACATAAGGAGTTTGGACATTATTTACGGATGAAGCTTCAAACGTAAAAGGGTCCGGGCTCGGAATAGTCTTAATCACACCTTCGAGGGAAGCCTTAAGGCAAGCCATCAAAGCGATTCCTTTAACTAACAATGAAGCAAAGTACGAAGCTTTGACTACAGGGCTCGAATTGGCCCGGGGGCTTGACTCCGATGTCATCGAAATCAAATGTGATTCGCAATTGGTGATACATCAGGTCTACGAAAGTTTTGAAACCAAAGAGGAACATATGCAACAATACGTGGTAAAGGTTCAGGCTCTATTAGCACGATTCTTGGAGTAGTCAATAACTCATATCCCAAGGGAAGATAACGCGGAAGCAGATGCATTGGCAAATTTAGGCTCATCAACAGAAATCCAATGATCGGAATGAGGGACGGTAGTACAACTGATGAACTCAGCCTTAGACACAAATGGTTATTATGAGGTGAATTCGACTAGTTTGGTCTGGGGCTGGAGAGACGAAATAATCGATTATCTCGAGCATGGAAAGTTTCCTGAAGACCCCAAAACATCAGGAGCGTTACGTGCCAAAGCTGCACGTTATAGCTTCAAGAAAGGCCAATTATACATAAAATCCTTTCAAGGCCTGTTGTCCCGGTGCTTAGGAGCATGAGAAGCTAACTATGTCATGACAGAATTCCACGAAGGGATATGCGACAACCACTCAGGTGCAAATTCTTTGGTGTTGAAATTAGTTTGGGCAGGGTATTACTGGCCCCGTATGGAACAAGATGCTAAAGAATTCGTACGAAAATGTGATAAGTGCCAACGCTACGCACCACTAGTACATCAACCGGCAGAACCCTAGCATTCAGTTCTGTCCCCGTGGACGTTCATGAAATGGGGATGGACATCGTCGGACCACTACCACCGGCACCTGGAAAGGTAAGGTTTCTTTTAATTTTGACTGACTATTTTTCTAAATGGGCGGAAGCAGGTCCTTATTAGAAGATCGGAGAACGCGAAGTGGTCGACTTCCTGTGAAAAAATATAATTTGCAGGTTTGGAATACAAAAAGAGATTGCATGCGACAATGAGCCACAGTTTATCGGCGCAAAAGTTACAAAGTTCCCTGAAGACTTGAAGATAAAGAGGATTATCTCTTCACCTTATCATCAGAGCGCAAATGGTCAAGCGGAGTTAACAAACAAAGTGATTATTCAAAACCTCAAGAAAAGGTTGGAAGCAGCAAAAGGCAGCTGGCACTGGGAAGGCCCTTACCGGGTTTCAGCTCTCACTGGGAAAGGATTATATGAGTTGGAGAACCAAAACGGAGACAAGTTGCCCAACAACTGGAACATGGCTCACCTCAAAAGATATTACTGCTGACGAACAACAGTCAAACGGAAAGTATGTGCTGCACACTTTTTCCCTTCGTTCAGTTTTTGTCCCAATCGGGTTTTTCTGGCAAGGTTTTTAACGAGGCAGCGATGGAAATCATACTACTAAGACAACAATGATAAGACCTTTGATAACAAGGCAAACAATCAAGTTTCCACTCGGGGACGATTAGATAATCTTTGCTTCGATAGCAAATTCTCAATGGGAAGTTAAGTTTGCTACCGAAAAGAGGTTACCCGATCGTTCACGAGCACAAACTACTAAAGGATTGTTAGGTATTCTTTCACTCGATAGCATGGGTTCCTAATGGGAAACAAGATATGTTGCCGAGTGAAGGATTACCTATCAATTCATTGGTGAGATTTTCGAAGATACAAGACTTCCAGTGTTCCAATTCGCATTCTTTGCATTCGAACACTGGAGGTGGGGGAGAGAATGATATGAGGTTACGACAACACTGAATGGCAGGCAAGACTGAATGCCACATCAACCAGGGAACAAAAATTTGGAACAAAATACATCATCGGAACCGGGGACTGCGCAGCCAGCCCCATAGAAACAAGTTGTACAAGATAGCCACAAGTCATGGCAATTTCTTTATAGCCATAAGTCATGGCAATCTCTTTTATGCATAGCAAAATACTTATGTACTTTTGAAAATAGAAGGAATTAAATGAAATGAAATCCTTTTGTCCTTATCTTGTTTCTTGTCTGAACGATGAGTTAATTTTACCATTTGAAAGTTAAATAAGTACTTCAAATGATTGTGCCGTAATAAACATGAGACGTCCTTTTCAAGAGCACCGTAAACATAAGAGGGCCCTCTCTTATAAAAACCCTCACGTTAAAAGGGTTGGTTCCGGAAGAATCAATGCCCGGAATCCATAATGCCATCGGGGAAAAATACATACGAAGCTGCATACGAAAAAGACGCAAAGAGAAAATTTGTGTAAATACTTATTTAAACCCTCATGTAAAAGGGATAATTCTCGGAACCAAAATGCTTCGAAGAAAAGCATCCGAGATTACACATAATAAAGTGCGTACAGAACAACATGCGCATAATACTTAAGCAAGTACGAAAGTTAAAGACTTGCATGAATATTCAAAACGAAAATAAGACTCAAACGATACTTGAGCAAAACATATGTTTTTATTTACAGGGGCGCGTCAGAGTGATAAATGTACAAAATAGAAAAAGAAAGAAAAAGCTAAGCTGCAGCGTCTTCGGAATAAGGAGGAAGAGAAGTATTCGCATCCTCGGGAGTTGGTTCCACCGATGGCTCAACGTTTTCCCCAGCTTGGTCTTTAACATCATCACCTTCCGATCCCTCTTCAATTTTTGAAAACTCAGAACCGAAATCAGAAGAAGCTGGAGCGCCAGACTGCGTCGGGAGTCCACTTTTTGCAGCCAACTCAAGCTCTCGGGCCTTGGCAATTTCGGCATCAATGTCAATGATACCAGTCTTGGCCTCTTCCAAGGTTTTTCTCCTCATACTATACATGGATTAAGTTTTTTCAATAATGAGGGAAGTTGCTCGATGCTTGTGTTCTTCTTTGAGTTAAGTAATTTTGGCGGAAAGGTTTTTCCGGGCGGACCTAGCAGATTTGAGACTGACATCGAGCTCAAGGACAATTGAACTATAGAGCCTATTATGCTCTATAGTTTTCATGTACTTCTCTTCAAACTGGGCATGTTTCTCTACCACAACAGCAAACTTTTCACTTTTGAAGTTTAAGGCTTCCTCTAAGTTAACTTTCAGCGGAGGCAGCCTCACGATTGTTTGCAGCAAGAATGGCGTTCTGGACCTCTGCCCATTTAGCCTTGGCTTCATAAAATCTAACACTCAATGGCCTAATATCTTGGCTAAGGGTTACCAATTATTTCTCGCTTTGCTGCAAACGGGCCTCCAAAAAAATGGCCTCAGTAGCCTTGGTTTCCAGTTCCGAGAGGCGGAGAACAGTCTGGTCCCGTTCTGCCAAAAGCTGATCCCGTTCAGAAGTAAGTTCTTCCTTATCACAAATCAGACGTTGGAGGCCCTCAGAAGCAATAAAGTTGGCCTACAAAACAAGAAGAGGTAAAACTTAGAGTACATTTGTTCAAAAGTAGAAGAATAATAGAAGAAGAAAGGAACATACCGCTGCGGCGTTATGCATAGAATTATTCAACAAACACTCTCCTGAGAGTGTATGAAATTTCTTTCAGTCTTTTTCTGAAGTCAAAGGCTTTATATAGTTAGCAAGCTCCATCGTCCTCGAAAGCAAGTTTCACCCGGTGGAGACCGAAAGGGTAACACTCCTCCTCCTTTGTGGATCTTCAGAAGGGGCAACATAATATTTTCCTAAATTCCCATAAACTGGGACTGTGGATGAGGGGCACCTTCTTCGTGGTCAGGCGCCGCAACGATGGAGATGATGTAGCAACCGCTGTTTGAAGAGTGGACAAAGATGGAAATGATGTAGCAGTTACTGGTGATGGTGAAGGTGGAGATGAAGCTAATGGAGTGGAAGAGTGAGAAGCAACTACATCAAATGTAGTGCTGGTTGTTTGATGCTTGCCAACCAAAGATGACATGGACCCGGTACTCAGCCTCGCAGTACCGGTTGCAGCAATTGGGGCATGAGAGCGGGAGTTGGCATTATCTACCAAATCAAATTCTCCCCAAAGTGCTAAGATGTCATCTTCAGCTGTTGCAATTGTCTCAACAGGTCAAGCATCATATTGAGATGACGAGGATCGTATCCTTCTATGTAAAGAAGCTCTCTCATCACTAGCTTCTTCATTATCGTCGATCATCATAGTGTCTATGACCGGCCCGGAAGGAGGACTAGTCTCCATTGCCGCCGGAGATGATGGAGAGGGCATTAACCTTTGCCTTCTTATTCTTTTCCCCGGGCACAGAGGAATGTCTTCTTTTTGGTTGCTTGTTCTTTGGCCGGGGATTCCGTGAAGAAACGTTTGTGCCCGAAGCAGGCCCAGAGATGCCTGTTTGAGTAAGTACCTCCTGAAGTAGCCTCGCCGCATCAATAGGGTCAACCAAAATATCTTCCTCGGGGACATCAACTGAGCCCGCAGGTAGACCTAATTTCGTGAACATGTCAGAAGGGTTCAATAAAGTTCTTCATATACAAAAAGTGGAAACGAGGTAAATTAAAGTTACCATGATTTTTAGCCTTCCACTCATATTTAATGGATAATTCTTTCCACAAACGGGTTTCAGGCATTGTGATATCCAAGATCTTCTAAACCCACTGGTCCAAGCCCTCTACCACTGGTGGGATCCATCGAGTTGCTGAAACAAATGAAGATTGAAGGATCAATACAAGCATGAAAATATATCTAGTAAGAAAAATGTATAAAAGAAAACTTACGAGAGCGGTTCCAAGTAACCGGAAAGGATGAAGCCGTTGTTGGAATAATGTCACTGGTGGAAACTGCAACAAACCATTCCATCTACCCATGGTCATTGTCGTCGTCCATGCTAGACAACAAAGCATGGTGGCCACGCTTGCAAAGATTTATCATTCCCTCACGAAAGATTTTGGGGGAATAAAGATTCATTATATGAGCTAGGGTTAGATCCTCTCCAATTTCTAGACACAAATGCCGAAGGCAGGCGACCGTCCTCCGTACTGAAGGACTTACCTGTGCCAACCACACTTGGTAGCGAGGCAAAACTCCGCAATCATGGAATCAAGCTCTCCGTTCAAAGAAAACACACCCATAGTAAAGGGATACTTGAAAAAATATGTAAACCCTTCCCTGGGAAGGGTCAGTCGATCTGATATGTCAGGAGAAATGATGTCCAACTCATGATAACGGCAGTCCTCCTTCACATCAGTAATACTGGAAGGGCGAATATAAGAAGGGTACCTACTAACAGCCCATGTGCGAGGGTTAGCATCAAGAAATTTCTCTTCAAAATCTTTTGAAGTACTTAACCTTCTTGGGATGATGGAACCTATTGTTGGAGGAATGGAATCCTCGGTTTTGTTCTTGCCCTTTGAATAACTAGCATGTTTTGAAGAGGAAACCAATGGAATAGAAGGAAGGGAAATTTCTGGTTCGAAGAAGATTTCAGAAACGTTGGGAAATAAAGATGCAAATTAGAAGTTTGAGAGATTATGAAATACATAAGAGAAGGATGGTGCGTATAAGTAAAATTTTGGTGGCTAAATTCATGGCCACGATTACCTCGATAATCAGCAAAAGTTGTGCTGAATCGTGGGATGACGCGTGTTCGGGGCATTAAATGCGGAGAGACGTGCGTCTAATCAACTATGAGAGATCTTCATTCCCGCCAAAAATGTGCTTTCTACCAACTTCCCGGTAACTCAAGATTGTGTCACCGGAAAGGAGGGAGACTATATGTATAGGGAAAAATACGACATGATACGTGGCCGCTTAAAGGAAGGACACGCGGAACACAAGATGTAGATGACCATCAAAAATAACTGTTCTGCTTGTCACCGAAAGGAATAACGATTATAAATGGAGTATTAAATGCTTTGCGCCCGGTAACATTTAATACATAGTATTTTGCAGCATTAAGGATGATGATCCGTTACAAGAAATTTAGCATTTATGTCCAATGTTACATCTTCATCAATGGCCCTCATAATTGACATTAAAGAAGGGCATGATCCTAGGACTTCCTTTCCCTATACATAGCTATAAATATGGAGCTCAGTGATCATTGTTGTCACGACCCAAAATCTTACCATGGTCGTGATGGCGCCTATCGTGTTACAAGGCAAGCCTACTTTCCAAAATATTTCTACTAAACCGATTATAAGAATTTAATAAAACATTTCAATATTTAAATTTTTCATAAACTAAATCAACTCTAAATATAATTATAGAAAATACGGAAACGAGCCCCAAACATCGGGGTGTCACTAAGTCATGAGCGTCTAAATCTATGAACTAAGAAATGAAACCGTCTAACTGTCAATACAATCCAAAAGAAGAAATGATAAAAGAAGTAACAAGGTCCTGCGGACGCTAGCAGCTACCTTGCAATCTCCACAAGTACCCGGCCTGAACTCAACGATCGCCGCGCTCTAACTCACCTGAATCTGCACATAAAGTGCAGGGTGTAGCATGAGTACAACCACCTCAGCAAATAACAGAAATAACTAAGGAACTGAGCAATAGCGACGAGCTAAGTAAAACAGTCCAATTATTTATTTTCACAATTTAAAAATAAGCAGAAATAAATAGGTAAATTCCATAACTCTGTAAATTCCACAAAGAAGTTTAACAGATAAATGCAGCAACAACACAAATAAATACAACCTCACAACAGTGTCACTCCATCACTCATCACTCATCAGTCGCACTCAGCACTCAATACTCAAAACACTCAACACTCTGCGCTCACTGGGGGTGTGTACAGACTCCGAAGGGGCTCCCAAAGCCCAAGCGCTAAGCACGGACAACTCACGTGCCATCATATCAATACCTGGATCCGCACGGTCAACTCATGTGCTACGCGGCCAACTCACACGCTATGGTATCAATACCTGGACCCGCATGGTCAACTCACGTGCTACGCAGACAACTCACGCGCTATGGTATTAATATCCTCACAACCAGGCTCTCGGCCTCACTCAATCAATATCAATACCTGGATCCGCACGGTCAACTCACGTGCTACGCGGACAACTCACGCGCTATGGTATCAATACCTGGACCCGCACGGTCAACTCACGTGTTATGGTATTAATATTCTCAGGACCAGGCCCTCAGCCTCACTCAATCATGTATCTCACTAGCCTCATCATCACCAACAAATAAGGGAACATAGCCCACATCAAGTATCACCATATATTAGCAATTAATAGAGACTGAGGTAAACATGTACAATAATTTCTATGACTGAGTACAAATAATGTGAGCATGAATAAAGCCTAAGCATGATCTCCAACATGAAGGCAAACAAGTTCAACAAAAAAATAAACGCATAACCACAGATAATAGCCATTAGGCCTCACAACCTCACGGGACGGACCAAGTCTCAATCCCTCGTGGTGCACACCCACACGTCCGTCACCTAGCGTGGGTATCACTTGCAAACAATCACGTGATGTCAAATTTCTAGGTTTATACCCTCAAAGCCAGAGTTAAAACTGTTACTTACCTCAACAAGATGAACCCAACGTCGAGCAAGCTAATCAATACTCAGGAAATTTCCACTCCATGTGTATCCACCTCTGAATGCCCTCTTGTCTCCTCAATTCAATGCCAACGATCCGAAATTGAAATTCACCCCTTAATGATAATACAACGATCTACTATACTAAGTAACTTCAATCTACAATATCAACATCCATTGGGACCAATATTAGTAACAAATCCCATAGGTTCATTGTATTCATAAATTTCATCGCCAAGATTACCATTCACCTTCTCTCTTATTTTCTCAAAAGTACTATTTATGCCATGAACTAGAGTTTTATAATCCAATATTTTAACCATTAAAACTTGTAACAAATGTTTCAAATACTTCTAACTACTCATAATAAATGAGTTTGAAGCATTGGAATTACCTCTAGTAGATCAATCTTGAAAAATTACAACTTTGGTGATTTTTGTGTTCTTGAGGATTTGATGATGAAATCTTGTATTTGGATGTAAAAATGATGTTAGAACTCATGTATATTGAGTGATAATCAATCCAAAACATCATTAACAACTTACCTTGGTTGATTGGACTTGACTTGAGCTCAAAATCGCCCCTTCACTTCAAGAACCCTAACCCCCAAATACACAAAATACCCTCTTTACCCGACCTTGTATTTATAGGCCCAGATTTTTGGGTTTCGGATGCTGCCCTGGATGCTTCACATCCCTACTTAACTCCTCTTTGAAGGTCGGATGCGGACCTAGACGCTATGGAAGCACTTCACTGCCATCCTCTCTTTCGGACGCGGCCTCGGATGCTTCGCATCCGCAGGCTCCTCCACTAGCCTTCGGTAATTTGGTCATAACTTCTTGTAGGAATGTCCAAATGACAAACGGTTTGAAGCGTTAGAAACTATACTCAAAGACCTTTAATTTGATAGGTCATCCACTACATAATATATATATATATATATATATATATATATATATATATATATATATATATATATATATATATATATATATATATATATATATATATATATATATATATATATATATATATATATATATTTGGTCTTGTGCGTACTCATTTGCAACTTTAGTCTATCATGAAATTCTCAACTTGACTTGCATTGAGGGCTCTCACTAGACCCCACATCACTTATAATATGACTCGTACACTTATTATCATATCTAATTGATATCCATTTCATTAATAGACCTCGTCTTCACACAAAATAATATAATTAGTGCACATCTACTTTCTTAATAGCGCTTAAGTGCTTCAAAATTTTCCGGGGTGCTACATTCTCCCCCACTTAAGAACATTCGTTCTCGAATATTTCACAAGTCACTTCTAAGAATAGAATTATCCTTATACCTCCAACCATTATACATAGGAACTCATGACTACATCAATCTCATACTTCATTTCCAAAATTTCAACTTACTTATGGCCCTTGAAATTTGGGTTTCTTTACAAATTCGTAAAATTTTTGGCAGAGTTTCCCCTGTAACTGGGTCGTCCACCTGCCAGAGAACCCCAATGGATCAAAACCAATCCGTCAGGACTGAATCCTTCTAACTCAACCAAGCTACACAGGCCACTAAAAACCCAAGGACATTGCCACAAAACACCTATAGAACTCATAACCTCATACACACCCAAAGAACTAATCATACACATTACCATGCCGATCCAACCTACTACCAAGTTATCCTATCTACCCGAGTCCCTTCTGAATTACCTTCAAATTGATACTTTGCCCTGCCATAACGCCATAATCCTCAACCCAGACTCACCACACGAGACCCAAGCATAAAACCACACCGCCCTAAGGCTCATAAGCTGCTGAATACTCTCTTAAATATCCCCCAAAGTACCACAAGCACGCGCTCACACAATCAACACCTCAGTGCACAAGCTACAATAAAAAATCGGCCTCATGTCCTCCAGACTGGCCCAACATCAACGCACAAAAATTACATCTCGCACCTCATCCAGGGAATCACAAGCCGTTGATGCACAACTGATACCGAGCGCTCATGTTCGCATACAAATGCATGGAAGGAATTCAAATTGTTACACTTCAAGCTGAATCAATACCGCACGAAAAGAATTCAAGAATGTGAAGTTTTTCTAAAGGTTCTGTAGCCTCTCAAAGATAAGTACAAACGTCTCTGTACCGATCCGTAAGACTCTACTAAACCCGCTCATGAATCGTGAGACCTATGTAACCTAAAGCTCTAATACCAACTTGTCATGACCCAAAATCTAACCATGGTTGTGATGGCGCCTATCGTGTTACAAGGCAAGCCTACTTTCCAAAATATTTCTACTAAACCGATTATAAGAATTTAATAAAACATTTCAATATTTAAATTTTTCATAAACTAAATCAATTCTAAATATAATTATAGAAAATACGGAAACGAGCCCCAAACATCGGGGTGTCACTAAGTCATGAGCGTCTAAATCTATGAACTAAGAAATGAAACTGTCTAACTATCAATACAATCCAAAAGAAGAAATGATAAAAGGAGTAACAAGGTCCTGCAGACGCTAGCAGCTACCTTGCAATCTCCACAAATACCCGGCCTGAACTCAACGATCGCCGTGCTCTAACTCACCTGAATCTGCACATAAAGTGCAGGGTGTAGCATGCGTACAACCACCTCAGCAAGTAACAGAAATAACTAAGGAATTGAGCAATAGCGACGAGCTAAGTAAAACAGTCCAATTATTTATTTTCATAATTTAAAAATAAGCAGAAATAAATAGGTAAATTCCATAACTCTGTAAATTCCACAAAGAAGTTTAACAGATAAATGCAGCAACAACACAAATAAATACAACCTCACAACAGTGTCACTCCATCACTCATCACTCGCACTCAGCACTCAATACTCAAAACACTCAACACTCTGCGCTCACTAGGGGTGTGTACAGACTCCGGAGTGGCTCCCAAAGCTCAAGCGCTAAGCACGGATAACTCACGTACCATCATATCAATACCTGGATCCGCACGGTCAACTCACGTGCTACGCGGACAACTCACGCGCTATGGTATCAATACCTGGACCCGCACGGTCAACTCACGTGCTACGCGAACAACTCACGCGCTATTGTATTAATATTCTCACAACCAGGCCCTCAGCCTCACTCAATCATGTATCTCACTAGCCTCATCATCACCAACAAATAAGGGAACACAGCCCACATCAAGTATCACCGTATATTAGCAATTAATAGAGACTGAGGTAAACATGTACAATAATTTCTATGACTGAGTACAAATAATGTGAGCATGAATAAAGCCTAAGCATGATCTCCAACATGAAGGCAAACAAGTTCAACAAAAAAATAAACGCATAACCACAGATAATAGCCATTAGGCCTCACAACCTCACGGGACGGACCAAGTCTCAATCCCTCGTGGTGCACACCCACACGCCCGTCACCTAGCGTGGGTATCACTTCCAAACAATCACGTGATGTTAAATTTTTGGGTTTATACCCTCAAAACCAGAGTTAAAACTGTTACTTACCTCAACAAGATGAACCCAACGTCGAGCAAGCTAATCAATACTCAGGAAATTTTCACTCCGTGCGTATCCACCTCTGAATGCCCTCTTGTCTCCTCAATTCAATGCCAACGATCCGAAATTGAAATTCACCCCTTAATGATAATACAACGATCTACTATACTAAGCAACTTCAATCTACAATATCAACATCCATTGGGACTAATATTAGTAACAAATCCCATAGGTTCATTGTATTCATAAATTTCATCGCCAAGAGTACCATTCACCTTCTCTCTTATTTTCTCAAAAGTACTATTCATGCCATGAACTAGAGTTTTATAATCCAATATTTTAACCATTAAAACTTGTAACAAATGCTTCAAATATTTTTAACTACTGATAATAAACGAGTTTGAAGCATTGGAATTACCTCTAGTAGATCAATCTTGAAAAATCACAACTTTGGTAATTTTTGTGTTCTTGAGGATTTGATGATGAAATCTTGTATTTGGATATAAAACTGATGTTAGAACTCATGTATATTGAGTGATAATCAACCCAAAACATCATTAACAACTTACCTTGGTTGATTGGACTTGACTTGAGCTCAAAATCGCCCCTTTACTTCAAGAATCCTAACCCCCAAATACACAAAATACCCTCTTTACCCGACCTTGTATTTATAGGCCCAGATTTTTGGGTTTCGGATGCGGCCATGGATGCTTCGCATCCCCACTTCACTCCTCTTCGAAGGTCGGATGCGGACCTGGACGCTATGGCAGCACTTCACTGCCCGCCTCTCTTTCGGACGCGGCCTCGGATGCTTCGCATTCGCAGGCTCCTCCGCCAGCCTTTGGTAATTTGGTCATAACTTCTTGTAGGAATGTCCAAATGACAAACAGTTTGAAGCGTTAGAAACTATACTCAAAGACCTTTAATTTGATAGGTCATCCACAACATAAATCCTTATATATATATATATATATATATATATATATATATATATATATATATATATATATATTCTCGTCCAAAGTTTGGTCTTGTGCGTACTCATTTGCAACTGTAGTCTATAATGAAATTCTCAACTTGACTTGCACTGAGGGCTCTCCCTAGACCCCACATCACTTATAATATGACTCGTACACTTATTATCATATTTAACTGATATTCATTCCATTAATAGACCTCGTCTTCACACAAAATAATATAATTAGTGCACATCGACTTTCTTAATAGCGCTTAAGTACTTTAAAATTTTTCGGTGTGTTACAATTGTAAAGGGACGAATTTTCTGGTTAACTTACACTACATTATATACAACATTTTAATACAATTTTATTCTCTCGCTTTTGATCTTATCATTATTGTGCCCGGAAACCTTGTTCCCGGACTCATTAGCTCTGCTGCTTCATCTGCATTCTAAGGCTAAGTATTTTATATTTCATTAGTTATTTCATTATTTTTTGGATGAAATTATTTCACTTGTCTAGAAACCATGAACAAATTCAACTGTACCATTTTTTGGGTAAACACATGAGCTGCGAGATCATTGTCAAGAAGCACATTGCTAGGGTTTAGATCACAATGAATTACCACTGTTGGACACTGACAATGAATCCTGAGCCGAGAGTCTTCCGGAAATAGCCTCTCTACCTTCTTAAGGTAGGGGTAAGGTCTGCGTACACTCTACCCTCCCTAGATACACTGGTTTGTTGTTGTTGGACACTGGTAGTGAAGATAATGTGAAGCAGAAGCAACATCTACTGCGATGTTTATTCTTTGAATAGATTTTACTCCCCCCGTTCTCTTTTACTTGGCAGGTATACTAAAAATAGATTTTCATTTTTACTTGTCACTTTACGCATATCAAGAGAATGATAAATATTTTTTTTCCTGTTATACCCACAATATTTATTACTCATTTTAAATTATTTTCTCAAATCCAATAAAATTAATATGCATCAATTAATATGTGTATCATGGTAAATTATGCACTTCATTTATTATTTCTTAAGGGGCATGAAAAGTCAAAGCGTGTCAAGTAAAAGTGATAGGAGGGAGTAAGTTTTAACTAAGACATAAACTGCAAATTTCAGTAGAAGTGCCATAGTAACTGTTTGTTTCACAAATAGTCTGTATATCACCATGAAAGATAAAAAGGCATTGATTCGCATCGCTTACTCACTGAAAAGCAAAAAAAGGAGTGTACAACTTCCTTTACGCTATCAGTGTACATAAATTAAACCCTTTGAAGAATCAATTCTCTTAAATATTGAATAAATGAGTTACAAATGAAAAGCGATATAGAAAGAAAGTTTGAACTTTTAATGCAACAGAAATTTTATTGCCCCTCCAAAAGTACATAGTACTTAATTGCAATACATAACACCATACTGAAAGGGTGACATTTCCTTATTCTCTCCTCAAAAATCACCACTTTTTTATGCAAAAACCAGTAAGAACACGAGAAAATATTTACATACAACTTTGCTTAAATATTAAGTCCTTCCCCCATAAAGGCTTCATTCATTAATCTTCTAGTTTTTGACTAAGGTCTCCAATTAATCAACATGAAATGGGATAGTAGTCCAGATTCGATTGCGCGCAAAAGGCCAAGAAAAGCTCCACCTTGATTGAAAAAATGCAAGTTTGATGCAATGAAGTATTACATTTGGTTGATGACGACGTATATATGGTGTAGACTCCATCAGATACCTATCGATTTCTTTCTGATGGATCACGATGATGAACGAATTCATGTGGTTAAGCGGCCGAGCTCCCAGATGAATTGTTCCCTATATGATTATCTTAACAACACCCAAATACACCAAGAAATTAAAGGTAACTACTATCCATAATAATTAGTAGTAAAATTGCACTAATAGCATAAAAAATATTACAGGGGTTTGTATAACATATTTAAAAGGACTTACTGATGGGAAGCTTATGAAAAAAGAAACAGGCAGCAATGGCACAATAGGCAAGACATAGAACCACTCCTTTCATGTAATGTGAGGTTCCATCCTGCAATAATTGTAAAAAAAATTGAAGTTCTTATTGCTTCAAAATATGTTTTGTACACACACATGCATATATATATATATATATGGACAATTTCATGGTACTGAGCAGAAGGATCACACTAGCCGCTACAAAGTGTGACCGTTTTCTTCTCCTCAGTACCTGATTTGAAGGATCATTAACATAACAGTCAGGATCACTAACATAACAGTCAACTACAAACGAAGGCGGGGAATTAAAACATAGTAGAACCTTTCAAGTAATTAAGAAGATTATATTATTCTAAAAGAAAGAAAAGTTGAACTGAAGAGAAGAAAAAGCTAAGTTCCTTATATAATTTGAACATGATATCCTCAATCTTGTCTTGTAGCATAATCCAAATATATCATGTCATTCATATTCTCCATGTTTGGACAAAATTGACAGAACATTTCCTTTTTGTTTTGGATCAGCATTGGACCCCAATATTTCTATTTTTGGTAAAGTTTTGTTCTCTTTAAATTTTCATTCTGCAGTATTATAATTTTTTCGATTTAAGTTATATACGCAGACTGTGTAAAATAATTTTATGTTGTCATTGAATTTTAACCCCTGATAACAGGTTAGTTAACATTATTATCAGATTACCGATCAATGGTTATCAAGAGATTTAGCGGCCTGTAATTACGTAATAAATGACCTAATTGTGTAAAGTGTAAATATTAACTTAAACTCAAATGATAAAAGGACCTGCAAGGTGAAGGCAATGAGGAGGATTGAGAAAGCAAGAGAACCAGTTTCAAGCAGGCTGAAATCCAAATCCATATCCACACCAATTATCCAACCCACAATGACACATACAGGTACCTGAAAATAGTAAAGAAGTTAGCTTTATTCTATCTCTGAAAACAATAACTTAAACAACCAACCCCCTAAGCGATATATAGACAAACCGATTTAACTTATATACAACACTGACGGTGTAAGGGGGAGCCTGGCATAACTGGTAAAACTGATGCCATGTGACCTCACGAGTTTGAGCAGTGGAAACAACATCTTGCAGAAATGCAGGGTAAGATTGCGTACGATAAACCCTTATGGTCTGGCCCTTCCCAGGACCCTACGCATAGCGGGCGCTTGGTGCACCAGTCTGCCCTTTATAACACCGACGGTGTAAAATTCTTTTATATTATATTATTGCTTGTTGTAGTAGATAACGTGCATTATTTTTCAAGTTACTAATCCCACTATAATTTTATGAATGATTATTTCAATCTTTTAGGTGAGCTGATCGTATAAAATATTTTATAATATATGTGTGTAAAAATTAAGCTCTAGACAAAATTAACCAAAAATAAAGAAATTGGGAAATATATACATAAAGAAACAAATATTGCCAAGTTCTCACCACAAACATGGAAATCTGAGAAGCTGATCCCAAGGCAACACCTAGAGATATATCCTGCATTTGGTACATTTAGAATACTAATTATATATTCTCTTCTGAAATTGAATAATGTAATTAAGGAGTTTGTAGTGTTAGATTGTATCTTACCAACTTGTTCTTTAAAGCAAAGATGATGGATCCAGCATGTTCTGCTGCATTTCCCACTATTGGCAACAATATTAAGCTAATGAAACTCACTGAAATGCCCCAAGAATCTGATGCAGCCTGAGATTGATCAAATAAACTAATAATTTTTACACATCAGATCACCTAAATATAATAATAGTAAACCGTTTATAGAAAATGAAATTAGTAGCCTCAGAAATAAAACAAGTTACCTATTACAGGAGGTTGAAATATTTTATACTGTCAATGTATAGCAACTAAATCTTACCTCGATTGTACCGACGACGTACTCCGATAATACAGCAATAGTAATTGTCATGGCAATCAACCAAGCAAATGAACTCCAAAACCCAATAACCGCCTCATCTTCCGCAACTTTATCTTCTTCCTCCTGCTCATTTGTCATCAAAATAAAAGCTTTTAGTTTAATACACTGACGGTATTAAAAATTCTACAATTTAACTTATTTAAATAGGTTACCTATCTTATATCATGTTACTAATTTTATTTACTATGAGGAATTACTAATAGTTATCTTTTAAATGACCTGATTGTATAAAAATTAATTCATACCGGTATCTAGATGTTAAACTTCAAAATGAATCAACTTGTTTTAGATTCCATTTGGGCAATATGTATCCCGCTGGGTATGGCTCGTAGTAAACCTATGTAAGATAATTTTATTCCTTTTTTTTTATAGTTTTTTTCTTCTTTTTTTGGGGGTAGGTAGGTAGGAGTCTATGTTGCTTGTTCTCTCCAAAATATTGCCGCACTCATGTTGAGTCTTCCAAAAATGCACTATTTTAATTTGGAGGATGCACTATTTTGGAGGATCGGATACACACTTACGGTATTTTTAAAGAGTCTGAGCAATATAGATGGGTGCCGAATGGGTGGTTCAGAATATGACACTATTATTCTAAAAATAGAAAAAAACATTACCTCCTCTGAGGATTCAAACATTTGTCTGTGTGTTCGCAGTTGAAAGAAGAGATAAGCTGCATACGCAACTAGCATACAAATGCTGCTAACTCTAGACAA